>NC_060254.1:29428927-29735936 GCF_921293095.1 Ischnura elegans | reverse complement strand
ACTAAGCCTTGATTACCTTAAAAAATTGGCCGTGAATATAAAATGACAGTAAAAATTAAGGCACCGGCCTGTTTTCATTTACGATCCATTAGCAAATTGCTGGCCAGCCTTTGTGGAAGAAATAAGCTAATGAAAATCAGGTGGCTATGGAATTTATTCCACTCGTAGGAAAAAAATAAAATGCCCTTATGATTATTGTGCTTCACAGATTTCCATGGTTGGTGCTCGTATATTACTCCAAAATTAATGGCATTAAGAAGCTGGCTGACATGCAACTTATCTAGACTTCTATGGTGTTTTGGAATACATCATAGTTAATTGGTAACCGTTAGTTTCAATATTAGTTTTTGTCAGCTCATCGTTAAGCAGTAGTTCGGAATGGATATCCCCCACGTCATATCATGTTTCGGTCATCCCTTAAGATCGAGATTTATATCGTCTTCATTTTTTTATTGTAGGTAATTGTAATCTTTTCTAGATTGCCATCACGAATTCACCAGTTTTCGGATTTTCATTCTAAGCTCAAATCCCTATCTTAATCCACTAAACCCTTTCCAGAATACTGTTTCATGAGGAACCTGCAATACTTCAGGAGTTGGTTGGGGAGCAATTTTAAGAATTTTTGTCAATGAATTTGTTGCCAAAACTCCTTAGTTACTACAGCAACGCAAAAGTTATTTTGTGTTCCCTTTTCAGTTACCAAGAAAACGGCTAAGTATGAAACCTTTCCGAGATTAAATTTAATACTTTGGAACGGTTTTACGTGGTTCTAGCCTGTTCGACATTTTATTTAATAATCTGGACTGTTAAGGACACTCATTTAGGTTGGACGACAATGTGCGATTTTAATTGTATGAAACAATAAATCTCAAAATGGGTGGCATTGCGCAATCGTATTGTTGACACTTGCTCAAATCTCTCGTTTAATTGAGCGCGAAGATTGCTCAGTAACTAAGGAGTTGCAGCCCCATGCTTGTCGACAATTAATGCTTAAAATTGTCTCCCAACAGAAGTATTGCAGATTCCTACTGAAACATCCTGTATGAAGAAAAATGAAGTAAACACCCTTGTCAAAAATTTTATGCATATCTAAATGGAACATTTTACTTTTTATTCATTTTTTTCAGTTTTTTTTTGAGAGGCAAGGCTATTCGAGAGGGAGGTTTGCGTTCTCCTAGCCAGTGGCGGATCCAGGATTGGGACAATGGGGGTTGGAGACCTTTCCTCTGCTGTATATATTCTGCAATTTAACACAATTACCATTTTTATTTATAGTGTAAATTATATCTAAATATATTTTAGATACCCAGGGGTTACAGCCGCCCTGGATCCGCCACTGCTCTTAGCATAACTGAGTCTTCCTTTCCATTTACCGAATATCGTTTAATGTCCTGCGATTTCGAGTCTACGCGAACGATCCAAATTGAGGAATTTATCGGAATTATTCGCTCGCGGGATACGGCATGTGTCACGGCTTCCGTGGCGAGGACGGTCCTCGCGAGCGCGTTGCCGAGTAATATTTTCGCTGCTTAGAGCATCCGCTGTGGGGTGGGGGAATGTGGTGGGGGAGGTTGGTGGAGGATTACGGTTAGGGGGAGGGAGGGGTTGGCGCCTAGACTGCACATGCAAGCACTAAGCTCTGCACTTCCCACGTCCTCCACAGCGGCAACCAAGCCCACGCGCTCGGCTTCCGGCCTTCCCCGCCCGCCCGTCTCAGCACCTCCAACCGCCTTCTTCCCCTCCCGCGCCCCGCGAGCTCCCGTGCATTATATCATTGCTATTTACCTGCGACGGCAGCTTTATGTCGCCACCGCCAGGAAGGCGATGTGGGATGAACGATTCCAAAGCGTACCTCGAAAGGATTCCAAAGTATCGAGCAATATTGAATTAGTAGACTCTCTCCTCTGCTGTATATATTCAACAAATGAACACATTTACCATTTTAATCTAGTGTAAATTATAACTGGCGCGCCTTAAGTCATTTGATACGAATGCTGCTTCATAGGGGCTTTTCTTACACTATTTTGAGCATCAGTCAAGCGTCGGTCTAGCGTTGCGTTAACCTGCCCCGTGAACAAGCCAAGTTTACGCTACGGACTTAGACCTAAAAACATTTTTTTACGGTTAATAACACAAATAGCAAACAACTGAATGCGTATAATTTTTATTTCATCAATATTTTCTCATTTAATTTATAATAAATCAAATATGATTAAAACGATACAGCCGCTCTTTATTTATAAATGGTGCAACTAAACTATAAGTTCATTGAATATTAGGCGGTACGAAGTTCGCCGGGTCAGCTAGTATCAATATATTATGGAGTTACAGTTGCCCTGAATCCACCGCTGCTCTTAGCATAACTCAGTCTTCCCTTCCATTTTCCGAATATCTTTTAATATCCTGCGATTTCTTAAGTACAAGGGATTACGAAGGATTACTTTGAAGAAGGAATAAATATGCATTGAGGAGAAATAACAGACATTCAGGAGCCATGGAGTGTAATGTGTACATTTTAGACTTAGTACCAAATTGAAGCGTTGTGTACCTCGAAAAGATTCCGAACAATTAACCAATATTGAAATAATAGGCTCTTTAAATTGCTTTGAAAAACGAATACATATTAATTGTGAAGAAATAATGGAGATTAGGGCACCGTGGTGTAAAATATGTAAATTTTGAGACTTTGTATCAAGTTGAAGCCTTGTGTAACTCGAAAGGATTCCAAAGTAACAAGCTGTATTTAATGTATAGGCTCTTTACCAGTGGCCAGGAATTTCGTTCAGAGGGGGTCCAAAACTAGGGGGGGAAATTTTTTGAAAAACAGAAAACTAAGTTATGGGGATTAAACTAATTTGAACACTTTTCATAATCGAAAAAACTTCATTTGTTAAAAAAATATTTTGTGAATTCATGATTAAAAAAAATATCTTGTTTTCTTTTATGAAGGAAAATACCTGTATTGCTATATTTGGGGGGAGGGGGGTCGGGACCCCCCTCCTGGCTACGATACTGCTCCTTACGTTGCTTTGAAGGAATATAAAGAGGAAGGAAAACAGAGATTCAGGCGCCACAGCGTGAAATGGGTAAATTTTAAGAATAAGGGCCAGTAGGTACCTGAGTATTTTAAGAATAAGTATTCCAGTGCTTGACTCAATGTTGAGTAATCACTCTACCTTGAGTGGTTCAGATCTCAAACTCAAATCAAGTGCGAGTAAGAGTTAGCATTTGAGACTCAAACTTCAACCCAACTCACTTGAACTAGATTAATTGTGTGATAAAATTTTAAACATGATGCATTTACCTAAATTTTTTATAAAAGGTGGTCTCTTTTTCATCAAAAACTAGCATTAATTGAGTAAATTAGCGCAATTGAAGGTATTTTTGTGTGAGACGTTCGATTTTAAAAGTGTGAAGTGGTGGTGGAGGACATCTTTAGGGGTTAGATGGAAGATGGGACTTTCTAGTCCCAATCTCGTCCAATAAAGACGTATTATTATTATTATTATTATTATCTTTTAACTCTGCAACAAAATTTGAGTCGGGACTCGAGTGAGGTCTCGTTATACCAACACGACCACCGAGTCGAGTTTGAGTCAGGATGAGACTTGAGTAGCCTTCTGGAATACGACCCTAAGTATCGAGTTAAAGGATTTAGGCGTTACTTTATGACTCGCATTAAACATAATTATATAATTTCTAGCAATTCCACGAGAGTTTAAAAATGGTCGGCCGATGTTCATGTTATTTTCTTCAAGATCAAACAGACAATGATATAATTTTCTAGCCATATACATACCAAGGTACAAGGAAGCGTTTTCTTTTAATCTTCCAAAAACCCCCTCCTCCATGGTGTATTCCTTGATGCATATGTGGCTCGCAAATTTGTTTGATCTTGGCTTCTACATCTTGACTTTTATATATTAGAGGTCGGGACCGTTTAACCATATTAAAAGTCTCGTGTAAATTTAAGAAGTGCGTTAATAATGTTGAAGAACGAGGTGCAATGTTCCGTAACGACGGTGAATTCTTCTCGGGTTTCCATCCGGGTGAGCTCCATCTCCATCGCTGCCGACGTTTCGATAGAATCCTTTTCTATCGTCATCAGGGCCGATTATTATTATATTCTGTAACGAGTTTATTAGAGTATTGGTGTAACTGTTCACTGATTTCACAAGTTCACAGGTTTCGAGTCTGATGGAGATGTTACTCCAAATACTCATATTCATGTTTTTGCAAAATTATTTTTAAATAAGTCAACTAAAAATAATGACTCAATTTTTATTTTATTTCATTAAAAATACTTGGATATATGAAAACACTAAGGAACTAAAATGCAATTTGAACGTGAGCTTTGCACCTAACGACAATTGGAGCTCTCGTCATCTAAGAATTATGAGACTTACGTGGCTAGGTAGTTCTATAAATTATTTTCTATATTTAACGCGAGGAATTCCATGCAATTGTCTTTGTTTACATAGGTTTTGAGACCTATGATGTTCGAGATGAACAATGAAATAATTCTTTCAACGAGTAGCGGAAAATCCTCGCCTCGTAATTCCCAAATGGCTTTCATTAGAGAATACTGACATCTATTAGTGACTTATATATATCAGCTAAGCTAATGAATGCTTGCATGCTTGATGCATAAAAGCGTCAATTAAGTTAATTAGGAAATGGATTTCTTATACTAAATTCCGAAACGAGAGGAGGCACCTCGCAGTAAATCACGGCTTTTCCAATAATTTTCCTCACAAATATGAAATCTGACAAACGTCCAAGGAAATAATGTCATTTTCAAAAATAAAGCCATTAAGAACAATATACGTGAATCGGCTACAGAAACTGCCAGGAAATTACGTAAAAATTCCTTAAAAATTGTTTTCAATACTTAGTAAATTTAATTATCCTCAAAGAAAATTGTAAATGAACATTATTTTTTAAGATATCTCTGCATGATTTTACGGCAGAATAAAAAACTAACATTCCGCAATATTGGTGTGAAATGTGAGCGTTGTAAGGTTAAACAACTACTGAAACATTCGTTTATTTGTTTTTTTTTTGGTGATGAAACTCATCATTGGAATTGCAACAAGCAATAAAATAATAAGGAGAGAACATGGAAAAATGGAGATGTTATCACAAATATTAATTGTTGTGAAAACTCATTTCCACGAACTAAATTCAATTTTTCTGTTACTGCATGTAACAAGGACGGAGATATATGAGTTCACCACTAAACGAAACTACCTCTGTACCTGCGTCTAAAGAGAATTAATTTGATAACGTCGGTAATTGTGGCCCTCAATCAATGATGTAGGTACAATTAGAAGGGCGTATTTTGAAATATTCATGAGAATGATTTGCAAATGGTTTTTCGGACCAACCTTCTTGAGTCGCTAGACCATGCAAAAAAATGGTTTTGTAGGATAAATTTGGTTTCGGTACAGTATACGATAGCGATTCGTGAGGTGAAACAGGCTGTATTACACCCGATATGCGCGCTAATCATAATATTTTCAATAATTTTCACCAAATGTATGCATCGTATTTTGTAGTAATACAATATTATGATTAGTATATAGTAGCCCTCCAGGTGTCCCTGTCTCAAGCAAATTCCATCAGATATCCTATGTTTATTTTCCTAGTGTCCTTCTATAGGCTGGAGTAAAATTGTCATGAAATTTTATCTCTGAATAGCTGATGCCGTTAGGAACCAAAATTACGATGATATTTTGGTCGAAAACGCACCATTTTTAAACTACAAAAACTTTGAACCAAGTGCTCCGGATTGGCCGCGAGTTTGCCCCGTTGCCGGATGCCTAGGATACATCGCGATCTCCAGCAGGGAAAGCATTCGAAGTAATGAGTTGTTCTGAGCATCCGGCAACAGGGCAAACTCGCGACCAATCTGAGCGCTTGGCTAAAAGTTTATGTAGTTTAAAAATGATGCGTTTTGGCAATATTTTCCATTAATGGCGAGAATTCGACCTTAGCATCACTGATAATTCTGGTTCTCAGCAATCCCGGGTTAAAATTTCGTGACATCATTTTTTCCTTATATTATATGCCCTTAGTGCTTATCTCTTGGCCTTTCTTAGAGATTTTCCTTCTATTTTTCCCTGCATTTTATATTTCTTCCATCATTTCCGAGTCTCATGGCATACCCTGACCAGTGGTTCCAAGGGGAGTGCATAGACGAGGCCCAATTCCAGATTTCTGAAGAGAGATTTGTGAAAGGATTATAGAATGATCGCTGAATTCTTTAGATAATTGCCAGAAAGTTTCATAAACATTATTTCAGAGTAATCCAAATTTCTGTATTTCCTTTTTTGATATTAAAATCGTAATTTTCTTCATAAATATATTTACTCTAGTCTACGTCTCTACCGGTATGCATTTTGCTTAGCCTGTTTCCTAATTTCAATATGGTAAAGTTACTCCGGTAGAATGGTCTTGTATTCTCTGGTGAGATTGGTGAAAGATTAATAGAATAATCGCTAAATTCTTTAGATAATTTCTATCAAACATTATAAAAATTATTTCAAATTAATTCAGATTTCTCTCTTTGCTCTCATGAAATTTCAATCGTAATTTTCTTCATAAATACCTTACTCCTAGGTTACCCCACTATCAGAAGCCATTTAGAATAGTCTATAAGTTGATCCTAATTTCAATATAGTGAAATTTCTCTGGTGGAATGGTCTTATATTCTCTGGAGAGATTGGTGAAAGATTAATAGAACATATCGCTAAATTCTTTAGATAATTTCCATCAAGCATCATAAAAATTATTTCAAAATAATTCTAATTTCTCTCTTTGCTTTTATGAAATTTCAATCGTCATTTTCTTCATAAATATCTCACTCTTAAGCTACCCCACTATCAGACGCCATTTTGATTAGTCTATTAGTTGATCCTAATTTCAATATAGTGAAATTTCTTTGGCGGAATGGCCTTATATTCTCTGGAGAGATTGGTGAAAGGATGATAGAATTAGAGGGAGGAAGAACCTGGCTGCCTGCCCGTATCCTTCCAATGCCTATTCTCCTTCCCCACCCAATTCTCCTCTCGTACCCCTCCCACCTAACCCTTTTACCCCTCCATCGCTTCCTCATGCCTCACACCACGCATCCTATCGGCCACCCGTAGAGCTACCGTGCCTCTCTCCCCATTTTCATCCTATAAAATCGATCCTCCACTTAACTTAATCAATTTATCGATCGATTTTGACAAACACCGGTTGATTGTGTTTGTTTTGGCCCTTTACTGAATCCTTATTACTTCTCTTTTGGCTCCATTAACCTTGGAACTCAGTTTCGTCCTTCGAACTTGTAAACCCTTTCAAAATTGGTTTTACAGGAAAGGAATTTTATACAGTTCAGCCGATTCCAATAATGGTTTGATGCAGATCTCCTATTCACTATCATATCAACTATTCTTTTCCTTATTTTGTTGTCCATCTCTTTCGAATTTTCCCTCATCTATTCCAGATGCGTTATTACAAAAAACCTTTTATGCCGTTCTTTACGTCCACCGTCCATTGTCTACATTTGATCAAAAGTTTTAAACAGACACTTAGAAATGTACTGCAACACTGGTGTTGAATAAATTTTTTGCCGTCATAAATTAGATTTTTCGTGGTAAAAATTCAATGCTGGGAAAAGAGATTGTGAGTGATTTAATTATATTTTTAAGTTATCATTATTTCAGCTATGAGAGCCAACTCTAGCGCCGTTTTCTAGTTACTGACGTAATTTGACTTTTCTGAGTACATGCTAATAAGTCAGAATTAATTCCAATGATGTGCTTGCTTTCTTATTTTTTCTTGCCATGATTCTGAATGCAGGAAACCATGAGGGCTCAAGGGGAGCCCTTCGAGGATACAACCACCGGGGCCGGGAACCCAAGGCCTAGCCTCATACGCCCGATCACCCGGGGAGGGGCTGGATGGGAAGGAAAAGGGATAGAGGCGCCGTCGCGATCGGAGCCCGCCGACGCCTCTGGGGAAAGGATAGGAATGGAAGGGAGAGGACGAGGGAAAAACACCCCAGCGCTATAGAAGCGAAGGGGGTCCTACTATTAGCGAAACCAAGCATACGCAATTTCTCTACCACCATCCCGGGGAGATGATGAATGGATTGAGGAAGAAAAATCCCAGATGGGGACAGTGGATTCTGAATGCAGTACGAATATCATGCTATTTTTTATGGAAATTTGAAATATATTCCGGCTTTAATCAACGATCTCTTAATGCTTAGGGCTAGTACCGCCATAAATACTTGCATAGAACTGCCGATTTCCGAGTTTCTCAGAACATAGAGCCCGGAATGTCCTTTCTTTTGTGGCCGTCAGTCGATGAGGAGTAATTAAAAGAGTGTATTTTAAAATTTTCCCGAAAATGACACGTTATTCATTTCTCGCGCTAACTTAATCTAGATTTTCAGAAACTATATTAAAAAAAATATAACTGTGTAATAGAATTTTATCATCTAAATTGTAGATGGGGAAGTGTGAATAGCACTACGTGATGATCTGGCATTGGTCGAAGGATAAGAGGAGGGCAAGCATGGCATATGAAGTATAAATAAATTGACCTGGTGAGGAAGGATCTATAACAAAGAATTATGTTGGGTTTAAAATATCGAACGATATGGATTTTGAGAGGAACACTGAGTCAAACCTATCTTCGGATTGCCAACTTATGATGCTGACGGTGGCATAGAAGACCAGATTATGTTACCTTTATCTTAACGGAGACAGCTATTTTTCTAAAGTGAGTAAAATGAATTTAATTTCCATGCGGAAGAACTATTTATGCCAAGTGTCCTGGTACCAATGCGCGGGGTACGAATAGCAAAGGGTTTTCATCGGGTGATATCTTTTTACGCGTGGTCGTTAATAAGGCTGAAATTCAGGGGAGTGGCAAATGGTCACTATTGTAGTGCCGCTATAAATCTAGAGGAAAGGTTGGGTGCGTGTTTATGATGCTCCTTGGAACTATTCCAAGGAATATCTTCCCGTTGTTCCCTCTAGCTCCAGATATGAAAAATAACATCCCTTTCGGGCCATTTCAGTTGTGAAAGTTGTTTCTTGCATTCTTACTGAAGATGAAAGCTTCACCTCACCATTTTGGAAAAACTAAGTCTTCAAATCGGTAATTGGTGATTTTCATCTCATAATTACTTATTTTGCCTTCTTATTTATTGTGCTTATCATATGGATAATTAAGTGCACATAGTACCATAGTCATGACGAATCCATACTTGATAGAGTAATGAATTCAACATTTAAAATAAACTTCCTTGATCTTGTAACACTGTATATTAATAACGATTTCATGAAATTATTCTTGTACGACAAATGTACTCTATATTTCCAGTCTTTTGAATTCTGTGCGATCTTCTTTGTGCGCTGCAATCTTTTACGACTTCTATTCATTTTTGATTCCCTTTCTCGTTTGCCATATTTCCCTTCCTCTGTTCTTTCTTTCCTACGAGCAGATTCTACCTGAAATATATTGGGTATTCCTAATATATATTCTAGGTATACATTCTTTCTCATGAATATTTTTACTAGCAAGTATCTTTGTTACTTTATTTTCAAGAGCACTTAAATGTTTTTATTTTTATCAATCTATTTTATCCTCTCGATTTTCTCTGCTGATAATATTTTAAACTTGCCTTTTTTCCTTAAGTTAGGTGACATACAGAGAGGATCGATTGGTTGAGAATTGACTGGAGTTAGCTCTTTCACCAATTTAATGATATGTTTTTTTGATTTAGAAAGTCTTTGAAACATTAAGGAAATTACGAGAATAAATCCATATTTTTTACGGCTCCCGATCCGTAATATGCTTCCGTTGTTGTTCTTATCGTGGGCCTGTCTGGCTGTCTGGGAGCGTAAAAATCCATCTCCATCAAACATCTTCAATTCATTTACATTATTAGATACCAAATGTAAGAAACTGCTTTGTCAATTTTTTCCTTTTCTTTGGATGATTTCATATGTATTTTTAGAGAGGATGTTTACTACACCCACACAAGTGGTTGTTACTGGAGGGTACGAGCGATACCAACTGTTATTGAAGTGTAGGGGCTCCGTAAAGAGAGGGATACCTTAGTAAATTAATTGGTTTGAGCATGGAGAACTATTAGAGAATCTAAAGTTCCTAGTCCTTTCCCTCCCCTCGATCCACCTAACGTCAATATTATACAATAAATTGGAATTTTTTTTCTTGTCTATGCATAACTGTGTGTTTGTACCGGCGCAAGTCTATGATGAAGACCTGCCAAATCGAGTGAAACTATAAGCCATCAAAGAAAATCTGTGGAATAACAAATTCATCGCTTTTCATTGACAATGGATGCATTCACCCGGACGATGCTCAGCAATCAGTTGATCATTCCGTCATGGTCACTCGGTGAAATGCTACGCACACTTGTAGAGGGGTGAATTCGTCAAGGAGATAGCTATAGCGTTCGGAGCTTCATATCCCATATTTGTGTGGAAAGTGTTTTTTCTTTCTCTTTGCAAAGGAATACATAGTTTTCTTTTATAATTCATTCATCTTTGGGTGTGCAGTTGCTAACATGCGTATATGCACGCGCCACTGACTCCTAGTACCATGAGCCTCGATACGATTACCATGGGAAATCAAGAACTTGGGTAGCTTAGTGGTCTTCTGAATGGCCCGCGAAGCCAGAGGTCCGTGGTTCGATACCCTGCCCTGTGGAATTTTTTCTCATGGAAGTTTATGTGAATTTCACCTCCGTTCACATTTCAAGATCAAAATATTGTTAAAGTATACCGGGACTAGCCACGGTGATAAATTTTACGGAGTCACCCGCAATGCACAAATTGTGCGAAAAATCCACTTTGTAAGGAAAAATCATTCGCCTTGACCGGGATTCAAACCCGGATCCCTCGATTTCCGGCCGAGTGCTTTAGCCAGTTAAGCTACCGAGGCGTCATTCTCCCATGTGGAAATCGAGGGATCCGGGATCGAATCCCGGTCAAGACGAATGATTTTTCCACTGTGGATTTTTTGCACAATCAAAATATTACACAAAATGATGTCTGTAGTCCAATGGAACCCATCTTCCCTTTCCCACCTCGGTCTCTGGAGTGGACTTCGTAAAGTGGAGTGTAGCTGGACCTTATAAAGGACTAGTGATGACTCCTCCAGTCGGATTACTCATCCGAGTGCGTTTATTTCAGAGTGGCCGGCAGCGGCGTTCTTTGCTTTCCACTCGGAGCTTCATCACTGTCGTTCCGACGAAATTAGGCGGTTTCGCTTCTCCTCCTTTTGCTGTGGCCTGAGGGCGTCCCTTTCCTCTTTGGTAGAGGGTGGAGAGGAGCATTGAGATGAGATGAAGGGTTCTTATACCTGCAGGAACTTATATGCTTGCGTTTAAAACCTCAAGACCCTTGCTTGTCTCGGTCGTTATATCGTCTGTTGCTTCTAAAAGCCAGGGGGGCCACTAGGGCGGTTGAGGCAAAAATCACTAGAAGTAGTGACGGCGATTGGTCCTTTGTGTTAGTGTGAAATTTCAACTCTATTAAGTGAAGTATAGTGGAACAGCATGATTTTAGAATCAAAGTACACTCTTTTTACTGTCCTTTTATGTTGATCATGACATTCTTGTTAATATCTAACTTTTGCAATTGAAAAAAGCACGGTGTAAAGAGATATTTTAGAATTAATTCTTCTTTTGCTCCACAAATAACTATTATCCACAGTATTAACATAAATAATGATCTTAAATCTCAAATTATACAGGTCGTTGTTGTCTCTCTGACTGATTGAGCTTGTCCTGTAAATAATCAACAACTTTTAACCCTTGACAACCCTTTTACATATTTATTTTAATTTAAATTAGCAATTCATTATTTAATTAACTTCAACAAGTCACTCTCACTCAGTTATTGCACTGAAATGTTGGTTTGTATGGGTGAGGGTAGAGCTCACCCTGCTTAAGCCAAAAGCGTGAGTATTTCATGAATTCAGGGTAGGGGGGTTAGTGCCTTTCCATTGGTAACTTCGGATTTCGAGGATTTTGGGAGGAGCCAGGAGGAGCACATATAATAAACGACTACAAATCAAATTATCCCACAGATGCAGAAATTAAGCTTTTTTAACCATTAATTCTATTGTATGTTATGTGGCCTGCTTCTTGAATTTACAAACCAAACGTGTGATGGTAGTAACGTTACGCTTTGATATTACATATCTCAAAGCACTCTTCCATTAAAAAATATATTTTTACGTTACAGTGCCTTGCTATATCCTTTGAAAATATTAGAGGAGAAAAGCAGTCGTATAATGCTTACTAAAAATTGCAGCGAAAAAGAATTCTCTATGCCGCTACAATTCCATGAGAGCAGAATCACCTACAGAGCAGACTTGCACTCTACGGTGGACTCGATGATATTTATTACGAATTGCATTACAGCCGTTAATTCACCGCATATTTCGCTGTGAAACGGTATCCGTTTTCCGAACCAAATTGAAATTCTGCATAGCAATCAAATGCATGAGGAATAAATTTAGGATGTGCAGCGGTGTATATATCTGACGATCTAACGTGAGGGCGACCATCGGTTTAATAACCACACAGAGTGATATTAGGACGTTCGAAATTAATTAAGGTATGCGTAGATGCTGATAAATCAATAAATGTTGGTATGAATATTTTATTGGTGTATATGCGTAGCAGGCTGTGCAACTTAGGGTGACCACTAGTTCGAAGAAAAACTCAGGAAACTTTCTGGGTTTTTGATAAGTTCATTAAATTTCAAGGTATTCGACTTGACAAAGCTATGAGTAGGTGCTGATGAATCAGGAAATTTTAGTATTAAGAAATTGAATAAAATAAATTTTATTTTCATTTTT
The DNA here is from genome assembly GCF_921293095.1 of Ischnura elegans. NCBI lineage: Eukaryota > Metazoa > Arthropoda > Insecta > Odonata > Coenagrionidae > Ischnura > Ischnura elegans. The sequence continues at coordinate 29,723,042 of NC_060254.1, read as the reverse complement.
TTACTTTTTTAAGATTACTGGAAGTTTCTCCGTGGTCTTGACGGAAAAGTTTCATCTGACTTAGGGCAATTCCTGGATTTCGACCGAGAAGGTGGATGCCCTAGTAGAGGCCTTTTGGAATGAAACCTATTTCCATCAGGCTAAGTTACTCACTTTCGCAAGCTGTAAATTTTGCCGTGGAGGTGAAGTTGCCGGAGGACACACGTGCGTGTAAATAACCGTGCAATTCATTCCCCTTTGGCGTACTTTATCATTACGGTATCCCTTCCACGACTGTGGAATGCGGAGTTCATTTTCGGGATGAAAGAATGTGGGAGTAGGTTGTGTTGGGATCCGGCAAAGGTATGAGTGGGAGAGTTGGACTGCATTTTGGTTATGATAGAATTAAGAATGAGAGGGATAGTGAAGTGAAATATCAGGGTATTTTTAATTCGGGATAAATAGCCTTAGGCTCATTGCACACACACCTTTTTTGGATGGCGGGTAAAAAAACCGGCCGATATTTTATCGGTGGAGCGTTTCTTGCATATACGCCGGATTTTAACTGGTCAAAGGATGGCTTGCTTGGTTGCCGTGATCAACCGACTTTTTATCGGTACCGGTTTCGAGGTTGGAAAGTGTGCAAGCTCCCATGCTCTCCAATGGTTCAGTATTGGAATGTGGACGGCAGTTTTTTTACCGTGGGTCCAAAATGTGTGTGTGTGCAAGGACGTTTACAGAATATACGTTATTTTTTCAGGAATGCAAGTATCTAGCGGGTAGCTTGTGGTTCAGTTGGTAGAGTGTATCTTACTGTACCGAGAGTGTTAACGGTGGGCCCCAGGTTTGTACCCATGATGATTCTCAGTCACATTAGGAGATTTATTAAGGCGTTTCAAGTTAAATGAACGTGTCCCCTACCTTTAGTGAATTTGCCACTTCCACACCAGTAATTTTGTCTGGGGTGAGCTCTAACCTCACGTATGCACCAACTTTAGGTTAGAGTCACTGATTAACAGTAAATTTTCCGGTAGCGAACGTCGCATGGGACAATTTTCAACTAACTTGAATTAGAATATCAATTATGAAAAAAATATTCCTCCTGTTTTTGTTTTTGCGAGTATACTTTTAACCCATTTCCTAGCATCATTCGTGCACACTTTTTTGGAATAGATTAACAAGTAGACCTTGAAAAAGTGATGTTTGTCACCACCCTACGGCAATGTATTTGAAATAAAAAATAAACCGCTACTGCGACAGAAAATTTTCGAAACAGCTATTAGTTATTGATCTCCAATTTATTTAATTTTGAACTAAACACAAATCTCGGAATTATTATTCTCTTATATGCGAATATTCATTTTTTATTCCCTTTGTGATTGGTCATCGGTTCCACTACAGTTCTTTCCTCCGAAATGATAATATCCTCGTGTGATATAGGGAATAGGTTCTTGGTCTCACGTACGTAAGAATTCTGTCCAGATCCGTACGTATTTTTTAAGGTGACCGAATAAAAGCGGTGATCCACGTGTACAGAAAAATGAAGCTCTAGAAATGGAGGCATTTGCAGTGTACTGAGCTGTCGCTGGATATTGTGAGACTCAGAAACGGAATTCGCGTAGAGAGATGTTATTTTACTTGAATGTGATGACTGATTTGATGTGAATAGGCCGTATGAAATAGTATTACCTAGATTTTATGACGTATAGAAGGCAAAGTGATCGATTGAGCTTTGCTATCATCATTATTAGTTAACAATCCTAAGGCTTGTTTTAGGCAGCTCTCCGCTAGCCTTTTCAAAGCGATGTATTTCTTATCTTTTGCATTATTTATAACCTGTCCAATTTAACTCATCCGGACCCGTCCCTTGCCCTTCTTCTTTTACACTTGTCTGTATAGTGATTGTTTTTATCAGACCATCATGCTCATGATGTGGTCAATTAATCTTTTCAGTAACACATTTCTTTTCTCCTCGTTAGTATGAATTAAATTTTTGGTATTCTAATTACTATGTGGTCTTATAAAGACTTATTCCAACACATTTCGCTATCTTTCACACAGCAAGTTTTTTGGTCTATGCTCGTTATTATGGAGGGATGTGCTAATGAGGGAGTAAGAATCCCCTAAATTTCATGCCCATTTTTATGACCGAAAGGGTTAAATTGTCCCGTCTCCTACCTAAGATTTTAGAATGGCCTCTCTCCTGCTGCTCTTAGAAATTCCACATTGCTCATACGACTAATGCATTTGGTCTTAATTATTACTCTGTACTCTATATTTCGAAACCTTTCAACCTTGATTTTCCGCTGCTTTCATCGTCCCTGCGTTATTACCAGAAAGAATTATAGCGCCAATGCAAGCCCCACGGAATTGCCTACTTTATTCAACGTTAATATTTACATTTATTCTCTATATATACCCCTGAACATTTCAAGGGTATAAATACTGCTTTAAATGAGTAATAAGTAATTAAAGAAGACCGGTCAAGAAGGATAAATGCGTCCTCTTAAACGCATGCTTTACATAAATCATGCATTAATTCGTAAAGTGAGGGAAATTGCGTAAATAGCCCATAGAGTCCAGAAAAGTATAGAATTTCAGTTCGGCATTTGACTAGTCACTTCGGTGTAACTTTAAGTACCATTCTCATTCAATTGGTGAGTCGATCCGTCGCTTTGGCAGGTTCTGATGGACGAGGATAAAGCTCATCCCTGACCAACCCTAGAATTGGTCTCACAAGAGAATTTAACTCGGGACACACTCACTAAATCACATTGAGGCAATGTGATATTGTAATTTTATTTTTTATGACAAAATTGGAAAAAAATAGTCCCAATACTTCATTTACACATACAATACGTGATTCATCCTAAATTTTGTGAGCAATCGCGTTGGACAAAAACTGGCAAAATGATAATACTATAATAAATATGTCTCATCCCACGTTGTTTCCACAATTCCACGCTAGGAAATCTCGTACCCAGCCGTATCTTCAGAAATCTCAAGACAAACAGATGCATGGCCATTCTCTTTGGTTGGTCCATCCACCCAGGATGTTGGATGACTTCCCCGCAGCGCGCTGGCGACATTGGACGGTGGAATTGGTCGGCTAGGAAGCTCAACATAGGTTTAAGGCTCTGTCAACACGCTATAATTAAAGTTTTATTTAAGTGGTCGGAGCTTTTAAAACGGTCGGCGAGAGGATACTCAGGAGAGACTATATTTGAACCGACGTAGATGTAATCAGACACACAGAGAATTCGCAGCTGCGGTGAGTACGGACTCACGCTTTGGGTATTAGCACCTACGTAGGCCACTTTAGTGAAAGTTTCCAAAGAAATTAGAAAATAAATCTCAGAAATCGGTGTTTCGACTACCTTTGCCTTATCACTGTACTATAAAACCAACCTCCGGCCACTGTAGAATTCATTGATTCATTTAAGCGTTTGGGATGAACGAGACGAGATACGACAGAAAGTCATAGAACCCTCTCTAAAATTGTCTGAAAAATGGTCAAAACACTAAATTTTCTGTAATTAACAGTGTCATCAACTGTCTATGTGACGCTATTTTTTTCGGGCATTTTGGGGTAAAAAGTCGATGGTAATGAGGAATTTGAACATCGCGGAGAAACTTGGCACCTAAGTCATTGTGGCAGCCATTTGTCCACTCTTTGTAACAAACAGTAAACCTAGAACCCAAGAAATTTGTTATTCCTAGGATTCATTTTAATTAGGTTGGATATCACCTCCCCCAGCAAGCGAATGTGGGATGAACGGTAAAACTTAAGATTTGACGCTAGCTTGACTTTCGACGTTCACGTATTTCTGGCTGGATATTGTATCAAACGGTAGCGCTCGTTTACGTTTTTGCGGGACTTTTTGGGGCTTTTATGACCTTGTGTGGATTAAAAGTCTTTGTAAAATCTTCGCAACAAATTCTGATGACGAGAGACTCTTGTATTTATAATACAAATAGATGGAGAATCCGAATTTTCACGCCTTCCCATTTTTTCGAGTTCTAACCCGATTTTTAGTCTTGGTCGCATAATAAACATTTTTCTGCGATTATAGTAGGTATTCATTATTTGCTAGGTGATCAAAGTTCAGGTTTTGCGCAGACGTGACCCTTTTATATTTTTTTCGGATACCGAGTTAAAAAGTTAAAATCCTTGTTAAAATTTCTTCAAATTCATCGGCGAAATTAATATAATGGTTATGCCAAATGGGGAGAAGATTCTGTACTTCACAGCTTATACTTTGACAAATTGTGACGACAAGATATTGTGCGTGGGTCCTCAATGGACGTTGTAACATTCGTCAAGTTTTTGGAATTTTTGCTATATTTTATATACTCCACGGGGATCCTTAGCAAATTGACCTTAAGCTTCAACAAATACGGTATAATTGTTGAAACTTGTGTCGGTATGCTTTAGAAAGGTTTTTGGAATATACAATCAAATACAATTGAGTTGTATTAATTTCATGTGACCTATTCTTAATTTCGAGTGAAAATACATTTTTCATTCGTATTTGTCTGCCTGTATACAGAAGAGACTGGTTTTTGTTGAGCCTAGCAGTATATAGCTCCATTTAAGTGAATTGGATGTGACTTTATATTTTCCAAATAATGTTTTTAATTAAAAATTAAAGGCCCAAGTTTTATTCTGGGCAGTGTCGTGAATGTGTCCTGAATTGGAATATGACATCACCCAAAAACTACAACCATTAGACCATGAGTACTATACCTAACATGAGTGATAAAACTAGAATTTCAATTGAAGCGATTATTGCGCAATTCTTTTTGTTGGGAGACTTTTTGAGAGACAGTATAACAAATTAAATGGTTATCAAATGCCCTAGAAGTTTCGAAATACATATTTTTATCGTGTTTCTATGCATAAAAAAGATATTCCGCTCGTAACCCATTTTCAGCCAATAAAATTATTTTAACTGGAGCATCATAAGTTATGCTTTCGGATTTGCTTGGTGTGAATTTTATCGCGCAATTTGTTTTCTCTGCACGGTATCTTTTTAGGTTAAAGTATTTAATTTTTCAAATTTTCCGTAATTGTTGAAGAGATGCGGCTTTCCTGCATATTTTCCTCTTGCTGTTGTTTCTGGGAATCCAAAATGTGCGTTCAGTTCCCTTCCTTCAAGGATTTTCCCCGTTAACGTCCAAGCATCGCGATACCAAGGATTGTCTGCATCCTACGCGTTTCCTGTGGAAACGAACTTGCGGGAAGGAATTCTCTGGGGCACGTTTGGTGGAAGGCATTGCCTGCAGCATCCCTTTTATTTAGCTCGCGGTGTTATTAATAATTCATAAGGATAACCGTGGGGGTCCTATTCCTCCGGAAAGGGTATCATCTTTAAATTTATCTCGTTATGTGAGATGCTCCGCACTAGATACGGACGCTACATCTGACTCACTTTTTCGTGTGATTTCGACTTGTTGTCGGATTTCACTGTTGTTTATATGTAAGTTTTTCTTCTCTCTAAATAAGTTTTACAGTAATGTACTGTTCGATTAAATGATTTACGTTATCTGTTATTAAAGAGGTTGCATTGATTATAAAAAAGTAAATCGGTTTGTAATGAGTGTTAGTTTATGACCCGACCGGTGTTGAAAACTTGATAAAATTTATTGTTTTTATGCAGAAGCATGGGTTTAAGTTTTTATGATGTTTTCCTGGTTGGTAAACTTTTCTTTCGATAAATTATTTTCTTTCTTTCTTCTAGAGTTAATTTTTATTGAATCGAAATTAATATTAAAAAAAAAATCACTTTGCTAACTTTTTACTGTGAATTGTTAACTTTATTTTTGGCATCTTAAGTGCTTAGAAAGTTGCGATGTAATCAATATTTTAATCGAAATTAAATATGAATAAAGAAAATCAAATATATTTATGTGCTTCGTATTTCGGTTAAGAATATTTTTCGTATGAGAGGCCATAATGCTATCGATAAGTAAACATGAATTTGCACTTGCGCTTACTCCCGTTTTGTTTTTATTTTCCCATTTCCAGCTAGTATTGTAAATATAGCTGAAGTATAGTGGTACTCGAGTATTACTTATTTGCTTAGTGTTCATTTTATCGTCAATTGTTTATTTTTATTCTTATCAAAGTATTAAATTTTAAATGTTTTGTTCATAGTATCCTATTCCATTCATAGTAGTGTTATTTATTTTTCTTTTAGATAAATTTTTGAGGTACGATCTAGCTATCAGTTTATATCTTAGCACTATGGTCAGCTCCAAGTGCATTTTTTGTCTTATGTTGGACTAAAAATGTTTACTGCTTGTTATCTTGAGAGCCTACGTATAATATCTACGAAAAATGTAATACACCGACGTATATTGATTTTTGAGAATTAAAATAGGAATTTTCAATAGTGTATTATTTGTAAATGTATAAATTTATACGATGGATTGTGTTCTGATTCTCATTCTCTTCTATCTTTTCAGGTATGTGCGAGAGTGACTGTGGCTCATGAAAGGATATAATGATGAATTATTGTGTACATGTGGCTGACCTGCCGTCAGTGTGGGACTTATCTACAGGTTGGACTTTATAAGAATATCCTAAAATTATGCCATAATATAAAACTATAATTGTCTCTACGTTTGTATTTAACCCTGGGACAGAACATGCATTCTAATTGAAGTAATATCCATAAACTATACACGTTTCATGTAAAAAATATTTGTTTAGATATAATAATGTCGAGTCTTTTAATCAAGTCTATAATTTGTCTTTTTAGATATAATTGTGACTCAGGAATATTGATTTAATTAATGTCGTGCGTTTATTCGATGAGTAAGTTCGTCTATAAAAGTTTAAATATTGGCTGAAATCATACTGAATTAAAAAAAATAGTATTTAATTGACAAACTAAGGTATTTATTCTAACCTAACGTTATATCGTGGACAGTCATAGTTCAAAATGTCTGAAACATGTTTTCTGACCCTTTTTATGACTATATCTACGCATAAATGCCTATAAATTTTTATATGCTTCTCGGCATATCCTGATGTGATGGGTACATATGTTTCCGCAAATGCTTAATGGGTGGTAGATATATTGCTATCAACAGATCCATGCGTTTTTTCAACTACCCCTCTCGTTCCTATAGGAACCCCTCCGTTCCTATCCTCTCATTTTTCCATTCTTTATTCGTTTCTCGCACTCTTGAGTGATTGGCCCCGCGTGAATTTAAATCTCATTCCATTCTTTCACATTCTTCTGTAACACCACGTGTCGAAAGGTTCAGACCTTGATATCTACACGTCATCATTCTTGTCTCAAGCAGAACACGCCAAATGTAATTCCTAATAAATTGATTCCTACATTCAACACTTCTAGTTTAATCCGCCAGAAGAATCCTCTTTTTAAGGGATACCCTCTTCGTTTGGGCTATTCAACTATTTCTCTTTTGCGTCGTTTACCATTTGTCACCCAGATGCCCAGATAGCAGATACCCTTATTCATAAACTATTATTTATTCTCCTCGAAAATTTAATATGATAGCGTTGGTTTTACACTCATCAGTGGGCAGTCCTTAGATTGGTTTGGCACAGCTCTCCCATCCGCTAACCTTTTCATAGCCACGTATTTATTCTCTTTTGTATCCTTTATAACCTGTCCTATGTAACTCATGCGGGACCCTCCCTTGCCTTTCTTCCCTTCAACCTGGCCTTTTACGATTGTTTTCATTAGGCTATGATGCCTCATAATGTAGCCAACTAAGTTGTCGCGTCTTCTCCTTAAGGCTTTCATGTGATTTCTCTTGCTCTCACTCATCTTAAGATATCCTAATTACTTACTCGGTCAATCCATTTTATCTTCTTCATTCTTTGATAAGTGAATGCGAAATACCAGCCCATTAGGGGTGATCCTCATTAAAGCAAGAAGAATCTACTCAGTGAGATGAGCCTGCATGCAGTTTATTGTACCATAATTACTAATTAAAATTCAAATAATTTGAGGTGAAAGACCTTTTATTTAAGTTTGAGTTTTTGCGGGCTATACTTTTTTTTTAAAGCACGGCGGTATAGTTATCAAATCCGTTCATTCCCTGTGAAAGAAGTCTTCAGAAGAAGTAAGCACTGAGAAGCAACATATTTGCAACATCTAGTTGTACCCATGGAGTACTTTACTTTTCATATGAATCTAAATAAGGTTCCGAATTGGCTTAATAAACGCCGCTTTTTAAAGGCAGGAATAGTATAGTATAGAATAGTAGTAATACTAAAGGTATTAAAAGGGTTTTTTAGGTAACAATACGTAAAATAATATTTTCAAAATACAAATACCTTATTTTTCCCAGATGCTAAAGTATTTTCGTGCCCCACCCAAGGCAATTCCTAAATAAGCAACTAGAATAATTGCCTGTCGTAACGTCTTCAATATGTGAGGAGTTCCTTTGCCTGCATCTGGAACCGCAAGGGGTTGAATCGCCCCACTATTATATCTAAATTGACCCATTTCTGGGCTAAACTGCACCTCGAAACGCCATGCAAAGATCGAGGCGATATCCCGACGCGGAAGTAATGAGGAGCCAGCCGCCATGCAGTCCTTCAGGATTCCGCCACAAAGCATGTTTCCTCAGCGCCTGCGCTGTCATTTTCTGCTTCGTATCCTCTAATTTCCTACCCCTTCTACAAGACCTTTCAACCCTCTTCTTTCCTCCATTATTATTTTACGGAACGTGCAAGGGCAGCCAAACACGAAGCATACATCGCTCCCTTTATCCTGGGAAAAATAGTGTGCGGGAAAGGCAAAAATGGGATTGTGCCTCTAATAGAAGGGTACGCGAGTGTTTGGCCAAATTACAGAACACAAGCTTCCAGATTCGAGGTCATTCACGTATTAAGTAAGGCGTTTTTGGGGTAACGAAAAGGTGACCGGGGGAGAAGGGGATCTGTTCGCTCAGACCCGAAATCATAACTGTGTAAATATCATGGGATATACAGGGTAGATAAAAATTATGTGTCAAAGCTTTAGCCCTGAATAGCTGATAGCAAAATAGAGGATAATGGAATGATATAATTGTCCGATGAGTGGATAAGAAATAAAAGCCCATTGGGAGTGGTCCTCATCAAAGCAAGAGGAATCTACTCAGTGGGATAAGCTCGCAGGTTGGGCCGTCATTACTAATAAAAATTGAAATAATTTGAGATGAAAGACCTTATTGTAGATAATTTTGAGCTTTTGCGGTCTAAAATATTTTTTAAGCAGGGCATAAATTTTTATTATTTTTTAGCTGATGACAGTTGGAACCAAAATTACAGATGATATATAGTTCTAAAAAGTTCCATTTTTTTTAACTATAGAAACTTTGATCCAAGCGCTCCGTTAGCCGCTAGTTTGCCATGTTGCCAGATGCCTTGGATGTATCGCGATATACGTCAGGCGGAAAGCATTAGAAGTCATTTGTCATCCAGAGAAACTGGCCACAGGGAAACCTCGCGACCAATCAGAGCGCTTGGCTAAAAGTTTCTGTAGTTTAAAAATGTTGCGTTTTCGTCCTAAACATCATCAGTAATTTTGATTCGTTCTGGCATCAGCTATCCAGGGTTAAAATTTCGTAGCACAATATTTCTTCGCCCTGTATAGGAGAAAAAGATAAGCTACAACTAAGATAGAATCTTCCACACACAGCAATTTTCATTTTTTCTTAATTGAAGCTTTCGCGGTCCATGGTTAATAACAATAATAAAATTTTTCAGATCTTAACGCGTGGTTGAAAACCTGAACCACTTATTATTCTTTAATTATATTTATTATTTTAAAATTTACTATTTTTTTCTCTGTTATTTCTTTTGGATGCTCCTCGAGATATACATGATTGAGTATTTTGCATCTCCCTTTGCTTCATATCGAAAATCCATTTCTGGTCCTTGCATTGGCAGTTATTTTGTTCGAAAGGTGGTTCTTGTGTAAAGAAATAATTCATATTCGTCACACTGAATGCGTACTCCAGAAAAAATCAAGGAGCGACATTCAATTTAGCTATTTATGGATCGCATATGATGTATCAGTGGCGTATAACCGCACCCGTCGTCGTGATCTGAAACCTTGACAATTGGTTCAAGATATAGCATGGCTTTTATATTTCCAATCGAGTGGTCTTTATTTGCGTAGATTTTTCGTGTAGTTTGTATTTCAAGTAGATTCCTTAGTCACGTTTTAAGTTTCAAGTTTTTTTTCGAAAATTTTGTCGAAATTCCAATTAAAAAAGATCGATATCTATTTTAGTGTAAACGGTCATATTTTGTGGAATCGTTTTTCAGGTAAATCGCAAAAATTAAACTTTGTATGCACCCTCCTTTGTTCATTTTAAGTGACTAAAACTAGGTCAAATCCAAGGAAATGGGTGGGATTAGGCCCTATTGTAAATTGAAGAGGGAAGATGGGAGGATATATGACCGGAATATTCGAAAGTACTTCACGCGTATCTAAGTTAACCGATAGAATAATTCAATAAAAATGGCTAGGAACTTGATGGGAAATAGATGTAGACTTTGTTATGATGTATGTCATATATCCCCACAAAATGTTACATGGAGCGTATAAAGGCCTTCAAAAAAGTCTATTTTGTTCATGTACGTTAGATATACCCCGAGGAATAAAATGGGCAATGAGAAATAAAATATCTTAAGTATCTTCAAACTTCATATTGAAACAATAGTTCCGGTGCATGGAATGGCGGTATTTTTTTAATGGGACAATGCGATTCTTCCGCGAGAAAGAAAATATATCCGCTCTATCGACCGCGTGCATCGGGAAATCTCGGAGCAGCGCACGATTGATCGATGTACGATTCGCTTATTTGTTTTAGCAGCACCGTGCAACCGCAGTCGTCATCGTGAAAAATAAACCTTGAAGATAGCGTGGAGAGATACCGAAAAAAATGAAATCCGCGGAGAAATAAAAACAGCGAGAAAAGGAAACGATAGAGAGAATGGAGTAGAGCAGTGTATTGAGGTTGGGGAAACTTGTTTTCAAGTGTTTGGCGACAAGACTCACTTGGCCGGATTCGGTTTCTTGTTCGATTCGTCAATAGAACGACTCAGGACTTCGAGATCGCTCATCCTTCACCATTATTTTCTCCCTAAAAGCTCGTCCGATATATTGTGGACACTCTCAAGGACTTGTCCTTGCATCGGATTCATTTTTTTTTATTCCAGCCACATAGAGAAGCCACATACTTCGCCGCTAGTGAGACGACCACTGCTCTTATATTTTTTTCGCAACGGATATCCATTTATGATGTGCCTCGGTTTAAAAAATTTAAACTGTGCTCTTATTACGTTATTATTTGTCCAGAGCGGGTATCTACGAATCCTACAAAAAATGCTTAACCATGGAGTCTACGTAGAGGAGTCAGTAGATGGAGTCCATGACGTTTAAGCTTGATTTATAATAGATTAAAAAGTATACTTTGTTGAATTCCACGCAGTATTTGTTAAAATAATCCACCGGTTACAACATTTTCAGGTCAGAGGAACCATTTAAGACTCTCAATTGGATTATTCGCGGGCAAAACACGCCAGCTTTCCATCTGCTATGTTGGTTTAGTATTTAGGTAAATGCAGTTTCCACAGGCGTGTGAAAAAGTGAAAAATAGTGGATCGAGCACTGCTATTATTTTTCGTGCCGGTTCGTAAATCGTGTAATTTTCAATTGATTTTACACCTTACAAAAAATTAGCTTTATTGTTCTGGGGGTTAATTGATGAAAAATTACTCTCACTAGACGCTGTTTATCGTTCTTGTATAGGAGTAACCGCAAACTACCCAAATTATAAATTGTTTTATTGATGTAGGTTCTAAGATTTTCGCGGCGTTGATCAGATGATCTCTGGGTTATCTTTATAATATAATAAAGCGAAACTGTTGTCGCCAAAAGCCAACGGACGCGGTGAAAACAAGAAGAGAAGGCAGAGATCAATTGCTGTATTGATATTGAATTGAGTTGTTTCTTAGCCGCAGAGATGTCTTTTCTGGAGTTTACTACACAATTCTATATTATTTCCATGTTATTAATTAACCCACATGTTCCTTTCAATGTTTCATGGTATGATCTGACAATACATGGATGAGAAGTGCATGAAAAAAATGACCGATATTCTACTGTTCCAAAATTTCACGCAAATTTTCTTGCTAATTCAAAATCGAACTGACTTCACTCCAATTTTTCCGTGAATTTAGCCATTTATCATGTAATTGTTTTTTAGTAATTTCTGCGATCTTACCCTATGAGCCCTTTTCTGTAAAGCCTTTATACAGGGTGATTGAGGAGGGATATACAATACTTAATGAAATAGAATGAGAGACAATTTTAAGCATTTTCTGTCCACAAACACGGTGTCGCAACTACTTTTCTATTTACTATATTACTACAACTGCTTTACTATTGAGCTATGACAACGCAATCATTTTTTTGGATGAGCTTCGCAGTTACCATGGAAACTATTTATCTGAAGTATCCATCCTTTTCAAGATTTCATTTAATGCACTGGATTTTGAAGGATATAAAATAAATTTGGGCGAAAATTTGCTATAATAATTTTATGAGACCATTAAACTTTGAGTTAAATTAAATTAGAGCTTTGAGTGATTATCAACGATTCTCTTGCACACTCTCACTAATCGTGAGATTAATTTTTTCAGACAATTATAATCGCACATTTTAGTCCAACCTTAATTATTTAAGGTCCTTAAAAATCTATAATATTAAATGAAATATATAAAAGGTTGGATCCAAGAAAAGCCGTCTTCATGGTAACTGCAAAGTATCAGATCAATGGTTTGTGTGTTAACTTAATGGAATGGCGAAATTATAGATTTTACTTCTTGGTAATGACCTGAAAAGGTCGAAACCGGCAGTTTAAAAAAATAAATACTGTGTGGAGTATAAAAAAATATTTTTGAATAGAAAACTACCAACTGCAAATTTTATTCAAAAACATTTTCGTGTCGCCATAGCTCAGTAACTTAGGGTTTGTGACCTCATGTTTATGAACAAATAAAGCTTAAAATCATCTCCCCTACCACTTCCAAAAGTATTGCAGATCTCTGCTGATTCACCCCGTTTACTTTTCACCTTGGCAGCGTGCCTCGTCAGTATCACGAGCGTAACCAAATTTCGCTTATGTTTTGAAGGCAGCAGTGTCATTGAGTTCGCGGGGTTTTGAGTTACGGTCTGTGGCAAACGACGGTGCACGAGGGGGAGTTTCTGCATTGGGTTGTTGCGGGACGGTGGAACCGCTTGCAACGCCCGGCTTAAACATCGATTTTTCCGGCGTGCAGAAGGGGTTAGAGGTTTGGGAAGGGTGGGAGAGGGAGAAAAAGGGAGTTATAGGGAGGAGGATTCGTGAAATATTAATTGCTCGCCTCCCTTCGTCCTTGTCGCATGCGTGTGGGCGGTTGACAGGAGCTGTTGCCGCGCGGAAGTCACGCGGTCGGTCTACAAGGCAGTTCTTAACGCTGATACCACGTTGACACAGAGACGATCGCTATCTTAACCTTTATATTTTGCTTCATTTAAAAAGTGGTAAATTTTCCACAGTTTTATTTATGAATTTTATCGTTATTCAATGGAATTAATATGCCCGAAGAACGATTTTTCTTAAATATCATAGAGATGTGTGTAGGCTAACAAATTTACTGATTTAGTATTATGAGTGAAAATATTTGATGATGGTTAAATTTAAGAAGTAGATTTTTACATCTATCTTCAAGAAATAGCTACGAAAATGGTACCCCCAACTATTCAAAGACATAATAATGAAGCCCCATGAAAGAGTATTCGCCAAATCGAAGTAATTTTTTTGTCCATACTCTTATATTATCCTACCCATACACCGATCCAATCTTACATCAAGTTTCCAGCGACTTAGTTCCAGCAACATTATTGATAAAACGTTGACATAGCTATAATGGCCTTCCTACATGCGTTATTCAAAGAAAAAGGTTAATTTTATACAATATAAATTTTTAATTTATTCTCAATTGAAGAAATAAGGCCAAACTGTCACAATGTGAAATTAATAAGAGATGTGAGAAAAATATATGGCTCGCCCACTTTTTCGTGAAGCAGAGTGGAATTTGTGATATTTTTAATTCAATTTGGAGTGATGATGATTTATATACTGGCCTGCTCCCTTCCTATCAATATCTATAATATTCATCGATAAAATTCACTCCGCGGTATCGTCGTATCGTTCGAGAAATATCATATCAATTATTTAAAAAGTAGGAAATATTTTTAGTGAATAACTCTCTCACTATTTTATTTGCTGGGAAATGCAGCCATAGATTAGTATCCATTCATAAAATATGCAGCATTTTTAATTGAGCATAGTTCGATCCTGTCATTAATTTATTATGATGGGTCACAGTTTGCTAGATATTCACTATCCCGTTGAAATTAATTTCATTATAGAGTCACATTCATTTGGCTTGCAATGTAGGGCACGTGACTGTAGTAAATGTAGTCGAAGGTCAATTTGGGTTGCGATGTCTCTCTCACCTGAAAACGCTCTTTGGTACTGATGACGATGTTTTAATTTAATGAGAATTTTTTACGTTATACGTTAATGATTACACATTAACCAGCCCTAATACTTCATATCGATGGCTAAGTTCTAACAATACGTATCTCAAAAATAGAAACTTTTCAGGAGAGCAAAAAACCGATTTAATTTTTTTATTGTATATAATCTTAATTGAAATTAGAAACCAAAAATACATAGAACTGAAAAATAAGCATACATTTGCAAACAAAGAGTTGTTTTTTTGCTTGAATTTTATTTTTTATTAACAGTATTAGCAACATTAACTCAGACCGGCCAAATTTTGAGATACGTGTTGTTATAACTTAGCATTCGATATGCTGAATCGGCAGGATAAGTGGTGTGTCCATTTATTTATGACTATCACCGTTATTGAATGGAATAAATCCACGAAAATCATGCACATCCTAGAAATCATTGAGATGAACGTAGGAAAATAAATGTTGGGTTTTACGCTTGAAATGCGTTGATGCTGTTTAAATCAAATGAAGTACAGTTTAAAATTAACACTTGCAAATTTCCACGATTATACGATTAACCTACATAGATGAATTCTAAATCCATAGCACTTTTCTGCCAAAATAGTAGTAAAATTCAAAACAAAAAATATTTTTCAATTATGGCCCTTTCGTACTAATAACTGATATTAAATTGGGGATAGAAACCGACCTGGCTTAAATCGGTCTGAACTTGTACAATTGATTACGACCTAGTTTTCAGTGATAATACATCATCATCAAGGCAGTAACATTGAAACCTAAGTTGTAAAAAGTGGCATAATCGTGGCAATTGCAAGTATTTAAGTATACCGGGACTAGCCACGGTGATAACTTTACGGAATCACCCGTAATGCACAAAATGTGCAAAACATCCACCGAGAAAAAATCATTCTCATTGACCGGGATTTCCACAGAAGCGAATGACGTCTCCGTAGCTTTACTGGCTGAAGCACTCGGTCGGAAATCAAGAAATCCTGGTTCGGATCCCGGTCAAGGTTAATGATTTTTTCTCTGTGGATTTTTCGCACAATTTTTTGCAAGAATTCATTTCGATATGGAAAAATTACGCTCCATCACGCTTGAATCTACGGATGTTATTAAAGAAAGTACATTTTTATGTCTAACTTCAAGAAAAAGCTACGAAAATAATACCAATAGCGATTAAAAGATAAGATAATGAAGTCCCATTAAAAAGTATTCCCAAATCGAAGTATTGCACACACTGCGTACTCTTAAATTGTCCTGGATCTAATCTTGCATGAACTTTATGACAAATCTGAGCTCCAGCAATATTATTCCCGTCGGCTGGCATTCAACGTGGATGTTTTAGGGTTCCACGTAAAAACGATATCCCTGTTAAGCAATTACATGAGGCATTCATCACCATTAATGCTATTGCAGTGTTTACCTAATTTATGTGCACTTGGACTCGAAGCATGCCCTGAGCTGAGATTTACGCTGACGGTGAGCGTATGAACTTCTCTTTATACCGCTATGAGTTAGACTGCCCGTCTGAGGTACCCGTGAAAATGCAACTAACCGCTGTACGCTCTAATTACCATTTCAGCCGGCATACCTTCCCGTGCACTGCGTCGTAGTGTATCCTCATGATCCCTGTTGTCAAGGGAAATATACTCACTCAGACCATAATGGTGGTATTTGACCTCTGATGAGCGTGCTTACATGCAAAAAGTCTTTCGTGCTTAGCTCCGTATTCTGGCAGCGCGCTTTTGCAAAAACTAGTGACTACTCCGCGATTTTTTTTTCTAGAGGTCTCTTATTATTGTATTAAAACACACTCAACAGATAGAAAATGCATGAACACACCTTTTTATGTTGCTTTTATCCTCCACACGTATGATTTCTAAGTTATGTGACCATTTACCGGAATTTTTCTCGTTGAATTCAAGTTTGTGTATTCCGAGTTTATTCGCTGGTCTTGCGTCGTCTGATTGCCGATAAAAATTAAAGTTCTAGGTAGACATTCTTATTCGTTGAGGTGGCTCTATCGTGATTTGGAAATCAGTATGTAAAAATTGTAATTTGGTAGCTTAACTCTTTTTTAATTCTCCTGTATTTTAATTATACATTTTCATTCCATGGTTGTAGCATCTGATATAAGATAATAATCTGGCGTAGCACCTGATTTAAGAGACTAATTAGAGTTATTTTCCTTTGTCGCGTAAGATTTTATTTCCTTAGGGTTATAATAATATAGGCCATTTTGTTAGAATTCGGTATTTAGTCCACATGTGTAACATTCTCGGATTTGGTGTCTTTTAACGTCGCTATTTTCGTTGTATTCGTCATTAAACATAGTTTACTTCAATGCAGCACTAACTGTAAGATTTTAAATTTTGTAAGAGGTCTTTTCAACGAAGTCTTTACTCTCATACCTGCACTTTATTTTTTACGTATACCTACTTTTGTTCCTGTATCGCTTGATTGACGATAAAACTTGATGTTCTCTTTAGAGTATCCTATTTGTTGAGGTAGCTATTTTTTGGTTGCAGAATCATAACATAAAAATTGTACTTAAGGCAATACACCTATTAACTTTAAGACTTCGTTAGAGTTCTTTAAATATAACTCTTTCTTCTCGTGAGTGCAATTTTTCTTGTACTCAATCTACACTTCAGCACGACGAGCTGTGTTTTTTCTTAAGGCTGCTTTACGCGGGGCACGGAATTGCGCAGGTTAGAACTGCATTAATTTCTAAAATGGCGTGGAATTGCGCGAATGCATGAACGAAATTAGAACAGGGGTTTTTTTGTCATCTCACGTCCACGCATTCTCGCATGTGTTATGGCAATTCAACGCTTTTAGGCCGTTTTACACGGTACAGAGAATTGCGCAATCTGACGTACGTGCGAAGGCGCAAACAAAATTGCGTCGTGTAAAGCGGTGAAAGAGGGATTCGAACCCGCGTACTCCAGGTTGGCAGTCGGGGACTTTACCCCGGCGCCACCGAGGCCGGCAAAATAGCCCCTGTTCTAATTTCGTTCATGCATTCGCGCAATTCCACGCCATTTTAGAAATTAATGCAGCTCTAACCTGCGCAATTCCGTGCCCCGTGTAAACCGGCCTTCACACGACGAAATTTTGAGTGCCCCTTCGTTCACACGTCAGATTGTGCAAGTACGTTCCCCGTGTAAAACGGCGTTAATACGCCTGAGATTTTCCGTACGATATTATTGTAAGCTTAGAGCTAGCTTCTCGCCTTTTTTCTTCTCCGATATCTCTCGTCTGCGCGATCTTGTCTCTAGTGATCTAACTCACACAGATCCGAAGCTCGCATGAGCCAAACTGCGATCGCTACATGTGGATTCGTCTGACATGGCACCCCTTCTTTCCGCGCTCGAGCGAATGTTGGGCTCTTTCCGATAACACACACAGTCACTATGCCCGGCACCTTGACCCCCTTACACCTCAGAGGATCAAACGCTCCTTTCCACCACTGCCTAACCTCTCCTACCCCTCCTACTCCTCCTCCTCCTAACCCTCTCCGGCCGACCCTTCGATCCTAGTAAGCTGTCGCTAGCGAGTCGACCTCTCTTGATTCATAGACTTCTTTTTTTTGCGCGATTTCCTACTCAATGATTCCGGGTCCATCGGGTTACTCCAACGTCGCGAAGAGTCGGTTCTTTCATCGAGTGAAATGAGAGACGTCCATTTCATCAATGGTAACTTTTAGGTATTGCATTTCATTCTTAAATCAATTAATTATTTAATCTAATACAAGGATACCGGGACTAGCCATGGTTATAACTTTACGGAGTCACCCGCGATGCACAAATTGTGTGAAAATTTCCACGGAGGGGAATGACGCCTCGGTAGCTGTCGACCGGAACTCAGGGGATCCGGGTTCGAATCCCGGCCAAGGTGATTGATTTTTTTCTCTTTGGTATTTTCGCACAGTTCTTAAATCATTTACTTGATCCAGTCATACAGGGTTATTTTAAAAGAAAGAACAAAAAAGTGCGTTTTTTAACATGGTTTACATAAAAACAGAATTACTTACAGTTATTTTTTTGTATTTTTCGTCTCAAGCAGTTGTTTTTATACAATCAATAAATTTCAATGTGACAAGAGAAAAGCCTAATATGGCAATAGCCAGCTACTAATGAAAGGCGCCTAGGGGATCACGGGCTAACATCCCATCCGACGGAGTGCTGCACATTAAGTGCCCTCCTCGAGGCACGCTAGCAGGGATCGGGCAGCCTCTGAAAAATCTCTGCCAATCTATCCCAACTATTTTTGTATGAATATTTTCACAGCTTCTTTTATCAATGTTGGTGGTTGTTGCTTTCGGGAAATGCTGCGTAGATAACAGTATCTCCTCGACTTTTCACTCCTCCTACTGGGATCGTTTTCAAGAGAAAAAAAATCTTTCTTTCTCTTGAAAACGCTCCCAGTAGGAGGAGTGAAACGTCGAGCAGATAATTTTACCTACGCAGTATCCCAACTATGTTCCTATGAATGACTGAAACCATTCTTTTATGATAACCCTGTGTTTGGTGAGTCATCGGTTTCATTATATGGAATCTAAAAAAAATTGTCCTATCCTAATACTCTCTTTTGCCAATGATATCCTGTCACACGAAGGGAATCAACGACGGATGGACATTGGATGGATATCCGTCGTTAGGTGTCGTCTACTGACAATTGCTTTCTTAATTTTTTCACTGGCTATTTGCCTAAAATATATTATATAAATGTATGGATTTATCCAAAAGCACGCAGTGTTCCCACTAACTACTCTTGGTCGCTTAGTCCATTCAGTTTAACTCGCATCATCGTATAAATTGCGTACGTTTATCTTTACTTGATACGGAGGTTTTGCTTAAAATATAATATCCAAAATAGCAGTAGTCTTTGCAATCATTGGTCGTTTAGTAGACGTGGCTTGGTTCATGTATTTATCAATGTCGGGCGTACTTTAACCCAACGTAGAAACAATGAATTATTTGATATTTCTTAAAGTGTAATAAAGCATTGCTGACGAATTAATGGTATCATATAATGCTATTTTAATCATAGGTTTGGAATGCTAAAATTTCCTGTATTTTCTTTGCATTTTTCAAAATTGCGTAAGTTCGATAAGGCATCTTTTGTCTTCAAAGTGATTTCTGAGTTTAATCTGAAATTTGTTGAAGCATTCACACTCTGCTATTTATATTTCCAGCGATCCAAATGAGTCATCGCTAGCGTGTCAACTTCCCTTGCCTCTGTTCCTGCTATCGTGTAAAAAGCTAGGAGCTCCATTAAACCGATTCCAATGTAACAAAAAGCAGAACTTTTATTTATCTATTTAAAAAAAATCCTTTAATTCTAATTCTTAAAATTTTGCGTGTATACATAACCCAACGTTGAGCGCTTGATATTTAGTTCTGATAACGCGCAGTTCTGAATGAGGAAGCAAATACAGAAAACAATATTTTTATGGCACTATCATTAAAGAAGTTGCTGTAAACAACGAAAGCCTCTGCGAATTTCGAAACCAATAGCTGAAGTCAAAATTTATTGTTACGGTCGTATGCTGCACAGTAATGCCTGAATATCTTGACAGGGGCAGATTTAGGGGAGCACAGTGGTCATGACCCCTCCAAATTTCATCAAACCTGTTTCATTTTTAATATTTTTTGTATCCTTATATGTCTAAAATTGCTCAATGTAATTTCTTGCTAAGAATAAAAGCGAAATTTTATCTTCCAAAATAAGAAAAAAATGGGTATTTTAAATTTTAATATTTTTTTGTATCCTTATGTGTCTAAAATTGCTCAATGTAATTTGTTGTTAAGAATAAAAATGAAATTTTATCTTCCAAAATACGTTAAACTGGGTATTTTAATTTTTTTACACTGGATAACGCTCCTTTCTTTAGGGTGGCATTCTATACACCCCGGACTCAGGTAATGACCTACCCCCCCAAAATTGATGCTGAATCTGCCCCTAGATAGATATATGTTCATTGATACAAACCTATATAGTAATTTCCTTGCTTTGAGCAATAGATAGGCATTGAACATGCCCGACATGGGCAGTACGATGGTAATATATTATTTTTAATCTTGTCCGTAGTTTCCAATTCTTTCAATGCTGTGAATTTACTTAATTTTATCTATAGTTAAATATTATACGTACGTGCTAATATTTTTTATCACGTTGAAAGATGACTATTCCGTGAAATACGTGCGTATATGTGCATGAAACGGCTGTTTTTCCGGTTATTTCCTCATCCAGTTGCTTCGACGCCAAGAGGGCGGCCATCTTCGTCCACATTCTCGGGGCTAGCCCTTCTCAACTTTCGGGAACTCCCGCTCTTCGTCAGCGGGCATTCTATCCCCTCGCACCTGGGAACATTCCGATCAACTCGGGTTCCCTCCGCCGGAGTTGACGATGTGCATAACCTTACCTCCTCCTCCCGGTGCTATTGGCAATCCTTTCCTCGTGTAAACGACTCTTGGACTCACTCACAACCTCATCCCTCCCCTAACCCACTCTAACCCCGTCTTCGTCGCTGGACGATAGCCCAATCCTTACTTAAACCCCCGTTCACGGTAACATAGCTCGACATATCTTGGATTTTCACAACCCAGACCAATAAATGAAGAATATATCACCCTCATCAGTGGTAGGTATATATTCTTATGACTGACTTGACGCAGCTCTCCACTCAATTCTCATCTCAATTAATCTGTGCACACCTATGAATTTCTTCTCCCTCACATCCTTCTTTACTGAAACTCGTTTTCAATATAATTGTCCCCACAGTACATAATATTTTATGATACAAAAAAATTAATGTTCCCTGAAGTATCTGAAAAATAAGGTAACAGTATTGAATTCAAGGAAAGCCAGGAAATTATGAATTATCATTTAAGTAGCCTCATAGTTGCTAGTACGCACTGTGGATCAAAAACGTTTCCAAAAAACGGAGTGATACCACTGAATGCCTTTAATATAATTTAAATCTCTATATAATTGTATGTTATTTATTGACGCGCGCTTTAAGATCGAAATAATATGTCGTGCCTTCCATATTGGATACATGTGATGAGTTTTTTTTTTAGAATTTTAGAAAAGCCAAGAGAACTATTAAAAGTCCTTAGCTGTAATTTATTTCCTTCAAGGCGATTGAGCAGGGTAAATTTAAAGGCGTCATCTACTAAAATTTATTCTCTGGAAGGTTAACAAATTCATTTATTAACCTTCCAGACCATATTACACCGCTTTATGGGCTCATGCCCCGTTCACATAACCTAGGCCGTGACAGAGATCAGTAACGTAGTAGCCGTTAACCACCGTTCGTGAGCACGTTAGTTACCAAGTTATCAGTAGTTCGTTACTCAGGCACTTAAACGCGGTCAGCGCTGCTGGAATGGCCGACATCGGTAAAAAGAAGTAAGAAGTGAAGGACAATATGATCATTTGGAATTATTGAGAACGAAAATGGATCGGCGAAGAAGCTTCAGCGAAGTGGATGTGATTTACGTGAATGATAAAGTTTTTTTTTCAGTGCAATGGAATTTTTTGTCACTGGTTATTTATATCTAGACAATTATACAACTGAGGCACACGAGGGAATCGCTGGGTTACCACGGTCGTGTGAATGCATTCTGGGTGGTTACCGAGGTACTGACCGAGGTCATATCATGAGGGAAATAAAATAACATACGGTATTAAAGACAAATTTCATCCAAAGCAGAGGTTTTGGATGAAAAATTTATACCTTATAGAAAAAACATTCTGTTGGAAAAAATTAAATTTTTTGTGATTTTTTTACCATGTGTAATAATAACTGAAGCAAATTTATTCATCCGTGCTATCAATATGGCAAGCATATTTTATTAAAGTAAATAAGGATTAATTTGGAATCCCTTTTGGGTATGGCCTGTGTTGGTATACCTCAAGACAAATTACAATACGAATTGAAAAAAATAAGTAAGCTGAGACCAGATTCGAAACATAAATAAATGCATGAAAAGATAAGAATTTTTTGTTTAATCTCATCTTGTCATATAGTTAAATAAATAAAGTTATATAAATAAAAGTTAATTAATATAAAAGTACCGTTAACAAGTACGTCAGGATTCTCTTCGTTAAGTAAACATTTCTTTACTCTTTTCCAAAGAGATGTTAAACTGTTATAAACTCTTATACTATCTGACAATCTGGGAAATAACTTACGGGTCAACATAAAAAAATAAGCGTTTGAACATTTGGTGGCGCCTCTACACTTTTTTGGGAAATTTTTTGGACCCATTGTACTAAAAAATCTTTGTTAATGGAATTATTAGAGTTTTGAAAGCGCGTTTCCCTGCTAATCGTCCACCACAATACCTTTCCGCCATCAACCCGCTATTTTTTTCTATTTTTTCCCGTAAAAGAGACCACATTGTGTTTCAGCACGTAAACTAATAGTCTCCGCTCGCTCGCAGGTGCAGGTAAGGTGGTGTATCTTGGTCGGAAAAGCGGCGTTGGTCGCTTTTATTGCCTCGGCGTGTTTTATGGCGGGCCCTCGACGTATAATCCAATTTTGTTTTTTTGAATTTCGGCGCACGGTCTCCCGGATTTTTTCTCCGTATTCATCGGTGTCGGGAGTACTTTAATCCAAGTTAAGCAAAAATGAATCATTGTTTTTTTTTGCTATCTGGCTATTTTCTTCTTTGTGAACTCGCCCGGCGTGGTTCTTGAAACGATATTTTTTAATCAAGTTGGGATTATATCGGGAACATACTTATTTAATGTCACAGAACGCTATTTGAAACATTCATTTTTACGGATTCAGGATTTTTGTTAGTGCTATGGGAAAGTTGAAACGTGGCTCCAAAAATATGTTGTATTAATACATACAGTATCGCTTTTCACGTAAATTAGAACTTCAGGCAGTAACGTAGTTTTAATTGTTAGTAAAAGTGTTTCCAGCTTTAATAATGAAGAAAAATAAATTGCTCAATAAAATTTGATAGGAATGTCTCTTGGTAAGGAACAAAATACTTTGGTGCCTGGGAAGAAATATGGTACCTATTCTTAAAAAAACGCCATTTTAACTTAGTTTAAGTTTATTCTATACCTGAGGCTAACTAACTATTTAAGTATTACTATATCAGGAAATAACGGAATGTGGTAATTATACGACCGCAATTTTATATTTTTAATGTTTCTGAAAAGCGTGTAAGGTATGTGCGTTGTGTGTTGTATTGGCGTGGTTTTGAATTGTTGATAAAAGTTTCTCTCTCTAACATTTTAAAGTAAAATAAATCACTTAATAGAAACCGATTAATATTTTTATACGCACGAAATGAATCTTAACGTCAAAATTTCGTTAGATCCCCCTCATGTTCGATATTCCAATGAAAATGATTTAAACTTACCAACACAAGCCACGAAGAATAAATATTTCTTTTCTTCTTATCCTTCTATCATGCGCGAAAGAGGAATTAGTCCTTACTCGAGTAGATAAGAACCAACTCTGTGCTATCGTGATCGCAGCTACCAGTGCATTTGCTTGCCATCAAAAAGCCCGAACACAAGGAGAGGCTATTGATCTATGCCGCGTTGCCCCTGGCTGCAATGACGTGTACAAGGCGGCATGTAATGGGGAACAATGTGAGTGTCATTTATACCTTGTGTCACTGTGATCAAGTTGAGTGGTTAGCCTTTAATTAGGTGTTGGAATGGGTAAGCGATTTGTGGTGTATCTCCTCGGCTAACATCAAAGTTGCTAGGCGGGATATAGTGTAGCAGTTCGGCATTTGCATTCTTGCTATCCTAGTCGTCTATGGTTATGATATCGTTTAAGAGCCCTACTCGGCCGGTATTTTTCCCGCCGTAATACTTATTTAAAACATATCACAGTAACTCATCTCTGACCCCCGATGTTTAAAGTTTATGATATTAATTAGCCGAGAAAGCACTGTATGTTTGTACACCACATTATTTTCTCAGTGTTAAGATTTCTACAATATATTTGAAACACAATAAAATGTAAAAAAAACAGTCCTTTAGCGATTGCTGGTTGTTTTCAACCAGTTTTATTTTAATACCAAACTTCCCAGATTTGGATTTCACGAAGCATATTTTTCGTAACAAAACTTCGTATCAATTTTTATTATATTTTATATTAATATATTTCCGTTTACATTACTCGGCTTAGGGATTTAATGTGAAGCATTTTTATCCACGAATCAATACCACGCTTAATGCTTTGCATGGTAATTTACATAAATAGCCATGGCTAAAAAGTAAGGTAGCATGTGTATCGTATCCGACTATTTCCTGGGATAAAAGCCGATGAAAAATGACATGAGGAGAAGTTACTTCTCTGTACCAACTATTTTAAAATTATTTTTCATAGTATTTAAAATGCGTAGTTGGTATAAACCATATCATAAACGTAAATTAAGTTAATATAGAATAAAAATATTTGATTTGAAAAATAAAAATCCAATATTTTTTATGAACCCTAAACATGCCATCTCTTTCTACTTTACTTACCTCTGAGATAACTTTTGTGCTGAGTTTGCTTCCGTTGAATTACCCTTCCAGGTATTCCTTCCATCTCTCCATTTTGTCTTCACCTGCAATCAAAATATTTCCACCCTTGTACACTTTGGTATTACATATTGTACTCTGTTCCTTGACATGATTCCTCTCTATTCCATAGGCCGCTTCTACTTATCCTTTTACGAGGCTATTTTGCACTTCTTCGCGAAGGTCAATCATCCACGCTTCTCTAACTTTCGTCACTTTGCGATAAATCTCGTTCACTTATTCTCATGTAGTAAGTCTGCCCTTCCTAAGATTTCTCATTTATTGACTTCGTTTTCCAATGAGGTCTAGGGTTTCGTCCGTGATCCATGACTTTTTCATTATAACTTTCCCTCTCCCAATTACTTCACTTGCGGCTTTCTGAAGTCCACATTTTATATTTTTCTACCTATTGACCACTGATTTCTCAGTCAAATAAAATTATATTTTGCTCTCCACTACTTCTTGAAATGCACGTTCATATTATGGATCCCATATTTTTCCACTTTCCATGTGTGCTTCACTGATTTCTTTAATTTTGTGACTTTCAGAGGGCATTTTATGATCTCTAGATCATGATCGCTGTCGATATTTGCCCCTTGGTAGGTTTTGCAGCCCTATATCTGGTCCCTAAACCTTTGATTCACTAAAATATAATCTAGATGAAATCTTGTTCATTGTGGCATTTTCTATGTTTATCTCCTTCGCATGTGATTCTTAAAGTGTGTTGGCAACCACTAATTTCTGATCTGTGCCGAATTCCAGGGTCCTTTCTTCTCTTTTGACTTCCAAATCTATAATTTATTATACAGTTACCCTTCCATTATGGCTTTCTACGGCGTCAATGTTCCATCACCTAAAACAATAACGTTTTCTTCACCCCTTACCTGTTTGATTATTTCCTTAATATCTTCAACATCTCCATCCCCGTAGCCTTTCGTGGCCATGTAAAATTGCTATGAAATCTACCGGTTTGGTCTCTAACTTTACCATAAATGCACCTTCATTGCACTGCAGGAAGCTTTATTTACACACTTACGAAGCCCTCCAATTTTAAAAAGATCCCATGGATGGGCTGGATAAATGTTTACCTTCAAAAATGTCCCTTTCTTTTTTTGCTGAAAAATGTGCACAATTAGTCGTGCATATTTCTCTGGAGATAAAGAAAGCTCGTTTGTTGACGAGGATGATGAGGACTGCAAAGGTAAGAGAAGTGTGCATGAAGATTTGTGAAAGCGAAAGGGAAAAGGGCGCGGAGTGGAGAGAAGAGGCCTCGTGCATCTTCGTACTTCATTCTTTAGGGTGAATTTTCAAGACTCACTTTCCCTGCAATTTGTAGACAACCATTAGTATTTACCCTCCCATTTGTAGAGGCACCAAATTTTCTTGCGAGCGTTAATAACGCACGTTTATTTTACATGGTTTTTGGTTGAATTATTATAAAACTGACAATATGATAATATTATACATAGTTTTGGACATATTATGTCGTCCGCATCACAATTGTGCATGAGAAAATTTTTAAATTGTAATGAAATAATTATCACTACTCGCGAAAATTCTCTGCCTTACACACGTTCGTGTGAATGGAAATTTAATGCTGTATTATTCAGAAGAATGGGGAAAACCTGATTTTTTTAGTATCTCCTGAAATTTAATACGATGAAAATTAAATAAGCCACAGTATGTGGTGTTTTGGATGCTGAAAAAGCAAAATAATACTCTTGGAACGCTACATGAAATCTGCCGCGATTTCAGGAAATATTTTGAAGACCTATTCACATGTTTACCGTTGCCACGGAAGTGAATAGTGGGTTATTAGGATGTATTTGTTATCCACGTCATCCAATTATGTTACCCGAGGTTTTTTTTCGATTTTCACTGGAACTCACGCGCATATCGTTTGCACTTCACTGCGACAAATAACATATCGTAGCGTTCTGAAGTTATCATATGTTCAGTTATGCGAAGGAAAAATAATAATACCAAATGATTTAAAAGTGTTCTAGTTAATGTGTGTAAGGTAATGGGTAGATATCAACTGAAAATAAGCATAAAGAAATCCTTGATGTTAGTATGCAGCATATGAGAAGTCAATACTAACATTAAAGCAGGAAAATAAAAACTGGTAGAGTTAGATAGTTTTTTGGGGAGTAGGATAGCTGGCGATGGAAGAAGCTAGAAAGAAATTACAAGCAGAATAGCCCAGGCGAAGGGACATAATGAAAGAGACATTATGGCCTGATGAAGACTATCGTGGAGGGACAAATAGATGGCAAGAACGATAAAGGAAGACCTCGAACAAAATTAAAAAAAAAGGAAGCGAAAGAGAGGAAATATCTCTTTACCTCTGGTGATTGAATTTCAGTCATAAATCCTTGTTTTCGTAATGTGCTCCAAGACTGTCCACCATAATTCATAAGTAAAAGCGAAATGTTCGACTGTTGTCTGTTTTAAGACTTTCATTTCAACAGCTCATCACGATTAAGACGGTAATGTTTTTGTTGGTCTATTAAAAATTTCTTTGAGCGTAACGGTTCTCACCCTTTCAGCTACGTTGCGGTATAATCTTTCGGGAATTATTGTGTGAAATCTTAATGGCGACTCTAGAGGAAGGTAATCCCGTCTCCCTGCCGTCGTCTTTAAGCCTTGAGGATTTGCACGAAGTGAGATGATCCGGCTTAAAATTTATCATCATCCCTGTTTCTAAACCGCTCAATCTCCCGGTTTTCGTGATAATAAACTTAAAACACCATGAATACGTTTTCGGAGAGTTTAGTCTTCGGAAAGTAAGTTTTACGAAGTCGTGCACATAATCACTTAATTTTTGTGCCCTTATGCGTAAGTTAAGTTTGCCTCGCAATGTACCATGATTTCATTCTGTTTTATGTTTACTGTTTTAAATTATTTTTTAGAGATTAAATGGCGTAAACACTTTTGTTTCGCCACATTCTGAAATTTGTTCTGAGGTAACTTATTTCCGAACTCGCAGGAAAATTATTGAGTGCCGTCAATATTATTGGTGTGTGTATGGAAACAGATATATTTCTGACGTTTGTATACATCCTCTCCTTTTGTGAAATTCAGCTACATTGAATGCCTGGATGGACTTATGGATATTCTTTTAAAATCATTTCATTATTATATTAATGAGATTATTGTTTTTTATGTATTTTATAGGATAAAGCTTCTGCTTCAGTGATTGGCGTAAATTATCGTCTTTTAGGGGCCAATGTTTCGGTTACATGCATTATTTTAACTTTTCATGCATTAAGACCCTATAAGAATATTGTATTCCTTATAGATTATGGATTGAGGCATTTTTAAGTAGTTCATTTATTTTATTATCATGAAGGTTACGTAGTTTTTAATTTACGTTTAGTCTGCTGTTCTGGTTTCAATTTAGCACAATGTGTCTATTTTTTTACTTTTGCGTTTAAGAAAATATTTTCTGCATATTCTGGGAATTTAATGTCGTTTTTTATTTTTTGAAAATGCCTTCCTGCGGGAATAGTTGGAATTCTTCCATATTCAAGGAAAGATTTAAACGGGAAATTCTCACATTTTCCCCTAAAATCTCTCCAAGGAGTCGCATGATGCTGCATTGCGGTACATTCGTAGAAAATATTAATTGTTTTGTGGAATTTGTCTCGCTTTATTAAAAAGGAAACTATTTTACCTTCTCAAAACCTTTGAAATTTGACTCTTCTTTGACGAAGTATTCTGAAAAAATGGAAATCGTATATTGTAAATCTCGTTTTATGTTATTATTATTATTAATGAGAGCAATATTTTCTTACTTACGCAATAAAACATTTTTAGAGAATGTAAAATATGGTAGAATTAATCAATGTTTGTTGTTGTGAAGAGTAACATTCTGCAAGGTATCGGAGATCGTGGTTTTTCTATGATGGCATTAAACCGCGGTTACTCTTTGTGGCTCTGTGAACTGCGAATTGTCTCGCTGTTATAGTTGAAAACTTGTTAGTAACGTTGACAGGAATTCGTAAATATCGTTCGATTTCATCGTTAATTAGATGCTCCTAAATGGTACAAAAATTTATTTCAAGATTGATATAATAGATTCAAGAATACCCTGCACCTTTTGACTTTCCTCTTCGTCAATTAATAACTATGAAATGAAACACTGTTTTTTCAAGAGGTATTCAAGCATATATATAAATTTTCACATAGCATACTTTATAGTTAAAGTAAGTGCAATAATTCTAAGCAGTATTTTTGAAGATACATTATCTCCTATCGTGTTTCCTCCATGGTAAAATCTTGGAGACGATGACGCTTCACGTGCTGAGCCTGTTCTTTTGTCAAGCGCAGGAAAACTGCGGAAAAATCCGAATTTACACTGCATGTAGCCGAAAATTAACTCGAGAGTCCAGTATCAAGATAACTGCGTTTCAAAATCGAGTACATCGTACATGTATATTTTATGTAAGATTATTTATGTATAACGGGACTAGCCACGGTGATAACTTTACGGAGACATCCGCAATGCACAGATTGTACGAAAAATCCACAGAGGAAAAATCACTCGCCTTGACCGGGATTCGAACCTGGATCCCTCGATTTCCGGCCGAGTGCTGTAGCCAGTTAAGCTACCAAGGCGTCATTATCCCCTCTGGAATTCGAGGGATCCGAGTTCGAATCCCGGTCAAGGCGAATGATTTTTCCTCTGTGGATTTTTCGCACAATTTTCTGCAAGTGAATTTCTTGTGCTGCTATATCTCTCCTCAACTAACTCTAGATTATACTAATCCTTGGACGGAACATGGTAGCTCAGCGCGTTGTGGGTTGTGTTAATGAGAGAAGGGTCCAGGATACACGTTCCAGGTGAAATCTTTGGGTATTTTTCCAGTCATGTACAATGCGAATAAAAATTTCATTCCATTCATTTCGACATTAAAAAAAACGATATGTTTTCCGGTTGTTATTAAATAAAAGAGATGGTTCCTTGTTATGCTTCTCACAGTTTGATTTGGAATGTCTCAACAGGGGGTATAATAGAATGTTTCGCTTCGCCGCTACTATTTCCCTTGCATGTGACTCCCTTCCCACTCCAGAAGACAATGGCCAATGATCTTTGTTCCCTGTCATTGGTGACTTGGAGTGTGTCACCCCTACTTCGTCCCTCCCCTACCCCTTGAAAACCTCTCTCCAAAAAAACTCCGTCCAATAACATCAAATGCCAGTGACCTATGGGATCCAGTCGATCCAATAATACACCGAGTAATCGCGCGCCTCCGTGTTCCTTTTGCGAGGAATTCTCAATCCATGGTGTTTTCCCGTATGATACTCCCTCCGAGCAAGAAAAATTGCCAGGAAAAGCGTATATGTGCGCGCTCTTACGCAGGAATTCATATATGATGGCTGCTCGATTGATAAAGGTAATGGTGTCACCCGCTAGGACGACTCATTGTTCCTTTTCTTTGACCATTTTTAAAGTTTTTTTTTCGACTGCGTTTTCTCTGCATTTTTATTTTATTCATCTTATCATTTTGAGAGTTGTTTGACCTGTATTTTTTCGCGATGAACACTTAAAATTGTTTTAGCCTTTGATAGATACGCTGTATTGATTACTAAGCAATGGAAATTTTTGGTTTTCTATGTGAGTGCATTTTCCATGTAGACAAGAGTTGTATGGATCGATTCACGCTTGGTAGGAGCTCACGCCACCTGCATGAATGTGCACGTTATGTGTTATTAAGTGTGTTTTTTCAAATGCCGTATGGTATCTACATCTACATAATACCCTGCGAGCCACCTCTTGAGTGTTTGGCAGGGGGTGATCAATCACCAGCATTCAGCATGCAATTGGACTCCCACATGTACACCACACAGTCAAAAAACGTCACGCATACTAACAAGTTATACTACCATATGCTGTTTGAAATAATAATAAAATTAAGAAATATGAATTATGTTTTACATAGATTAGTAGGCTACACTACAAGTCATCTAATCTATTTATGAGTTCTATCGCTGCAGTTATAATCTCTTATTGATCGCGGAAAAAAAGACATTCTGAATCTGTCTGTTCTACAGTCTATATCTCTTATTTTATTTATTTGATCTGATCTTCCGTAGTATGTTGGCTGTAAGATATGGCTAACATCGTTATGGCTATGTTGTAAACGGTTAGTAAAGATATGGCTAAGTCGGTGTGCATGTGGGGATCCTTATTAATGCTTTATGCCGGTGATTGGTCATTCCTGTATTATGCTATTCCCTGTACACCTATGTGGCTTCAGAAATTTTAACTGTATAGTATATTATTTGAGGTAGGCGACCGACAACCAAGGTCAATTGCGCGTGAGGGAAGGTTAGTGGAGGAAGGGTGGATGTTAACCCGGCGTCGGCATTAGCCTGCATTAGTTAAGACTTAAACTTAAGCTGCATTTTACCTATAAATTTAAATTTACTGCGACCGATAACAATGGTCAAAAATGATTCAAGAGGTACGTATGCTACCAAATATTTCATGCTTAAAGTACTCTTGGATGCCAACTTGCCCAAATACATGATTTCTTAGTATTTACTTCCTCTTTACAATAACCTTCTTGGTGATTTTGTTGCTTAGTCATTTATTTTCCGCCATAATATTTATATCATTCAAATTTATTGTCTATCTTCTCTACGCTTTAATTCCCAGTCAATTACGTAAATATTTTTAGTACATATGTTGTAACTAAAGCGATGTTCGGCTTCTGCACATGTGATCACGATTATAATGGCAAAATCTGAAACCGTGTGATTTAGCTATGGTACCGATATTAGCTTTTTTACATGAGCTATCCATATTTTACTGGAAATTTTATTTCACAAAATCGCTAATTTTATTATGATTTTAATAGGTTTTATTTATTGTAATTTCATTTTCAAACTATGTTCATTTGCCGTAATAATATTTAAGTAAGCGGTTTTAATGTAATTTCATTTTCAAACTATTTTCATTTGTCGTAATAATATTTAAGTATGCGGTTTTAATTTAATTTCATTTTCAAACTATTTTCATTTGCCGTGGTAATATTTAAGCGAGGTGTTTTAATGCTGACTGCGTCTACTGCGCAGCCTCGCTGGGCGCTCTTGTTTATATTTACCCTGACTTATGTGTACGCAGTTGGGTTTTTGGTGTTTGTGAGGCCCATGGAATGGACTGAATCGTCCTTTCCCCGCTTCAAGCGCTTCTCCCTATTCTGGGTTTATGTAGCCCTCGACGTTTAGTGGATATGGACTCCGAAGTGTGCGCAGTCAAATGGGAAAACGGGAAGGAGTCAAGGTGTTGACATTGCACAATTAAACTAACTGACCCAGATTCCGCATTATGCAGTTCCCTGTACGCTGGATGCAGTTTTTATTTTGTTTATTTTAGTGGGGTTTTTGAATCGCCACATATTTTTTTTCTGGAAAAAAAGATGACCGAGGAGTTTCCTGCGCTTCGGTTTACGGTCTGCCTCGGGTTTCGTCTTTGAAAGCAAAGTGGCGACATCAGCGTCGTTTTGAGTGAGTAATGTTGACGGAAGGAATGCGAACTGCTGGATGGTAGTGTGTAGCTCTCAGAATTCTTTCAACGTTTTAACTGTTCTCTGAATTGAAGAGATTTTTTTTATTTTAATGAAGCATTTGGCAGGTGCTCTCCTTTTAATTTACTGAATGTGTCTTAGCATTTTGGAAATCAAGAAATTTTGATAATAATTTGAGAATATTGAAATATAATCATATGTCATTGCAATACTGTAATAACAGCAGTGTACACTGGAGGGGGCACCACTGGTTCCGAGCGTTGAGCGCAATGTGGCAGGAATGTCAATTTCCACGGTTTTTTCCACAATTTTATTGCCAATTTCCACGGTTCCGCTGTGCAACTAGCTTAGCCGAAAATAACACTTTACAAGTGTAAAATATAAATTCCCCTGCACTTTTACAGGTAGTTAATAAGATTACAGCCAATGAAAATCTTACGATAGCGGAACGGTCGCAATAAAAGTACGAAAGTATGTTCACGACGATATACTATCACCACGATATAACTTTATGGACAGTTTAATATATACAGTAGTATGACGAATGATCGGAAACAACTCCAACGGCAATCAAGAAGTAATTGCTGCATTTTCATTTAGTAAATCAGAGGCGATATAAAGAATAGAATATTTGAATATATACCTATACTGCTTGAGACTAAGTCCGAAAATGGTCATACGAAGATGGCGGAATTCCGACCACGCTTAAAACTCGAATACAGCGTATGCACAACCTCCTTGTGAGGAAGAGATTATACAGTAGTATGACGAACGATCGGAAAACTCCGACGACAATCAAGAAGTAATTGCTGCATTGACTGAAACCGGACGAACAGTCAAAACTCGGATAGAAGTACACAAGCGGGCCATTCGACTGGGTTACCCTTCAAAGTCAGCCATAGCGGAGCACGAAGCCACCGGACATGCGATCGACTTCGAAAAATCAAGAGTCATCGCGAGGATAAAACATTTTAAAACCAGACTCATCCGCGAGGCCATAGAAATAAAGAAAAACAAGAACAACTACAATAGAGATACCGGATTAAGAATCAGCAATACTTGGAACCCAGTCATCCGCAACGTTTCGTTATCTTCCCCCTCCAGTCCTAACTCCCCACACCCTCCGCCCACCCCTCCCACCTGAAATATAAATGGCAGCAAAAACCCAATCCTAACATTATTCCCTTGAAAAAGTGACCAGCAGTCGGTCGCGAAACGTCGGGGCTATCTCCATCACGACACGCGGCATACACCCGTATGTGACATATTTTTAAGAGATTATAGTTTACTTGTGGGAGGCGTTTAAAACTCGGGAATTTTTCTCTGTAACTATGGCCACCGTGAACCAACGTCCTCTTTGTCCAATCTCCAATCCTCTTGTACGTTTCCCTATGCCTCCGCGAGGAAATAATCCCTCTCACTTTCCCTTCTACCCCTTCGCCACCGTTTCGGTAAACTTCCTAACCAAAAGGAGAGTCTCTTGTTTATAGTGGGATTAATGAAGTGGAATGCGCCGTCGACGACGCGTCGCGACAGAGGAGGGGGGGGGGCCTGTAGGCATGGTTTCCCATTGGACTTTCTCCTTCTCACAGTCCGTTTATATTGGAAATGAGGGGATGAGGACGGATTATATAGGGGCAGAAGAGAGAGGAGCTGGGACAGGGGTGGGGGAATTGGAAACGGCTGAGGAGCCGTGAGAAGGAATAAGATAGAGGAGCGATCCTTACATGATGGTTACTCGGCTCCGTGGGTTTGCCCAAAAATCAGACAGGACAGGCTTTTTTAACCCAATATTTTACATACTCGTAACAAAGGGCTAAAATTGAACTTCCCCAAATAGTTTGAGGGTTTTAATAGCCCGAATAAAAATCTGCTATTTGATGACTGTGAGCCACCTACCCAATCACCCGTCCTGAAAGTCCTACAGGTGCTAGGCTAGAGGTTGCTATGTGCTCGATCGAGTACCTATAATCTTCATGTGACTAAGTTTGACATTCTCCTGGTATTGTATGGTATTTGAAGGATGGGACCAACTGCTAAGATCATTTTCTCCATGGAAGGATGAAGAGAAACCAAGACCGTTTAGTTCCGTTCCGATAAGAGCAAAATAAAGTTGGATTCGACTTTAGTCTGCTCTTGACGGAAGGTGCCAAGGGGACCACGGCTTAACGTCCCACCCGACCGACGGAAAGTTTCGCTTGAAGTGTCCACCACATTCTTGAAGGGATGGGCTAATTTGAAGGGAGGGGATAGCAATGATAATTCTCTACCACCATCGGGATCCGAGCACCGAACCGCAGGGTGTGAAGCCAACCACATCAGCCCTATCCCCAAGATATTCTGACATGCTTTTGATGATATGGTTTTGTGTTGTACCCTAAAGATAATAACATTAGGGTTTCCTATCCTTATTAAATTCGAGGTAATTATTAAATACTTATTGTTAGTAGAATTGTGATGTGAAGATGTCTAGGGAGTGCGAAGATTCTACTGAGGAAAAATCATTTGCCTTGACCGATTTTCGTACTCGGATTTTCCGAATTTGCACCAGGCAGTCAACCACTTAAATCATCAAGACATCATCTTCCTTTGCTTTGCTGCCCCGTAGCTTTTTTATGCTCGGCAGCATAAAACAGTGGCGGATCCAGGGTAGGAATAAGGGGGGGAAATGGTAGGGGGAGGTAACCTCCCAGAAGTAGTGGGGGTCCGAACCAAATTACCATTCTATCTAGTGTAAATTGGATACCCAAGGGGAGGGAGCAAAGGGGGCTATAGCCGGGGCTATAGCTCTGATTGATCCGCAACTGGCATAAACCAACTTTGTGCGAAAGATCCACAGAGAAAAAATTATTCGCCTTGACTGGGATTCCAACCCGGATCCCCCGATTTCCGGTCGAGTGCTTTAGCCAGTTAAGCTACCGAGGCGTCATTCTTCCCTGTGGATATTTTTTTTCCCGGTCAAGGTGAATGATTTTTTCTCTGTGGATCTTTCGCACGATTATGCATTGCGGGTGACTCCCGTAAAAGTTATCACCGCGGCTAGTCCCGGTATACTTTAAACTAATAAACCAACTTGTCTTCTAAAGCCGCATAGGAAGAATATGCGCCGGTAGTTAAAGTGGTCGAACACATGACCCGAATGCGGGATCATTGGTTTCAAATCCCGGCGAAGTCACATGTTCTTTTCAATGATTTGCGAGTTCACTTCGTGGAATGGTGACATGGTTGAATCAACAATAAACTTTGCTATATTCCACAAAGAAAAAATCTCTTCCAGTTTCGACCTTTTCAGCATTTCATCATCATTGTGTTACCTCTTGATAATGACCTGAAAAGGCCGATACCGGTAGAGTTTTTAAATAATTACCGTCTGGAATACAACGAATTTTATTTTTGAACTGATCATGAAGTCAAATGACAGTTCTTGCATGATATGATGTGGTGGAAGTTCTTAGTTAAATGAGACATTGCAATATTTTCCGTGGATTTTATTTTAACCCTTTCACTGCTGTGGACGTACCTAGTACGTCCGCACGGCAGACTGCAGTGGACGTACTTTTTCTTCCTCCCTACCATGCGGTCAGCACTTTTGCCAAAGCACTTCGAAGGGTCCCTAATCCAGGACCCCCGACCAGCTCATCCACGCAGGACCATCTCCTCGACCCTACCAGCAGGCAGCCTACCTCCCGAAAAGTGACCGCTCTGACTGCAATTTGAAAATCAATCAATCAATCCGATCATCAAAAAATGATTGTTTTCATCGCACTCCTGCCAATGAAGCAATCAAGTACGTCTTTGAACTGTGTTTCTGCAACGAAAAATAACGATTTTGTTAACATTGGGAGAGAAACGCGTCGTGTTAAAATAAAATCCGGTGGAAATATTGCTGTCTCAATTTAACTAAATGGTTGTTCCTCTGTGGAATTTTCGAACTCTATGTGCACTCGCGGGTGACTCCGTTAACGTACCTGGATGGTCCGCGGATATTCCTTGGACAACGTCTAGGGATAATCAGATTGGCGAAGGCGTGAGTACGTGCGAGGAAGGAGTTAGGCGGTGCGTGACTGGTGGCCTCGGAGCGCTTACGGAGGTGGCGTGGTAAGGGATGCGGAACACTGCGTTGGGGGAGTGGGGGAGGGAATGGAAGGAGTTTGAGGAAGTGGTCGTGGGGATTATCCTGAAAGACGAATCCTTTCCCCCTTCCTTTCCCCCTCTTCCTCCTCACCTCCCGCTGCGAACACAACTCCCCCTTTCAGGGCCCATGTTGCTACGTGCATCGAATCGATATTCACCTCACACCAACAACCCTCTCCTTCCCGTTTGCTACCCAACCCTTTGCGTACCCGCGTTAAATGAGTTTTTGCGTTGTTTTAAGTTAGGTTTGCTCAATGGTTTGGTTAATCGAAACATTTTTTTAAATAGTTCTGACCATTAAGGGGACATTCAAGCTAGAGCGATAAGGTAGTGCACGAAAATATATCAACGAGTGATCCTATATTTTGTATTAAAGTCTTCACATTACCGTATCTATATAAACCACTATATGCAGTGGCGAATCTGTGGGGGGGAGGGGCTAAGGGGGCTATAGGCCCCCCTCCCCCTTTGGGTATTTAATTTACACTTGATGGAAAGTTGATTTTTTTCCGAACCCCACTACTGCTAGAATTTTAACCCCCACACAGTCCCCCACTACTCCCTATCCTGGATCCGACACTGACTATATGTATATAAAATATAGAATACACCGTCGCATATTTTATGTTTTACTGATAACGCCGGACAAACATAAGAGAAAAATCTCAAAATATATGGCTTTATAATCTTAAAGAAACTAGTTTTATATGATATCTTAATTTTTGGGGTTGAGACAACTTTCATGCTGCGCTTGCAGTGTTCTTCCCACCACTATATTAACTTTGTACCAACTAATATTGCATACCAACGAAAGTTTATAATTCTACCCACCATAGGACATTTTCATCATATAGACTCTTGCTAATATTGATAAAGTAATGTCGATTTCTATGCAATATACTCTGAACGTTTCTGGATGATCACGTAAGACAAAAAGACGTATAATAGACAAAAATATCAACGAGTGGTCCTATATTTTTGTATTGAACTCATTGTATTGCCGTATTTGTATGAATAAGTATAGGTACATACAACATAGAATACGTGAGTTATTATCTATAAATATTTTGAAGAATTTTTTTCCTTTGTGATCGGCACTTAATCTTTAAATGAACGTGATCGTTTTTGCCACAAAGTTTTGTTTTATTTTCACTTTTCAAAATCCATCCCATTCACGCGACACGAATAATATGACGCGATAAGAGACAGAACACTACCGATTGAGAGGGGTTGATGTTTCATCTTAGAGCGTCTACATCTAAGTAATACCCTGCGAGCCACCTCTAGGGTGTGCGGCAGGGAGTGATCAATCGCCATCATGCAGCGTGCAATAGGATATCCGCATGCTCACCACACGGCACAAAAACGTTACACATATAAACAAATAGCACTTCCACATTCATGCAAAGGCAAAAATTTCCGTCCGCTCATTGAGGTAATCTGGTAATAAAGCTAGAATACACAAAAATGGTGTTAGCAATGATAAGAAAATTCAGAAACATGCATTAAGGCATACATAGGTTAGTAGGCTACACACATGTAACTGTCGCATCTGCGTCGCACTTGATTTAAGTACTCTGGAGGGATTAATAACGTGATGATCGCATGATCGTCCCCTCTTTAATCTACCTCCCTGCACCTCCGCAGTAAGCAAAACTCTCTCCCTCGCCGCTTATCTCAACCTCTCAAGGTCGAATTTCGAATGCTGACGCGCCTCTCTCGTGTTTTGTTTTCGTCCGCATGTGCGTCGGTGCAAGCGACGACGCTTAAATTTTTTTTGTCTTCGTACCGGGGAGGTTTTTGACGCGATTTTGGATGAAGGTAATTTTTGATGAAATAAGTCATTGCAAATTTTATACGAAATTTATTGCGCCCGATATATTTCATTGTACGAACGATATTCTCGAGTGTATTTGTTCGCTTGACGAAAAACTGCTTCCCCAAAAAAAATTTAGTGGAAAATAATGCTATTCCAACTTTACTTAATATTTATAATGTCCGCAGAATTGTGCCACGATTCATAATTAATAATAATAATAATGGTATTTACTCAACTTACTTCATTCGCTGATGATTTTCTGAAAAAATAGCGTTGATGAGTGACGATCCTTAATCTTACGACGCAGAAAATATGAATGAAATGCATTATATTGAATACAGAGATACCGCCGTGTGGTGAAACACGTTGAACGCAAAGTGTAAGGTAGTGAAGGAGCACAAATATTATCCTGGATCCAAAAATATCACCGAGTGTGACGTGTAATATGGTTGAACTTAATAAACGTTGTGGACTTGTTAATATTATTCTTTCCGTTTTAGTCGAAGCTCACGTCAGTTTCATTTAGCTAACGTTTTTAGACTTTTATCTCAACATTTAAAAAATGAGTAAATCTATTTTTGGTGTCTGAAAACAATGTTTAGAGAGTATTGAAGTTAAGTAAGGCAAAATGAATGGATAACCTGGGTTACTTATATCCATTAGATCTGCTTTATTTGTCGTGTAAAAAGTGGATGGTGTCGCTTGCCGGTGGTAGCAGCTCAAATATGCAGCGCTATCTCACTTGAAGTATAATATGAGCTTCATTTCTGCCTACGGTGGTTTTCAATCTGATTCCTCCCCATTTTTTATGGTTCATTATTTGTGATTTCCATAATTGTTCTTTGTTATTTACCAATTTATTAATTACTTACAGACCACCCGGAGTTGCTTGGGAAGGATTGTACCTTAAGAAGAGGGAAACTTGTAATTCATGGTCATACGGTGTATAAATGATAACCCCTACCCCACCCCACAATGTATAGTGGAAACGAGACTCCAGGGCGGGCTCGCAAGGATACACTCCTGGGGCAGGGACTGTAAGCGCTAGCTTTTCTCCTCTGCACCCAGAAGGGGAAGGACGGGAAGGAACAAGGAAGGAGGCGCCGCCGCGATGGGAGCCCGACGACGCCTCCTGGGAGGGGATAGGGAAGGAAGGGAAGGGACGAGGAATCCCGCACCGTCACAAAGGCGGGCGGGTCCTACTACTAACGAAACCAAGCTTACGCAATTAATATTCTACCGATCCAAGTGGATTTTCCTATGAGGAAGAAAAATCCATCGATCCCCCACAATGTATACCACGATTGACTCAATATCGAAGTAAGACAGAGTGAGCGGAAGACTTTGAACAGCAAATAATGGAAAAAACTATTTCATTATACCGCGATAGGGATCAGCTTATACCCCGCTCCACGACTTTGATAATTATGAGCGTCCGTGCGTGCATAGACCAAAAATTTCGTGTGAACGCATGCACATGCAATAATGTTTTCAACGCAAGTGTAGCATCCTTAGAGTAACTGACACATTTTTCCTTTGAGCGTGCCAACCTGTGAACCTATATGGCAGGATGTCCAGCCGAATAAGTTGTATGACGTGACGTAATAAATCGTTATGAGAAAACGACGCAAAATGACGCTTTGGACGCAACCGAAAGTAGCACTCGGGGTTTGGTAGCATAAGATGAACCCATGCACTGACTTTGGTCCCAATCCCTAAAGCCGTATGGAAACGAATAGCGAATAGACTAACAGATAACCTCTTTTATGTATACACATAGATTTTAATTAACCTTATGTAAAATCCTAAGTGCTATTTTTGGCGTTGCATAAATGCAGTGTTGTAAAGAGTTCCCAGTACAAAAAACAGAGGACCTATAACTACCAATAGTTTTAGAGCATTGCGCATTCTGCCGAGATGTTGTTCCAGCTTAAAATGTGACGCAGGGGAAGTTTCCGTGACTCAGAGTCGTGTAAACGCACCTTAAGGCCTCCGGAGGCTTTGTTTGTATCTTTGACCTCTCTCCTCCTTCGTCACCGACCAAATGAATGCAATTACTCCCTCCGTGTTTACTCACGCGTGTAAACAAGGTCAGTAACGATCCATCTTTTCCCCTTCCGTGACATCTTGATAATTATTTAGGGCACCGGGGGACGAACAACAACACCGACGTCGATACCGCGGTGGCCGGTTGCCAGCACGCTCCAGGTAAACGATCCTCTTACGACGCACAAAAAGATTGATTTGCAGGGGCACTCACGTCTTTGTGTCATAGCCTGCACATTTTAGATGAAAATAACCAAGGGAATGGCGGTAACTCAGGCAGGCGATATGTAGCGGAATAATATCCTGATTTAATGAAAAATAGGGATGGCAATTTTCCACAAATTCATTTAACAAGATATGACGCGTTTCGAACGTCAGGTCATTCTCAAGTACGATGTGAAATGGTTGAAATCAGGAGCTATATTTCCACAGTTCGGATGAATGGGGAGTGGGAACCCCGATTATGCACTCCCTACTCTGATGAGTTAGTCTCGCATGAAAAGGCTTTGGAAAACCTGAACCGGTAGAGAACCCGGAAAGTAATCCGGCAACTTTTACGTATTTTTATTTTTAACTTAACTTGCGCGTGATAATTTTCCAATGAAGTAACATGATGGGTATCTTGTGACTCGATTTTAAATACATTACTGAAAATAATTGTTAAAAACTAAATTGCTCGCCGAATTTAATGCGCACGAAAAGTTATCAAGGGTTATAAGAGGGTACTACCATAGAGTATACTTACTCTATGGTATTACTTATGAGCGTGAAAATGAAAAGGTCATAAAAAAGAGAGCCGAGTGCAGGGGTGCTTTTGAATTACTGGCCAATTATGATGAAATGCTTGGGGGTACTGAAGGGTGCTGCCATGATGATATTGCTAAATGATCTTTATTTTACTTCATTGACATTACTTTGATTTTTCTCTACCAATCCATTTCTGGTTTTTTTTTTCAGTTCTGCATTTTTCGAAAATTTTTGTCGAGAATAATAGCCTTTTATAATAGAAAAGTTATAATGTAGTAGAGGGATCGTTTTTTTTGCGAGAGCAATGTCTGATATCGACAAGAAACCGAAAATTAAAGTTGGAAAAAAGTCGTATCGATCATTGGAATGGTGGCTTACATGCTGCATTTTCTCATGTTCTATCTACGAGGTTTTTCGTAAACCCATAAAATTACTGCTAAAGAAGCTCACCACTGTAGAAAATCCCTAAAATTCATTATTCTTGGATAGAATAGTTTTTAATGGGAAATGGCTATCGCTCGGAAAGGGTATACGACATTTGAGACACAGGAAGTTGACGCCCAATAAGATGTCTCAACATAGGGGACCGGTTGATTAGAGGAAGTGTATATGGGTTATTAATGGGAGCGATCAATAATAATGATTCATCCCTTTTGGAGACGTATACCCTCCTACATCTTCATTATCGTGCAGCTGCCGTCTAACTACAGGCTGCTACTGTGGGAGATAGATCTTATGGCTCTGAATGTGTTGACTAAGGGCGGAATGGTCGATTGAATTTGACTGACCCACTAGTTATGGTCGCAACCACAAAGGCGCTAAGTATTCGTGAGTTAATTCAATGATCTTGTTCAGCCATTATTTTATATTGGAAAAAAGTGTCATTCCCGTGAATTGAAATAGGAAATTAAATCATAATGCCAGTCATTAGAAATTTTTTCTGCCGTTATGTCTTTATGAGGACAGTTTGAGCCATTTTAAATGGACTCCAGCTCCAATTCTATGGTACTAATGTATATTGTGCACCAGGTTTGTAGTTGTTCTGTTTTGGGCTTGTAAGGTATATCGAGTTTATAAGTTGTTATGCGATTCTTTGCGAGTGCAAGCACTCCAATGTAAATATTGGGAATAATTAGATTACTCCGCAATCATCTTTGCACTGGGGATCTTTACAAAAACTGATTAAAAAACGGGGCAAACTCGCGGCCAATCGGAGCGCTTGGTTCAAAGTGTCTGTGGTTTTAAAAATGGTGCGTATTCGACAAAAACGCCATTGATAATTTTGGCTTTCCTTAGCAATTCTCTGGCCATTCAAGGTAAAAATTTCGTGACATAATTTTTTCTCCGCCTTGTGTGCTACATCCGCATTTCTTCCCCTCGTCTGCACAACTTCTTGTTCCCAGACATCGTCGCGCCACCTCGCGTGGCTTTCGCTTAAAATCGTGCTCGTTGTTAGGCCCATTTTCTCCCTTGGGATGACCTAAATTGCCCTACTGCCTCTCCGCCTATCGTCACTCGACCTCCCCGATAAGAATCACGCGAAAACGGGAAATTATGAACGGAGTGCAGGGATCTCGCGAGCTACATTAAGTGCCTTGAGATC
The DNA here is from genome assembly GCF_921293095.1 of Ischnura elegans. Classification (NCBI taxonomy): domain Eukaryota; kingdom Metazoa; phylum Arthropoda; class Insecta; order Odonata; family Coenagrionidae; genus Ischnura; species Ischnura elegans. The sequence goes on along the minus strand of NC_060254.1, from coordinate 29,680,061 downwards.
TCTTCTTTGAAACTCTGGTCGAATCGTTGAGGAAGCAATTTTAGTCTCACACTTGGGCACATTTTTTAAAAATCTAGATTCTTCCGGAACCTTTATGTATGTCGTGAAGTCTTTTACGTATTTTTTAAAAGAAATTGGATCGAGATATGGGCTTCATGGCGCCACAAGGCGATGGCTTTTGTCCAAACATATGTTTGCAGTTTTCTCGTCTTGAAAATATGTATGTGAGAGAGACCCAGTTTCAGTGTAAAGCTGATGGTACCATTTTCTCAATGTTCGTAAATAGAGATATGAAAAATATCGTTTTTTCTTCTTTAGGGATAGGGTTTAAAATGAATTATTGTTACCCTCGATTGCCCTCCTTGTTTGATTTCTGGCTCACTGTTGCATAAATTTCAATCTTTTAGTTTCAGTTAGTTTTTAGTTTCAATCACTATTGTTTTTACACTTTGTTGCGTTTTGGATGAATCTACTTTTTGGCCACTGTCTTTGATTTTTTCGTGGTTAAAATCAACAAATAAAACATTTTGAACGTTACTTTCTAATTATATCACGCACAAAACATTTCCATATTTCCACACATTGTGAAAAAAGCCTGCTGGAGCTTCAAAACTGAAGTAAAAAATGAAATTATTTTGAATATTTTATAAACACCCATATCAAAAGCTATGATTCATTCATTCGAAAATGCTTAATGGCAAATTCAGTACCATAAGGTGAGCTGTACCGGCTTCACTAATTTCCTTATAGTACAAATTGTTGTAACGTCATGTCACATTGGTTTAAAATGGACTGGTCTGCATTTATTTTAATGCATTCATTGCTTCGTATTGGCTTTGTCCATTTTTTCATGCTTTTTATTTGGAATCAAAATCATTCATCTTCATGTTGCCTTAGATCCTTAAGCATTCCACTGAACAAGAGTTTCCAATTTGCACCGGATCTGCGTCTATAGCGTGTAGAAGAACTTAACAAGTTAAAATATCGCATTTACTGGGCGTAGGCAATTGTACTCTAATTTTTGTCGTGGGTAGAGTATTTTATACAGACTTAAGCGTTGCGTGATGACTATTTGATTTGTCACCGATTGCATTGACAATTTCATTCGTATTTTTATGATATTTTACATCAATTCCGCTATGTATTCCTACCTTTCGTGAACTATACTTTTGCTTATTTCAGGCTTATAAGAATCCATATTTGGGTCTTGTTTCATCAATTGGTATTTGCCATTTTCTCGTATTTATTGCCAGTAATAATACTCATTACTTATCGTTTTAACATCAAATACGAAAAATTATAATTATATTTATTAGTTATGAATCTCATTTCTCCCAAATTTATCTAAATGAATGATCCAATTTCGAATAATTTTCGCCTGAATAGTGCCAAACGTGGCGTTACAATCATTGTTATTGGCCGCGAGTTCTGGTTGGCGTAAGAACGGTGTCGGCGATAGTTTTACTGACGGAGGAAGGGACGAGCTGAGTGATGAAAAAATGGATGGATTTCCCATCCCTTGGACCATCGCGGACAATGATCGCGATAGACTGTCATTTTTCGGCGTTCATTTGAGCGAGAGCTGGCGCTATCCCTCGAAAGGGATGAAAAAAATATCGTGTGAATGTATCGTGTGAAAAGTGAGCACATGGCCAGCAGAATGACTACGTTGGTCATTCTGCTGGCCATGTGCTCACTTTTCCTCACCCGTTCCTTTTCCTTTCCCCTCCCACGCATTTAAGCTCCCCTATGTAAAGCCTGAATTACACGATCATTTTTTTCCGTCCCTCAGAATGGAGTTTCTAGGTTTTCAGGGACCAAAGAAATTATAGGTCGGCCCATCATTTTCTGAATCACACGGTCATTCCCCCCGTCCCTTTTTCCATAGCTTATGGCTGAACATGGTGGGTGAGGAGAGGCATCTTCTAAATGAAGTACACAGGAGACAGAAGGTATGGATTTAGCGAATACTGAGCGGAGACGGGGCGTTGAAAAACAGTGTTAGAAGGTAGAATATTGGGTAAGCGAGGGAGAGGAATGAAGAGAAAAGGATTTTAGATAGAGTTAAAGGGGGTAAGTCTTACTGCAAATTAAAGAGGGAAGTCCATTGAGTGGAGGGGGACTGGCAGAATTCCTTTCTAAATGCTTTATGCACGTTTACCTTAATCGGTAGAATACTTTTTTTTAATTACGTCACTTTCCATGTTCACAGCTGCCATTCAGTTGGTGGTTTCAGGCGATACTGTTTGGAATTTGCTGATCATTTTGAATGAATAAATTAAGCTTTGTTCTTGCACAGAAATTTTTCATTGAAACACGACCGTGGTTTCGACGGTCTTAATATCATCTTCGGTCCGGACCGAAATGCTCGTTTTTCGATAAAAAAAAATTCAGTGGAAAAAAAAGTTTAATTTATTATTCAATACTGCCATTCAATGAAATGGCAAGCGTGACGTTAAAATCACTTTCAGCGGCCGTGTGTTTCTGATTGGCTGAAGGACGGTTCCAGCGATGTAAAAAGGGACGTGCAGAGTGATTGAAAAAGAGATGCCATGTTACATACCTTGAGTTATCGCGAAAGTTGAAAGCGTTAAAAGTTTATTCCTTCCATAATCATTGTAGGGATCACTGGAGCTGTCCCTCGAAATAGATGTAAAAGTTATCGTGTGAATTTTCCGGCTTTAGGCGCTACGTTTCCCATCCCGTTTCTTTCCCTAACCGCTTCCACGCGTTTCGCCTCCTCTACTCTTCGCGTGTAAAGTCTGAATCTCACTATCATTTTTTTCGTGCGTCAGACTGATATCTCAAGCGATAGGGAAAATGATCGCGTGATATGATCATTTTTCCGCCATCATTGGAGCGATCGCTGGAGTTTTTCCTTGAAAGAGATTTAAAAACGATCAAGTGAATGAGGCTTTACGCGTGTCTTTCATCTATTCTACTTTACGCATATAAAACCTGAATCACACGATAATTTTTTAAAATGATAGCTCAAGAGATAGGTTTTCAGGGACCAAAAGAGTGATCGCTCGACTAATTATTTTCTGAATCACACGGTGATTCCCACCGTTCCTTCTTCTATTGCTTATTGCATCACTTTGCATGCTTACAACTGTCATTTAATTAGAAACCAAGAGTGGCGTTTCATTCTCTACTAGCGGCCGTGCGTTCTGATTGGCTGAAGGACGGTGCCAGCGATAGTTTCAGCAATAGAAAAAGGGACGTGCCGAGTGATTGGAAATGGGAAGGGATTTCTTACCCTCGAGAAAATAATCAAGTGAAAAAGGCATTTTTTGCATCGTCATTAGAGCGATGGCTGGAGTTGTTCCTCGAAAGATATGTAAAAAGATGGTGTGAATCAGTCTTAAGGACACGTCTCTTCTACTTTACGCATATAAAACCTGAATCGCAAGATAATTTTTCCTTCCCTCAGAATGATATCTCAGCGATAGTTTTTCAGGGACCAAAAGAGTGATCACTCCACTCATCATTTTCTGAATCAAACGGTCAATCCCACCGTCCATTCTTCTTTTCCTCATTTCATTTTTTTCATGCTTACAACGGTCATTCAATTAGAAGCCAAGAGTGGCGTTTCATTCTCTATTAGCGGCCGTGCGTTCTGATTGGCTGAAGGACGGTGTCAGCGATGGCGGAAAAAGAGACTTGCCGACTAATGGAAAATGGGATAGGATTTACATCTCACATGAAAATGATCGCGTGAAAAGGTCATTATTACCATCATTGCAGCGATAGTTTGAGCTGTCCCTCAAAAGGGATCTAAAAATGATCGTGTGAATGAGGCTTTAGGCGTGTTTCGTTTCTTCCACTTTACGCATGTAAAGCCTGATTCGGGCGAGGATTTTTTTTTCGTCCCTCAGAATAATAGCTCAAGCGATAGGTTTTCAGGGACCAAAAGAGATAACGCTCGACCTTCATTTTTTGAATCATACGTTCAATCCCACCGTCCCTTTTTCTATTACTTATTTTATCACTCTCCATATTTACAACGGTCTTCTAAGTAATAGCAAAAAGTACCGAGCGTTTCAATCATTTAGCGGACGTGAATTCTGATTGGTTCACCGACGGAGCAAGCGGAGGAAGCAATGGTTTCAGCGACGGAAATAAGGGACGTGCTGAGTGTTGTAAAAAGGGATGGGATTTACATCCCTCGAGAAAATGATCAAGTTAAAAGGTCATTATTACCATGATTGGAGCGATCGTTTGAGCTGTCCCTCTAAAGGGATGTAAAACTGATCGTGTGAATCATGCTTTAGGCGTGCTTCCTTTCCTCTACTTTATGCATATCAAGCCTGAACATCACTGTAATTATTTCCGCCCCTAAAATGGTAGCTCAAGCGATAGGTTTTCAGGGACCAAATGAGTGATCGCTTGACCCATCATTTTCTGAATCATACGGTGATTCCCACCGTCCCTTTTTCTATCCCTTATTTTATTACTTTCCATGCTTAAGTATTACGGTGATTCAAATAGAAGCCATGAGTGGCGTTTCAATTCCTATTTTCGGCCGTTTGTTATGATTGGCTGAAGGACGGAACCAGGGATGGTTCCAGGGACGAAAAAAGGGACGCGCTGAGTGCTGGAAAAAGGGATAGGATTTACATCCCTTGAGAAAATGATCAATTGAAAAGGTCATCTTTCCAACGTAATTGGAGCGATCGTTTGAGCTGTCCCTCGAAAGGGATGGAAAAAATGACTGAGAGTCAGGCTTAAGGGACTAAATCTCTCGCTATGACTGTGACGCAAAACTGCTCCGTGACGTTTGCCAAGGGACGTGATGATTGACCTCTCTACATGCCATTCCAACATATTTTGACCCGCAAACAGGAAAGACCCGTGCTCGGACGAGACTTTCAATCCCGAAATCATGTAGAGCAAGCATTTTCTCGCCTTCGGCCAATCCATAAATCTCTGCTAATGCGAGAGGTCTAACGTATTCCTTTCACTCACCATGGTGCCCGATTCTGTGTCGATAAATCATCGCTCCGGACCTCACATTCTTCTCCCGGCTGTCCCTTCTCTCTATCGGATCCCTGTGGATTCGGCAGTCGCCCTCATACCATAATGTATATCACCGCCGACACCATACCATACCGGCGCAGCGGTTGAGGATCATCGGACCGATCATAATTCACCTTGCCCTTCGATAAATTACATCCTTATTCCTTGTCCAGAGCGGTAGGGAGACCATGTCAGTCTAGTAGCTCGGGTATGTTTGCTTAAGGGCGGTGTATTTGAATTCGACTGAGATTTTTCCTTGGACAACTTGTGAATGCTACCTATTCGTGGTTAGGAAAAACGTGGTGAGATTAATGTACATGAAAAATACATGATACAGTGATGACGGGAGCCTACTAAATTCTAGCATAGAAGAATATATACTTTATATATATTTTAATTGCAGCCTCAGGATTGGTATACTGTAAGATTCTATTTGTTACTATTCCTTGTCGCCAGTGATGTAACTAGGAATAGGGTTTGGGGGGAGGCTGAAGGGACCTAGGGTTAGGACAGGTAACGGTGGTTCCGGGAAAAGTTTTGAAATATGCCATGCCTGGAAATAAATTTTACATTATTTTGGCACTCATAATTAAACTTTAAGCAGATACAGTTATTATATGTCAAAACAAAACAACAGTTTTTATAATTTCTTTTTTATATATTTCTGAGGCTTTGGGGGGGATCTATCCCCTTATCCCCCCCATAGTTACGCCACTGCTTGTCGCATAATTTAGCAAAAATCTTTATACTCGTTTCCGTCTTGAATTAACAAAGGTCTTGTTTATCTTGATAATGATGCTATAGCCGTAGTAACTAGTGGACAGCAAATAAAAGTTTGTGGAACAGTACTGGTCTTTTCACCATGAATATCTCATCGTTCCACCAAGTAACACCAAAATCGGTTTGTTTCATTTATCAAAGGTCATCTACTTCTCTATTGGCCCTCCTTTGGGGAATTTCTCTTCAATATATCCTTCCATGATGATTCCCATTTTATGCTGAGCTCCATGACGCAAGAATTATGAGGAGATCATATTGTAATAAGGTTACAATTTTCACACATGTTGCGGTAAACGTCTTGGTATACTAGTTTATACGAGTAGGCAGCTACGTCATTTTGGCCATAGGGGATGGTAGAAAAGGAAAACTGGAGAGAGATCTGGCATCGACACCAGCCTACTCTTACCGAAAGGCGCCAAAAGGACCTCGGCCTAACGTCCCATCCGACGGACGGAGTGCTGTACGTGAAGTGCTTTCCACAAAACATCCTAACAGGGCGCGAGCAGTTTCTGAAAAAAATCTTTGTCACCGCCGGGAATAGACTTGATCTAGAGATATCTTCGGTCGCACGTGGATTAGTATCCATTCCACGGAAAGGTGCTTTGAGTGTTCTTCACGTTATCGGCATTTCATTTTTAATATTCATCTTTACAATGCGGCCAATTACAAACTCTAATGCGTCGGTCGCAACTTCTCCAACCTGTATGATATAATTATTAAACTCGTTATTATTGAAATCTCATCCCACCTTCTCATATTTAGCCTTTTCTCTCTGATTAATGTCTTTCGAATAAACGTGAGTGTCTGGTAGTTACTCTTAGTCTGGAACTCATACTCTCAAAACTTGGCGACGGCCTATAAATAAAACTCAAGTAACCGGTTATTCTTTAAGGATGAAAAATAAAATAATAAAATACGAGGTGGCGCTCCACTTGAATGACGAAATGCGGACAGTTTTATGTTTCATAAAAAAATTTCGAAGACGGTATTACATTGTTCATTAAATCGTTTCCAAGATATTTAGCTATTCATTAGTAGAATTGAAATTTCCCATTTATTAGTTTTATCGCACAATTAAGAGGTTTATTAATTACAAGATTTAATGTTCCGGCTTCAAAATTAGCCCTGAATGAAAGCAATTACTGTTAAATGAACTGGGTCAAAAGAATACGAATAATTCTAAAATAATAATGAAAACAAAAATTACAATTAAAATATGCTCAAATTTGCTATTCACTTTTCAAAATCTTAATCATTATTTCTTTAATAAAACGACATAAAGAACTTCCGTCTTTCAAAAAAATTAATAAACGATACGAAAAGGACTTTTTACGGAAAGAAATCTTTTATCCAAAATGAATTTTTTGGCACTGTTACGAAAATTAATAAAAAAATCATTTCAACATCTCAATGAGAAAGAACTCTTGGCTCTATGGCCAAAAATCTTGATATATTTTTTATAAGTATTTACCTAATGATGGGTATGCAACTTCCCTAACTTATCCACAAAAAGACCTTTTATGACGTAGAATCGTGCATTAATAATACAGGTATCATATTCAGGTGACCACATTAAATGAATACATTTAAATTTGGAATATAGGCAATCCTTGACCATTTTTTGCTAAATGACTGGTATGTGTTTATAAGTGGACCAGATTATATTTGTATCAGAATAATTTGAATGCATTGCTTATGAGAGATAACCTTGGGAATACATTTTGCATGCAAGAAATTCGGTGAAGTGAAACGTTGCTATATTTTGTGCATCTTATAAAATAATGATGAAGAGCATAGCACCAACAGGATGAAATCTAACCCTAGCCTAATATCCTGTTGGCGGCTGACAGTTAACAATTTGGTAGTTGCTGTAGAACAATAAATCAAGGAGCACATTGAAAACCTTTCTCTTCCCCAAACTTCGTGGAACCCTATCATAAATTCTTTAGTAAGCGCGGTTTCCATATGTTCCCTCACAGTTCCCAAATTTACTCGTTAATTCCAGGAATCATCTCTTCCATCTTCTATATTATTTCTACTGTATAGATAGATACCTTTTTCTCAACTTATACGCAACCGAACTCTACAAATGAGGTACCATAATGCACAGAATTTATCAGAGAACATGCGACGGCATATCTTACTTCCTAAATATTGCCTTTGTTTCTTAAAATTGGTTTTTAAATAATTTTTAAAAAACAAAAAAAAAAAACAAAAAAAAACGGTAAATATTCCTGACGTTAACGGCGCACAAACTGATACATTTGTTCATTTACAACAATATATCGCATTCTTTAAATAACTTTTATGAAAATGCGGCTGATTCCACATTCAAGTCTCCTGTTGATAAGTAAGTATGAGTTATCATGTGTGTTTAACAGAGGATAGTGTAATTACTTCCAATGTTGTGTTTAAACAGGTCCTCTGACCTCAATTTTTACATGAACATTCCAATTAAATTTGTACATAAGACCCTGCCTTTTTTTCTACATTTTAAAATTAGAAACGCGCCTATCCCTCTGTGGACCTGCATTGAAAAGAGCGGGGGAAACCCGCTGGGAGCGGGCGCATCACGCTCGTCATTATTATTCATTTTTCTCCTTTTCGGATATGGACCAAATAGATGGATATATAGGGCATTGGTAGGAGATTTATCAATATGGGTGAAAAGTTGATTTTTTAGGAAAATACTTGGAAATTTCACATGAAACGGTTACGTATGGCTGCTTTGGAGGATCTTTGGCTCAAAATTTGAAAGATGCGAGAATACAGAGTAGTCCTAATGCCTGGCCCTTGGTAACAACAGCGTATCTCTTAGAGCGATCGATTAAAACCACTTCATAAGTGAATAAATTTCGGAATAGAATCATTACATCTATTTTCGTGATATCTACAGGGTCGGGCATTCGTGGATGGGTAATATCTCGGACCCATGTATTACAAATCAGCATTGCATAACATTTCTGCCAAACCAGTAGTTTTTCATGTTTATCTTGAGAATCACGGAATAAAACACGTCCGCAAGTAACAAAAAGTCGTACGTTGAAAAAAAGAGTCGCTCTCAGCCAACTTCCATTCCCCTTCACGTCGATTTGGTATCTCTTTTCAAGTATATTAAATGTGGTGTTAAATACCATGTGAATTACAGCGCTACCTAACGCTCTGTTTTACTTGTCGTTTTCATAATCCACACCAATATCGTTTTAGATTATGTTCAAAATTGGCTTCTTCCCAGTGGCCCAGAAAAATAGAACACTTTTCTTTAGATACGAGAATCAATTAGGTGGAAAATTTTGGCTAATTTTTTTCTTAAAGGATTTAATTACGGCAGAGATCTTTCGTCTTATTTTCGCAATAATTTTATCTTGTAATTTATGGCAACAATTGTAGTATGGCACATTATATCCAGCGCAAATGCCCTCCGTAGGCTATTGTCCCACTTCTTGATGTAAAGAAAAATAGCTTGAGCGTTGATTAAAATTTATGTCATTAAGGATTTTCTCGTGAAAATGGCCCTGAGAATTAACTTACATGGGTAATTCCCTGATGAGGCTAAAGCATTGGACGCTATTCAATTCGTCGAATAGAGCGTTGAATATTATGCTCAATGTTTTCAATTAGATTTTGTATGGAGTAACTTATTTTTAGATAAAAGATAAATTAATTTGGATTCATGAATGTTTTTCTCGAATTTTACTAGAAATCATAAAGCCATTATTTTTGTTGTGGCATGTTTCTTTCGTAATTATCTGAGGCTGTTCATCACCTTAGATTCTAATCCGGAATTAATGTTCTCCTGAATCTCATGAGATTATACACGTTAGATTATACATTTGATTATTGCCATTATTGCGTAAGCCATTATTTTTTGCCTCTATTTCACCTTGGTGACTTTGTGGCCGATTGTGAAACCACTGGAATCTTTTTTACCTGGATATGGGCGATCTTAAGGCCGATATATACGGCGAATGATCATGCGGATGATCATACTGAATGATCATGCAAATGAAATCACTCGCCGTGTATAACGGAAAAATTCGCGAATGAATCGTCATGTTAAAATTGAGATTAGTGATATAATTTGCTTACATACACCATATAATATTATTTAAGGTATTTAAAGTGGTGATTTTACTATACCAGGTGTAATATAGAAAATCTTTCGCCAGACTGCCTTTAGAAGCTGTTGGATCCCATGAGACTTCCCATCACAGCAAGGCGCTAGCCAACGGAAAAGGAATGTTCATGAAATGACGAATCAACCTGCAATGAAAGAAGGAATTCTTTCAGTACCGGTTGAAATTTGAAGTTCCAATTACCGACAATCCGGATAGTTCAATATTCCCGCATTGATTCTCGGAGCACATTTACAAATTTTCCGCACTGTTTTCATTAAAATATTCCGTTCTAAAATTTAGTCGCCAGCTTTAGCCATGCATCAAAATTACTTCAATACAATATTAGAAAAAAGTAATTGAAACTAATACTGATTAATTTTAATAAGAGTAGTGCAATAGGGAAATTTAAACTCTTGCCAAATACCCAGACGGTTGCTGGCAGGCTACCATTTGGATGTAGTTGTGGGACAATGAGCCAAGGGGCACAATGATAACCATTATCTTTCTCACACTTCTTGGAACCGTATCATAAATTACTCACCAACCCATGATGACATAGGCTACCACGCAGCTCCTATAATTCACTTATTTCCTTCTGATATACACGAATCTCCCATGAACTTCCAGCACGTTGTGTTCTGAAGGCACCATTAATACTTTTTATACACCATTCTATTTTTCATTTTTTTACTTATATGCAATTGAATTTTATAATTTCCTTCAAAGGACATTAATTGGCAGCATCTCATTATGTAGGTGAAGTAAAAATAAGCCTTTTATTGTCCGGCGTTTTATAAAATTCACCTCAGCTCAGGTTTGGAGGTTCACGTATTCCTGAACTTGTAGTACTAGCTAGTGATAGGATTGTAAAGTAGATGGACGCATATGTAACGGTGATGGTAGCAATAGCGATTTCAAATTTAACGTGCCATTATGGTATATTCAACTCCTTTTTAGGATATATGGAGCTCTACCTTGACAATGACTGAGTAAGTGCTAAAACGGGTTGTACGAGACGTAATAGTCAAATAATATACGTTCTGTGGAAAAGTAACAAGTCCCATCATCACGGCGGCATTCCTCTTGCAACAATTGAATCACTTATATGTAATTTAATGAGCAAAACACTATTGAATGAAATGAAATTTAATATATTTCAAAGACATTCTCATTGCTTTGGAACAGTGGAAAATCACATTTAATACAGCAACACTTTTTTAACTCTACTAATAGTTCATACATTTATGCAAAAAGTCATGAAGTGGACATGTCCCTCCCGCGTGACCGAGTGAAATATTGATATTTTGTTACGTAGTACTTAAAAATTAAGCTCCCATCTTGAGATATTCAGGATATATTTCCAAGAATATGGATCCCTGCTAGAGTTTACTTGTATAATAATAATAATATGCCTTTATTCGGACGAGGTTGAGACTAAAAGGCCCCTATTCCGCCTAACCCCTCGATGGCGTCAATGCAAACATATAAAAAAATGGTATATAAACCTTTACAATAAAAAATGTGCAATATACACTATTTGTGAAATGTTAAAAAAGATAAACAAGTATGTGTGAAAATTTTGTGTGAAAAAGATATCTATTTGAGGGAAAAACATGAGGATTTATGTATAGCATCCAAATGAAAAAAGGAGAAAAGATTTCGTGCTTTCCCGGCGAATGGACTTGGTGAAGAGTTCTCAGGATCACCACCGGGTCAGGAACTCAACATCTGCCGACGTTTCGATGTCCGACTCGGTCATCGTCCTCAGGGGTGTGAATCAAATATTTCACAAATATTTCGACGCTATATATTTTTATTTAGTTATATTCTGAAGTATATATTCTAATCATATATGATACAGAATACTTATTACTAAATGAAAAAAAACTCCAGTTATAAAAGAGTAATTTTGAATCCTAGATTTGTAGAGAATATCAAAAATACAAAAGCATACATAATATTCATTTACCATTATAAAATAATTTTCCTTCGTTTGATGTCACAAATACTTTCAAGTGTCACAAATATTTCAGCACAAAACGTAACAAGATAAAATTAATAAATGAAACAATTATTTGCAATGCTGATTTATTGATAATTACTGGATAGCAATCTATTCATTCACCCTTGTAAAATAATATTTTCTTTTCCTTGCTTAGCGGGAGCACGTTCGAGGGTCAGTGGCAGAATGGGAAACGACACGGTCTGGGTCTGGAGTCGAGGGGTCGATGGCTGTACCGCGGCGAGTGGACTCAGGGCTTCAAGGGCCGATACGGAGTGCGACAGTCCGCCACGTCCAACGCCCGATACGAGGGCACCTGGGCCAACGGCCTGCAGGATGGATACGGGTCCGAAACGTATGCAGACGGCGGTGAGTACCCACTTCTCTCCTATCATCCCCCCTCACTCGCCTTCAATATGCCAGACTGCGGCCGAATTCCAATATGCAGTCATTCCCATTGCTATAGTTAGCACGAATTACGAATCATCCATGCATTTAAAGTGCAATAATAACTACTATTCTGTTCTGAAGCACCCCACGGCTGAATTCCGTGGTGATCCAGTGGATAAGGTAATGTGAATGTGTGAAAGCAGCTGGGTTCACAATGGCGTTAGTAACCCTGCTCACTTATCACCGAAATAATTCAAATAAATAGAGCCTTACTAACAAATAAATTCTCTTGAGTGTCACCACCAGATCTGGTTCAAATTTTACAAGGTGATAGGAAATGTATACCAATGAGGTGTAGTTTTTGTTTCAGCCGCTAACACTCAATACTTTTCGAGATGTTTGTAACGGAATTATTAATATAAGCAACGGAGTTTGAGTTAGAGCGTAGGCTTTTGCAATTTAAAGCCTGTCGCCCTCTTTTATCGAATCGTGTGGCGAACCGACCAACATTCTGAAGATAGGAAGGGAGACTGAAACGTTTAATTGGTATTTTGATATTACGGAAACTTACATGGATGCTAATTTCGTTTCAATTCATTTTCGAGAATCGAATACTGGTCTACGAAATATAATGAAATAAATGTATCCGCAGATTTTAAGTTGGGCATTACTGGAATATTTCTAACAAAAGTGATTTTTTTGCTGTTGGTTCTGAAAGTTTCGTACGGGTTGGAATGATATGCTTTAGAGTGCCTTGTATGTACTCACTGCACCATATTTACTAGTCATGCCATTCATTGAAGAGTTTTAAATATTATTTCAAGGTAGTGGCTACGACAAGTACTCAACCGATACCGAAACTCCAAGGAATAAAATGTGCGGATTGCAGACTATATGATAGAGCGGTGAATATATAGTGCCAAACAGTGATGCCATGTTGCCGGTACGCGCCGGAACGCCGTTCGGCACTGTTTAACAGAAGACATAATAGTCAAATAACACTTTTAAAAATTTTGCTGCCTCAAAATTTCTCATATATAAATTCGCAACTGAAGCAAAAAAATGTAATAAAATGTAAATGATGACTTGCAATGAAAACAAACAGAGCAATATTTGACTTAAAAAAGTTAAGAAAACTGCGTTCCGGCACTGCTAATTTTACCGAGACGTCCCTGGTACCAATGTCCTGAAAAATTTTTCACCCTGCAAATTCGAATTTAATCGTTTGGGTTAAACATCTTTATTATTCCTTTCATAAGCAAAATGCGTCCTTTTATCTTCTCACCTCTGTGAGCAATTTTTAAATACGTGTATAGTGGAAAATTGCACTCATATATTGAATGCAAAACAAAATAAGGAATTAGGAAGTCTCAGACATGACTTGATGGAATATAAATAACATCCAAGAAACCTTGGTGGAACTTGCTATTCGTATTGGAAATGAAAATCCAGGACGTAATTCTACATAAATGTATTAAACGGAAGTGGTGCAGTGCACCACTGGTGCTCACACAATGGTACCATAACTGCTATGTATACCATTGAGTGTTTTCCCCGATGATGGCGTGCCTCGTCGAAATCTGGGGCGTAATAAACTTTTGTGGAATAAGGGAGTTCTGGCATTTCATTATCATCAACATAAAGACCTTGCGCCCTCTTCGAGGCCTATCTATTTTATTTATTTAATGCAGTTACTTTGACTGTAGCACCAAGCTAAATGGTGTCATATTAAATCCTAATTCAATAGAAATGTTCTGTAGAATTATTGCGTGCGACAACGAATTCGATTCCGTCGTTGGGAAACTCGATGTGTCCAGGAACTAAAATGTACGGAATCCAAACTATTTGACAGGGTGGAGAAATAAACAGTTCTAATGTACTGAATTTTGTTGGCCCTGCAAATACGATATGATAGTATGTGTTAAATATCTGTATTATTTTTCCCCTGTTGTTGTATTCATTATCTATCTAAATTCGTCTTTTTTATCTTCTCAACTCTGTGAGCTATTACTGTAGAATTCGCCGTTTGTCAATTCGTGTCTATGACCAAATTCAGACCCATAAGTAATCATGACTTGTTAAAGATCCAGCGAGAGGAAGTCGTGAAGTTATTCAGGCGAACGAGGGGATTCCACTGCGAAGTGATTCCTCTAGCTCCCCACAGGGTGACTAATTAATGCAGGGACACGTGTCGCTTCCTGGAGGCTAGGGTGCGTTGTTAGCATTTGCAACAGGTTTTCCTTTTTCCACGCTGACGCTCCCATACTTATGCTTCTTAGGGTTTCATTTGCTTGCAATTTTCTTTCCTTCGCTCTAAGGAAATCGAAATTGAAGGTTGATTGCGTTCAATGCCATGCTATCGAAGCACTCAATAAGCTGTTGACCTTGTGTACAGTCACGCTCACGGTTGTTAAGATTAAACATCATGTAAGGTGGAAATTCAAAGCGATAAATCAGTTTACTTCGCCAGTGATCGAGCGCGTAGCTACCTATTTTTGTTCCTAAATTATTTATGTAACTGTTGGCGAAGATCTGGCTTTGTGCGCGATCGAATTTCAATCAAACTTTTAATTTTTAGCCATTGATTAACCATTTTAGCAAATTTGAAATAGACATTTTAAATTTTAACAATATAAGATTTTATGTAAAAATAAAAAATTGCCAATAGCCCGGATGGACTTTGTAATGATCTTTTATTTTGCACTGACTCACTTTTGTTAAAGTTAAAAGCATCCTCATGACGTCAAAACTCTGACCTTCACTCACGCTCCATTTGTTGTATGTTTTCTGATATCGGCCTTCATTCATCTGTTCACCTAAACTGTTCCCCCTCCCACTCCCCGCACACCAGTTCCATATACCCCCACCTCCTACCTTGGCCTGGGTATAAATACTAAGAAAGTGTGGTTGTGTCATCTTGAAAATGAAACAATGTGTTGAAACCATGGTCGGTTGTTGAGTTTAGAATTAAAAGTGTGGAAATTACCATTTGGCTCCTTTATCATGGATAAATATTTAATTATTTGTATTCCAAAATTCCTTTTGCCAGTGATTCCTCTGCACACGTAAATTTTAATAGGCTTTTTATCATTCGGAGGATAAAACGTGTGTGCTGAAGATGCTTCGATGTTAATATTGCATGCCAATCCTAACTCACTTCTAAGGCTATTCTACGCTCTTTCTAATAGACCTAATTATCACGTACGCTTAATTCTCCAAGTAATTAAAAAATTAACTTTTTACTTTCAGTGCATTTGTTTTCTATTGATAAAAACGTGTTTCTTTGTAATTTCACTATATTTTTTAACATTAGTTCCCGCTGTTTGCTAATAGATGGCTTCAGCAGTTATTGTTGGTCGATTTTGACACACTGGAAACGTCATAAACCAAGCTTAGAAAATTGGCAAAGACACGGCCTTAAGACAATTGCCAGTTTGTTATGGAGTCATATCCTAATTCTTGCGTGAAGATGTCTGATTTTTTTCCAAGTAACCGTAATATGCGGGAGTATTTATTTTCTTATTTTACTCGAAGAAAACGGTGACCGAAGTGCATATAGAGCTCCAAAAAGTTTACGAAGACGCTGCTCAAACTGAAACAACGTGCCGTGATTGTTTCCGTAACTTCAAAGACGCTCACTTCAATATATACGACCGTCCGCGTGAAGGAAGACAAAAAACCTTCGAAGACGCTGAATTGGAAGCATTGCTCGATGAAGATCCATGTCAAACTCAAGAACAGGTTGCTTGTGCATTAAGAGTTACTCATCAAGCCGCTTTATGCAAATGCAAGGAACTTGGGTTCCATATGATTTGATAAAGTGATTTCACAGCGTGACAACGCTTGACCTCATGCTGCCGAACCCGTTAAAACCTACCTCGATTACCCACTCGCTATATTCCCCAGATATTGCGCATTCTGATTATATATTGTTCCGTTTGATATTACATAGTCTGGCTGGTCAGAATTTGCCCCAATATGAAGATATCAAAAAAATGACTTGATTCCTGGATAGCCTCAAAAGAAGAACACATTTATTGTTTCGATATTCGGGCTCTGCCACAATGATGGGCAAAAGTTGTAGCTAGCGGTGGAAAATAATTTGAATAATTCACTTATAACCATTTTTTCAGAATTAAGTTTTATTTTCATTAAAAAACAGCGAGAACTTAGTTTCGCACCTAATATAACAATGGGTTATTCTACCAAAACTTAAGCATCGCAAATGAAGGGGTAGATTTGTTTCGGTCCGATACTTCATTTGTTAATGGAACTTCCTCAGCCCAAAAGTAAAAGGACGGAAATAAGGAGCAAAAACGACGTCTAAGATGGAAAGGAAGAAATTCTGGGGTTTAAGAAAGAGAGAGAGAAGAGATAGGAGGGGGAGTACAAAGGAGGAGGGGATGAGGAAGGCTGCGTTGCTCTTCTGATCATAAGTATTGATTTTTTATATCCCCCACATTTCAAACGATCGAACAAAGGAAAAAATTTTGGTTGAGAGAGGATGGAGTTAAAGGGAACGCAAAGAAAGCGAACACTGAGAACAAGGGTTATACATACGAGGAAACAGTACGTCCTGTTGTCGCTTGATTTATGTTTCTACTCCGGGCGCATTTTCAACGATATAAAAAAATGCCTGCATCGCAGCGAATGTCGGCCTCGGTGGCGGCGGGGTAACGTCCTCGCCTACCAAATAAGAGGTCGCGGGTTCGAGTCCCGCCTGGATAGATCTCCCTAGTCCAGGGCGTGGTTGTTCGTGTACGTTTAAATGTTACATTTGTTAAGTACCCCGGTATAAAAGGCCAGTAAGAGCTGTATTCGGTGGTTTGAGAATAAAATGAAAAAAAATTAAATGAATAAATAGGGCAGGGCGAACTATTTTCTGTTAACATATTATTTATTTCTATATTAGTTACAATCGTGAGAAATAGCCCGGAAAGTAATAAATTTGCAGGATCACACTATATATATCTATCTAATATATAAAATTCTCGAGTCAAGGTTTTTTTTGTAGCCAAACTTCTCCGATAAGGCTGGACCGATTCCTATGAAATTTTTTGTGTGTATTCAGTCGGTCTGAGAATAGGATGTAAACTATTTTTCATTATTCCGCAGGGCCCTTGAGGCCCTGGATAGAGCCCTGAATCATTTCCATAAGAACTACCTGTAAAGCTCATTATTAATGCCTGCAGACCTTTTTTCTCTTGCATATTTTAATTAGTGATAATGGTCACATCAAGTTGAAACATATAGCATTGAAAAGTAAATAATAGATATAAATTATTATTCTAGCACTCAAATTTCGTTTTTCACGTAATTTACGGCGATTTAAAAAAAAACACTTATAAAAATGATGAAATTTTAGCGTTTTTGGCTTTCTGTTCCCTTGACGACCAGTCAGCATTCTTTATGTCGCCAGAGGACTTATTGTTAGTGTCGTACAAATCTATCATACAGTTTACGATACCAACGAAGCTGTAAATTATCCAGCAGAGTTTTTTAACTCATAGAAATTTTCCAGGCATGCCACTACACTGTTGACAACTGAAGGTTGAATCTCCAGTTATTTTGCTTCGTAATTTGAAGCCACCATGGCTGTGCAATGGCACGTGATTAGTCATTAAAAAATCGATGGAAAACATCATTTCGAATCGAAAGTTCCAAGGATAATATGTACTGCTACCGCGAATCCCTATTATTCCGACAGATGTGCCAATTGAATATCCTATACCGCTATACGCTACCATAAGGCTGCACGGATTGCGACCAAAGTTGGTACATAAGTGCATGTTATGCTCCAAAATTTTCTTCCTGGGCGCTACAGCCTTATGCTACCTTTGGACTCCATTATCATTTTCCTCCATTTCTCTCTCTCATAATGGCCATCTTTCTCCATCTTCTTACCGTCATAGCAGCCATGTATGCTTCCACTCCGTCTTGCCATTTTACGCGTGGACGCCCTCTTCTATTTGCATCGAATAATTTCCCCCTCTAAACTCTTTTGACCGCGCAAAATAAAATAGAGGCTCTTTGTACTTTCCACATTTATTTCAATACATGGCAACCGGTATCGACGTGTTTTACGTAAATTTCAAGCAAGACTGCCATCTCCAAAACAAGCCAGAGTTCATGTGACACTAAAAGGTGGGGTAGGGGAAGTAGGTAATTTGGATGAGGAGGTCGGGTGAAGGTTGGTGGTTTGAGTGGTGAAGGTCACGTACTATGGGGATCCGGTTGTGGAATTGGGAGGTATTGATAGAGAGGGGAGGTTAACGCTGAGGATGAGTGACAAGTGGGTTGGCACAATGTCATTAAACAATTTCTAACCATATAGTTTTGAATATGACATAATTTCAAAGCTTTCTTTTATTTTACATGCATAACTTCCACGAAGTCAATTCACCCACCATCAACTTCTTTTGACCACTGTTTCCTCTGGCGTGCTAATCAAATTTCCTTTCCATCTGAGTCTCCGTAACTTCAAAAATCTCGCAATATCTTGGCGTTCTATGAGGTCATAAAGTTCTTCAATCCATCGTCTTCGAAAAACTCCATTTTCTTGTAAGTTTCCAAAAAGTTTCCTTAGTATCCTTCTCTCAAAACATCTAAGTGCTTGCGCCTCTGCTGTTGCCCATCATTTACATGCATAAGTGACAACAGGCCTATTTAAAGTTATATATATTTTATTGTTTATTCTTTTCAGTTTAGTTTTATTTGAAAAGTACGCTCTGTAGAAGCCCTAGTTAAATCTATAATAATTGTGCGATCTTATTGTTGATTCTCGCTCAAAGCTCTCAACTCCATGCCTTGATTCATACCTTTATTGAATGTAACCCGAACGTTGGGGTGAATCTATTCATATTCAGTTCCTCACCTGTCATTAAGCTGTTATGTGTGTCAAGATTCCATTGTTGTAGCTAATTGCCTCGGTAACCGGGAAAATTACAACTCTCTCCTCATCCGAGGAATGATCCTTTATGGTCATGACATCACTTAATTGTCTATATCCTCCGTGAAAATAATGATACGGGAATGAGGTTTACTGCAATGAATAAAATAAATTTTCATAAAAATTAGTTATCAACATTATTAAGATATCTCTGAAAATTAAGCTCTTATAAAATTGATGGTTTGGGACGTAACTTTGCGAAACTTTCATTATGAAAAATGGAAAAAGAAATTTTCTCCTTTTTCACTTTTCATGAAGCTCTTATCGTAAAAATACGCATTTGAAAGCTGAAATTTTTACGATTATTCAGGATCCATTTTAAAAAAGCGACCTTTCTCATTGTGGGTGGCAAAAAATGAAATAAATATCTCAAGCACAATCAGAGCAAGTTTCAAATCCCTTCCATAACAGCAAATTACGTTATTCAGAATTTTCATGGTAACTGCAAAGTGCATGCGTCAAAATGTTTGCGTTGCCATGCCTCAGTAACTAAGGAGTTGCGACCTCCAAATTGTTTAAAATTGTCTTCCCTACCACCCCCTGACTTGTTGCTTATTCCTCCGGAATCCCTGTATATTCTACAACACATACCTTTGCACAAGAGACAAGTAGCATTGACAAATACGACCAAAAGTAAACATTGAAAATTACGATTTGTTTTATTCTTAATTCACGTTTGGGAATTACGAACATGAAAGCAATTATCGTGAGTTTATCTTTCTCTCAATGCCATCACGGTTTTTATCGTCGTCTTCCAAATATAGATATTTTTTTTACGTGTTCTCGTTTAGTTAAGTTAAATTTTCGTACTTCTGTTACTTATGTTCTCTCTTTATGGCAATAACTGATCGTGTTGCGCGTTAAATTTCGTAATCCGAAGAATTTTAAATTCTAAACTTTTTATCTTTAAGCTGATTTTTCCTTTCAGTTGATCGATGCATCCAAATTCGATGTTCTCCTGGCTGATACATTCCGCGAAATCCCAGTTATCTCCAGAAATAGCATGTCATTCACGGTAAAAAAAATCGTAACATTTTCTCGCAAGTCACAATCAGCACCTCGCTTTCCATCGAAAGGAAACGTTAGCTCTTCTCGGAATAACTTGATCCTCTCATTAACAATCGAAAGCCTTTGTCTTCTGTGTAAACTATTGGAGCCCCAAGTGACAGCGATGGATCGTTAGCAGCTTAGGACCCGCCGTGCTTCAAGTCTTTGATCAATACCTCCCATCTCCTCTAGGCATAGCTCTCTCTCTCAATTCGGATTCTAATTCCTACTTCCTTTTCT
Organism: Ischnura elegans; assembly: GCF_921293095.1. Taxonomy (NCBI): domain Eukaryota; kingdom Metazoa; phylum Arthropoda; class Insecta; order Odonata; family Coenagrionidae; genus Ischnura; species Ischnura elegans. The sequence goes on along the minus strand of NC_060254.1, from coordinate 29,659,516 downwards.
TTCTCTTGCCATTGCACTCATGTTCACGATTCTTGGTTGAGGTGAATTTCATGATGAGGACCTTATGGTGCCGATTTCTTCGAGCGAATGTTTTTATCCTCGCATGTCTGCAATCGCGAATACTCACAGGTTTTGGAGGCTGGGTAATTAATCCTTGAATAGTTTATTTTTATTAATTTTTAAATTTTAAGCCAACTGTTCTGTATCTGCATAGAAATTCAATCATATTGGTACAATATGTATAAATAAATCATTTGGTTTAATGATGCTTAGTTACAATTTCGCGGAGTATAAAACCAGAGTGGACGAATTCTTCTTTTTAAGCGAATGTCATTTTATAAAAGTCATTCTGAACTACTTTGGTTGAAAGTAGCTTTCAAATATTCTCATGTAGAAGTTGCTGTTGTGTCATGCTCGGATGAACGCTTACCAGACATTTAGTTTTGATGCCCATTTTTTGCTCCAGGGATGAACGTTCTTAAGATCCCATAAAATTATAATGGGTAACCCATAGTTGAGGCTGAAATAATGTGGTGAACTTGAGTTGATAATTCTTGCTTTTTGTCCCTTAATGAAATTTGTATTTTTATGAAATTCAATCAGTTGCCTTTTCCTTATTTTTTACCCTTAGTCTCTGGCTTGTTGTTAATTTAGTCAAACCTTTTTAACTGATTGGTGAAAATATTAGATCCTCGTTATGAAATTCGAAGCTAAGCCATTCGAAAAAAGAGCCATAATAGAACACAGCTGTGACGACCAGAATTTTTTCTCTGACTTCACTGGTGACTAAAGCAAAACAAATCAACTCATACTACTTGTAATGTAATGGTCATCATTATCACTGGTAAACAATCGTAAGATTGGTTTGATGCAGCTCTCCACTCCATTCTCCTATCAGATAATCTTTTCACAAGTACGTATATCTCTCTTCCTCATCCCTCTTTACCTGTTCCATATATTTTGCTATATGTCTTCCTTTTCCGTTCTTGCCGTCCAGTGGTCTCTCGACGATTGTCTTTATCGGGCCATTATGTCTCAAGATGTGGCATATGAGGCTGTTCCGACTATTTGTGAAGATTTTCACGAGGCTTCTCAAATCTTCTACTCTTTCCTCCCAGAAGTTTTACTTAAAATTTAATGACGGTAATGATGTAATTTTTACAGTTTACTGCTAAAATTTGCGATCTCTGGTTTCATTTAATTTTATGCATAATGTGGTACATCAAACACTCTGAACTTGGTCTCTTTGCTCTTAGGGAATTTTGCTTCCTTTTCACTAGTAAGGTCATGACCCCACGACCCTTCCTTTGTAACTGCTCCTGATTCCCTAATCTTTTTTTGCTCGTTTGCCTAACAGTTTCTTGTTCCATGTTCTTAATTGTCGTCCCTGAAACATTTGCATTCGTTGAATTGAAATCTGACCTCAGAATTAGGCTAGTGTCATGAGAGATTTCGAAATGTATTCTGCAATTATGTTTTCGTAAAATAGTGACAATTTCACACAGCTATAGTGGTTTGTTAAGTTAACCAATCAAGTCGGCAGTACAGTTGTGTGACACTCGCTTTTCTTTAAAACAAAATTGAGGAATCGTATATATTTTTTTTAGATTTTGTAAAGATGATGCGACAGAAAGAAAATAGTTTATCGTCACACATCGTTAAAAAATATAAAGTTTTAATAAGAAGAATTAGAGATTAAGATACTCCGAACTTATTCATTCAAGCCGATGTTAAATTGGGATTGTTTATGGGTTGTTCATCCCGGAATTTGACAGAGGCATGTGATTTTCGCAAAACGGGCAATTTATTTCCCTGGGTCACCTTGCCTGGTTCCGGTTTCTTTTTAGTTTGCGGCTTCCGTAGCCTTTATCCGAGACTCGAACCCACGACCCACTGCTCACTAACCAAGCGCTCTGCCCACCAGGCTACTATGCTCCCTCAGCCTGAACTGTTGGTGCAAAAATACTTTATGCTTACCAATGTCGATAGCCGTTATGCTTTAAAAGAATGTACTGACAGTTACAAACCTAAATTGTTGTAAAGATTATTTCTTACTTCAGTGCACCTTATTCTTCGGCGCTTTAAAAAATTTCATGGCCTTGATACAAAAAATGCCAAGTTTGTATATCCCACTGTAAGATAAACACCAATTCATCTAATTAGAGACAAAAATGTGCGCAACGGTTTTTGTTCTTTTTCCTGGAATAAATTGATCAAAGGTCTTTTATTGTTTTGCTGCAAGAAATTTATGCCCTCTGAAATGACTCGGAAAAACATGGCTTCCCTGGCTTTGTACTGGAACTTATGGGAGGCATTTAAGCTATGCTTCGAAGACTGATTACTAATCTTGTAGTGATTAAATCCTCTGCGTACAGCACTGACCCTCGAAAGCGCCTGTTCTGTCCTTGGAGAAGCTGCAAGAAGTTTAATTGTGTTGTGCTAGAATATGAAAAGCATATTAGAGAGGAAGTGTGTTATAATCAACCATACTATTCAAATTCATTTCTACCGAAAATAACTCAAAAAGAGAATCATTTTACGAGCGAATCGTGCGAAAGATCCACAGAGAAAAAATCATTCGCCTTGACTGGGATCTGTGGATCTTACGCACGATTGTGCATTGCGGGTGACTCCCGTAAAAGTTATCACCGCGGCTAGTCCCGGTATACTTTAAACTAAACTAGAATCATTTTATTTAAATTTTAATTCTTAGATGCACTTTTCGATATGAGTTCGTCAATCAGGGCGTTTGATTTTAATAGACGGTATTGTTATCTGAATTGCGCCACGGTACTTGGCAAGCTATTGGAGTGCATTGTTGAATTTGTTTGCAAGGTGACCAACCACGCTTACCAACGGGGTTTAATAATAATATCACAACTTCTGCGTACATTGTTCATCTATATGGCGGTGACGGATTCTACCATTCGCATCGGAGGATTCCACTATGTTTGTCATGAAGTATTGCTAGGGAACATTTTATGTTCCTCACGTCTACAATGCCACTACTTATGTAAACTGTCGCTTTAATTATTTTCAAATAATTTATTTTCCAGAATATCAGTCCGAAATATTTGATAGTTATGGAGCTAATAGTTGAGTAGCATGCGTCTCTGTCGTAGTTAGGTAGGGTGTTGTGGGCAAAGCCACGGCCGTCTTTAAACAGGCCGGAGGGATGATATTTGGCAACAACGCGAAGGAGGCCTGTTTATTATTTGTTTATCATTCTACAACAGTGGACTCGTGGTGAATAAGATACTCGACATGACTCGTTTGAAGTTAATTTTCTTCCTCTAAACCCTATTTCTGCAGGAGATGACGTTAGAAGATTCATTTTTTAACATATAATATTAGCTGTAGTCGAAGGTAAGTTATTTATTTGTAAGTTGAAGCGTTGGAAGATGATGAGCTCATACTCAATCAGTTCGACCTCCTGGAAACTATGAGCAAACCAATATTAATCACTGCCGAGGAATATTTGGGTCTCAATTACGTTTGTGGGTATGCTGTCAGGAAGGCATTGCAGCACTTAACCATTGATATATTGATTTGATAACCATTGATAACCATTGATATGTTCATTTATTTCAAATGAGGGCAGTGAAGATGCCTATTTCATAGACTTTACACGGCACACGAAATTGCGCAATCTGACGTACGTGCGAAAGCGCAATCAAAATTGCGTCGTGTAAAGCGGTGAATTGCTAGAACAGATGCGAGAATGCGTGGACGCGAGACGGAAAAATAGCCCACGTTCTATTTTCGTTAGAACAGGGGCTATTTTGCCGTCTCTACTTACTACTTATTCCTCGGCACCACAGCCCGGTATGGGCTTTGGCCTCCGTCAAGACGCCTGTCCATTCTCTCCTACTCTGCTCTTTCTCCCACCATCTGACAATCCTCATAGCCTTTATGTCTTCTTCCACATCCTGCATCCATCTTTTCCTCGGTCTTCCTCTTTTTCTCTTTCCATCCATATTTCCATATGTAGAATCTTCTTAGGCATCCTTTCTTCACTCATTCTTTTTACATGACCTAGCCAAGCTAGCCGTTGGGACTTCACAAATCTCACTATGTCTTCGCGTCGGATAATATTTTCTATTTCCTTGTTTGTTCTTATCCTCCAAGTTACCCCATCTGTCACGGGACCATATATCTTTCGCAAAATCTTCCGTTCAAATATCCGCAGAGCTTGCTCGTTTCCAGCGGAGATGCTCCACGTTTCTGCTCCATATGTCACGACCGGTCTGATAAGTGTCTTATAGATCTTGAATTTCATCTCCTTAGATAGAAGAGTTGTCTTCAGGAGCTTAATATTAGCAAAGTAAGCCCTATTTCCAGCCATTATCCTCTTGTTGATCTCTTCTGTCATTGAGTTCTTACAGTTTAAATTAGTAGGTACCGAGGTAGCTGAAATATTTTACATTTTCAAAGTTGTACTGCCCAAATGTAACGTTTTGAGTCCATCTTCTGTCTTCCGTGGTCGACATTTTCATGTAATTCGTTTTTCTCTCATTGATTCTGAGCCCTATATTCTTACTTTTCTGTTCTAAGATTTTGAATATTTCTTTCAGAGAATCCATATTCCGTGCCATTAGAACTATGTCGTCGGCTTGGGCACATGCCTGAGTAGATTTATGCACAATTGTCCCCTCAAACCCCAGTTCTTTCATGGCTTCATGTAGACACAGATTTAATAGTACTGCTGATAGAGAATCTCCTTTTCTTACTCCAGTTGTTATCTTAAAGGCTTCACTAGTCTTGCCCGCGATATAGGCCTTAGCTTGAGATCCTTCCAGAGTCATATTTACCAACTTAGTTTTTTTGGTATTCCAAATCCCTCAAATGCCGTCAACATTTTTCTTCTATTGACACTATCAAAAGCTTGCTTGAAATCAATGAAAAATATATGTAGGTCAATTTTGTACTCATAACATTTCTCCATGCATGCATGTCTCATTACAATGATTTGGTCGGTTGTTCCTCTTCCCGGCCTGAAGCCACATTGGTATTCGCCAAGGATTACTTCAGTATACGTGTTAAGTCTCCTCTGCAGTATACAAGAAAGTATCTTATAAGTGACATTTAGTAATGTGATTCCCCTATAGTTGCTGCATTGCAATTTATCTCCCTTCTTGAATATAGGGCAAATTAAACCAATCTTCCATTTCTCAGGCATCTCTTCTTTCTCCCATATTTCACATATCAGTCTACGTAGGTTCTTTGTTAAATTTTTTCCTCCATACTTGATTAACTCCGGTACAATTTGATCTTCCCCGGGAGCTCTCCCATTCCGCTGCCGTTTCAACGACTCCTCCACCTCCTCAATTGATGGCCTACTAATACTGGTGTCCACCCTCATGTCCAAAATTTCTCCATCCTCCTCATCTATCTCATTGACATTCAGCAATTCCTTAAAGTACTCGACCCATCTTCCCATTACTTCTTCCTCTGTTCCAACCAACCTCCCATTATTATCCTTACATGCGTTTGTTCTTGGTTGAAATTTATTTGTCATCCGTTTGATTGCCTGGTATAACTTTCTACTTTCATTTTGTGCGTTCAGTTCCTCAATCTTTTCCACATACCCTTTTAAGTAGGTACGGTTTTTTTTTCGTAGTATTTTATTTGCTTGTCTCCTGCTTTCTTTATATCTTTCGACATTTTGTCTTGTCTCTTTCTGGATGGTGTTTCTTCGATCCATATTCTTCCTTTCTATAGCTTTTCTGCACTCATTATAAAACGATTCTTCATTCCTTGTTCTCTTTCTTTCTCCTATGGTCTCCTTTGCAGCCTCTACCATAGCCTTCTTTATATTAAGCCATTTTCTCTCTATCGAGTCATTTACACTCAGGTTCTCTGCTCCTTCTTCTAGTTTCTTGCCCAGGATTTCCTGATATTGGGCTACAATTTTGCCGTCTCGCATCTGTTCTAGCAATTCACCGCTTTACACGACGCAATTTTGATTGCGCCTTCGCACGTACGTCAGATTGCGCAATTCCGTGTAAAACGGACTTATTTCTCCTTGTATGTCTGTAATAAGTGTTGGTCTTCATGCATAGGCCATTATGATGACTCTAGCAGAACCCAAATATGAGGCTACATTTCTTAAAATTATCCTCCTTGACGATAATTTAAGAGGAATTTATGAAGACAGCTGTTTTCAGTGCAATGTACCGAACAGTTATTTTTTTGCAAGATTCATAAAATCTCTGACAAATGTATTTCTAAATAATTATACTAAAGTGAGGAATAACAGATTGGATGCCGCTAGACACACTTCCAATAAGAGAAAATACTCTACAATTATGTGACTGCTTTCAATTCGGTGACTATATATTTCAATAAAATCGTCTGTTTTATACATAACTAATTTGTATCATTCCTGTCTGCTCCTGCTTCACAATCAGCAATGGATGCACGATTATGCCGAGGTAAGTAAAACAGAAGTTTTTTAGTGGATTTCCTTGCCGCAAAGCGATTTCTTTTGCCGATATTCTACGCCGAAACAATAGACTTGATCGCAGGTGAGAGCAATCCCGCAGGCCTCCTAGATGACGGGCGCGCGACGTTGCCACATCGGTCACTCCGGCCTGTTTAAAGACGGCCGTGGCAAAGCCCAGTGTGAACTGTTCCAGGCTACCCCGCGAACATTTTAACGAGCTTAACCTCCTCATGTTTAATAGCGTTCATTGTGTTTTCTGTAAAAATGTTAATAACTTATTTTTATTTTATTTCTTTTTAAATTATAATTTTTTTTAAATAATTATAGTTTTAACGCTTTAATAGGGAAGCTATATACCCTTATGATCGAAACTTATGTGGGGGTAACTTTTATGTATTATCTCATTTTTACCTTTGGTTTAAAATCTTTTCGTTTATTTTTTCGAGGAAGAATATGAAAATATACCTATTGTCATTTATTTCCCTTATGGGTCACCCCCGAGCATTAATAAATATTCATTCCTCCTGCTGAGTCGTCTGCCTTCTCAACCCCCTACATCTCATTAAAGTCAACCTTCCTTCCTCCCATCTCCAAATTAGTCGCTCCCTTTGACTCAGATTCTCTTACTTCTTTCCACCTCCTCTCTTTCTACTTCATTTTCCCGCTCCTGCTTCCGTCATTTTAGTCTCCTTAATACTGTTGTCTTCCCTTCCCATCCACCTGGAAATATACGTCGCCTACTCTGGCCTGAGAGCCTAACGGTGCGTTGCGTGCAGTGGCGGATCCAGAGAGGGGCCAGGGAGGCTCCCCCCCTGGATAATACCATTTACCTTAGATAAATGGTAATGTTTTGCAGTTGTCGAATATACACAAGAGAGGAGCAATGACTAATGAATACATTTCTGCTGCGGACTTTTTAAAATCTATCTTCTCGCCGCATAATATATAAAGGAGGATGACTGCTTGTCTGTCCGCTATGCGTTTCCATATGACTACATGGATTGCGACCAAATTTAGAAAGTAAGTGCATCTCATACTCCCGAACCTAGAAGTACTACTTTGTTACGTCACGTAGTAAATTTCTGAGGTTGGACATCCTACCGTGTAGACACTCCTCTTGACACGTTCAAAGAGAAAGCATAAAAATCCTATATGGTCATGAATTCCAAGTTTGCAACTTCTCTGGGTACTATCCATCCCAAGCAACGCCGGGTGGTCTGTTAGTGAGGTATAAAAACGTAATGCATTACAGAAAATTACCGTGAGGTAAAGTTACTCAAAATGTAACATAAATTTATAAAAGGTCCAATGTTTTAAAAACCTTAATTCTTTGGAAAATTAGTGATGAGATAACCTTAAAGTATTTCTGCAAGCCTCGATATTCTCAAACTTTTCTTAACCTGCCGGACCCCCTCTACTGCTGGGTGGTCCCCCCCCCCCAAGCTCTCCACCTACCCCTCCTCCTTTTTGTCCATCCTGGATCCGCCTCTGGATGAGTCCAATATCTTTTTCCGAGAACTGAGAGTCCGTTTCCGCTAATATGTTCGATAACACATTATTTTTTAAGAATTTTGCCTGCTAATGTGGGTTTACGCGTAGCCCTATGTTGATTCCTCCGGCAAGTCTACCCTCACAACTTGGACTTCCCTTCCGCAGGATTCAATGGCCGCGCCGAAGGCGGGTTTACAATCGCCTTTCCTGTGAGTCCATTGACTCGCCCCAATCAGCCAGTTCGCAAATAAACTGAATTTTTTGCGCATATTTTTACGTTGTCGGAGAAAATGTTGTTTCTGTGGAATATAAAATATTAACCTAACAATATGGCATACAAGAGAAATATTTGATATAAGTATTAAATTATTTTTTTATTTATATTTTTTATCGAACTTCCCTTCTCAATTCATTATTCATATTCCCTTTCATTATATCTATAACTCCTATTTTATTCCTTTCTCTCCCCCGTTCACCTCAAATTCTCCCCTCTAACACTGTTTTTTCCATCCCATTCCCTCGCAGAACTCGCTCGATTCAAGGCTTTTATCTCTTCCGGATGTCATTAAGAAGCTTTTTTCCTCAACCACCTTGTCAATCAACCTCAGGCACACCACAAATTACAGCATTGCCGTACGCTTTGAATTCAGTAGGGTAGTTTGCTTACTACGACTTTGTTCATACCGTGAAGTTTAGTCCAAAAAGATGATAGGACGATGCAAGTAAATGTCCTGCCCAATATATGTAAGAGCTTTTGCTTGTGTTTGCAAAGTGAAAGTGATTATGAGTAATTTATTACCTTAATATTTGATGTAAAATAATTACGTTGACGTTTCAATAACCAGTTTTAATTATGGCCGCAGCATATGATATGAACTCGTAAGTCAGTATATCTAACCAAGGATTTGGTGCTTTTCCTGTGAATGTTGCTGTTTTCCCGAGGAGACTAAATTAGTGGTATATCATACATTTTTTATGTGTACAAATAAATTCAAAGGTAAGGAAAGAGAGGGATAGAAGTATGTAATAGGAAAAGGACGAGGACAACGGCGCTGTGGTAAATGGAAAAAGCCAGAAATCAGAGTGTAATTATGCGGCCTGACTGGGACTCGAACCCAGAACCTCCCGGTTGACGGCCGGGTGCTCTACCAATTGCGCTATCAGACGCTAAGATTTACCATGATTTCGGCGGGGCTTTATACACAGAAAACTCCCTTTTGCTTTGGCCCACAAGCGTAACCAATGGAGGGGAGCTCACCACTCACCAACAGAAGAAATGGACAAGGACACAGGAATGATATATTCCTCTCGAGTGTTTGTAGTATTTTTATACAATTAACGAAAATATTTGTTAATTTTCTACTATTTTTCACCATTTACTTTTACGGTCACTGAGCTGAAAAGCGTTGAAAAATGGCACAGTGATATCTGGTTGGTATTTAAAATGTCCCTAAATGGTGGTAGTTAATAACCCTCCATTCGTCCCCATCCCTCTCCCACAATGTGGATACAGTCCACGCGAATCTCGGAGGTGGAGGTTGGCTGAGCGGAGCCGGCTGAAAGGTTCACGTGGAGGGGTTAAGGTGCAGCCTGTGTCTCGGCTCTCTCTCTCTCTCTTCCCGTATCGATTGCGTGGGCGTACGTGTACGGAGGCGGAGGAGGGGAGGCAGGAGATGGAGGGAGAGGGGGGTAAAGTAGTAGGAGTGGAGTTCGGTGCGCCGTAGAAGGGAAGTTAATACCAGGGTAGTTCGGAGTGTAGTAAGTTCCGTGTATTGGTCAGGCATACCACCTCGACTGAAATTGATGAATAAGAAGGTAATTGATGAGACGGAAGTACTGGGGTATTTGACATCACTGGGTAAGCCACAAGGGCTCCAATGGTACGCGTAGGATTACTAACTCGTTATTTTGAGGCGAAATAAACCGGCCGTTTACAATTATGTACCAGTGACCACATGCATGCAGATAAACGAAGCGATGCACTTATGTATTGGAGAGATTTAGGAGGAAATATTGGCTTTGATAAGATGATCGCCTTGGATTAACGCATGAGAATTGGTTAGTATCAGAGTGATATTTTTATAGATGAAATTCGGGTATTGAATGAATATGAAGTGTTGTCTCCTTTTTCTTTAAGATTTTCATGTGGGAAGTAACAAAATAAATTCATGTCAAAATCAAAGCGATCATAGATTGTCTTCTAAAGATAATTTTCATACTTCAAACAAATATTGCTTGCGGAAACGATATCTATTCCTCGGGAAAAATTCCTTTTTATAAAACCCACAATGCTCTGCCTACATTTAAGATGTTTCTACGGTGCAATTTAAAAGAATTATTCAAGGAAATAACCACGAAATTGTCAACGGCGTAACTTTACGTAGCTACCCGTGAGCAAACTTTAATGTGTGAAGATTCGGAAGTGGAAAATAATTTGCCATGATCGGGAATCGAACCTGGATATCATGAAAAAAATAGTTTTATTAAATGAAGCATACCTCTGTGCTTTTTCAACATGCAAACATAGGATTGAAATCAGGCATGAGCTATGATCATTTTGCGTATCGTGAATGCTTGGATATTTGTCAGTTATTTATCCCGTAAAAATACTTGAGGTACAGCTTGAGTTAGAATATTCAGTTTTTTGTAGTCCTAGGGAAACTGCGTGGAATGCAAAGAGACGCCTATAGTGACTAACTCCTTATCTCGTGGAGGAATGGACCGGCCTCTTATAAATCCCTGTGACAATACTGCCTGCAGATAAGCGACGCGATGCACTTACGTTGGCAAACTGTGGGAGGAATGCCGATCTAACATGAACTGGCCGCCGTAGATTGACAAATGTAACACAGTAGTAGGTACATCTTAATCGATGAAGTTATCCATGAAATACAAGTCAGAGATGGATAAACGGATATGAATCGTTTTGTTCTGTCGTTTTCCGAAAATTGACAAATAATACTATTTTAAATTCAAATTGATCATTGATTGTCCGTAAACGGTGTTCGTCGTGCTTAAAAAAATATAGCATGCATAAATGACGTCTAAATAAATACGATTTTATGATAAATCATGTCCTTTATGAACCACAGTGTTCTACATATAATTTAAGTGTACCTATGGTGCAATCGAACGGACTTTATTTATCTCAATGAAATATACTTTTTACATTTACGTATCAACATATGAACGAGGTCAAGCCTGGGGTTGTGATATTTTTGTAATGAATGCTAGGATATTTCTCAGTCATTTATCTTGCAAAAATTATAGATTATTTTTGCCTTGAGTTAGCAATATTGAGGTATAATTAAAAGTAAAACTTTGTAATTTCACCTACATTTATTAAAAGACGACCTAGGTTTCGACGTGGCACGTCGAGCTGGCCGCCATCGATTGACTAATACAGCAAATTTGTACCTTTTGATCGATTAAGTTATTCATGAACAAAATTACAATGCAAATTGCAATTGAATTGAATTAGTTGCGCTCATTGAAATATACTTTTAATTTTTTACGTATCAAAATATGAACTAATCAAGCCTGCGGCTCTGATATATTTGTAATGAATACTTGATAAATTTCTCAGACATTTATTCTGAAAAATATCGACGGGTATATGTCTTGAGTTAGGAATAGGTTCCATTGCTAGGTAAGCTGCGGGATTGCATAGGGACGCCTAGTGTAAGTATCTCCTTATCTCGAGGCGGAATGGATCGGTCGCTTATAAATCCCCTTGACCATAGTGCATGCAGATAAGCGTCGCGATGCACTTATATTGGCGTGCTATGGGAGGAATGCACACTCGACATGAGCTCCGGCCGCCGTGGATAGCTGACGCCTCGGCCGCTATCCGGCGCGTTTCCAAACCGCAACCGTGGAATGCCATTCCAATCCTCGAGATATCTCCTTATTCGTGTAATGTACACCACCCCGGGGCTGGGTGCATTGCATATCGCTCCAGAATATCGGCGTTGTTATCTTGCTTGCCGCTGCACTATTGGACGTCGACTCTCCTGTATAACAGCGGTGTTATTGAAGCATTGAGCTTGAACGTCACCCGATTTTAATTTGTACATTCACTGAAAAAATTCTTTGATCGAGAGTCAATCATTTGATTTTATTCAAGTTACCTCCTTAATAGCTACAATTAGATTTTTTTTTCATTTTGAAGGTATCTCCCTGTAATACTAGCCACAAGAATAGTATAAGTGTCAAGAATAATAAATTTACTTTTCCGAAATTAAGATTATTATCGTGGCATTACATTTATTCAAGCAAGAATGGGAATTACCTCATATCACTCGTTATAAACGTGTTTATTTGAGTGAAATGTAGGAGTGAGGTCGGAAACAGTCATTCCCTTAGTCAGGGGAATACTAGGTGGCCAAATAACATGGTTTGAAAGGGTGGCTCCAATAGCTGAAGAAAACGTTAAGGAAATATTTTATTCGATGACTACCTCCTCCTATAGTGGACGTTTAAAAAGAAAAACTACATTGATTTTAATTTTGAAAATATACTTTGGCCCAGCAGAAAGGAAAATAAGTCCAATGATTCAAAAAATTCAGAATATTATGCTAAGAAATTCAGTTATTTGATAAAATTTTCTAAAAAATTTGTTGGTATTTACAGGACTTAGTTTCAGTGACAAGGTAATGCCGTCCAAAACATAATTGTAACAATAACTATAACTGACCCGATTCTTTCAAATTATGCATTGGCAGTTGATGATCACTAATATGTTCAATGCAATAATAATTTCATGGTAAAAAAAGATGTTTCCCATCTTCCAATAGATTTATGCAATTGGGGTATCCAGAATTCCTATCTTCTCTATTTCTCGTTATAAGATTAAAAAAATAAGATTTAAGGATGGAAATATGTTAGTGATGAATTATTTTGTAGCGCCGTTTGAGGATTATTTACCATGGCCTATGTTAACTGGTGGATGTAATTAGATCTTAATAACATTCATTGCCTGTTTTTGTGACCCCTCCGACGGCAATTTAAAAAAAAATCACCCCATAAACTATCAATCATTTTGGTAGCGATTTTAAGCCGGTGATCAATCTTTAGGTGACCTCAGAGACCATTCGGGTCACTGATCTCCACTGTAGACATCTAGGCCGAAGGATGAGAATAATAAATCTTACACGGGCATTCGAATTGGGATCTTGGATGTCTTAGGAACTTGGAGACATCGCTAAGTGGGGTAAAAAGTAAGGCCTTGCTCCCCGTGCAAGGATCGGCCTTCCAGGAAAATGTAAAAATAAACGTTATTTTTTAGGTCACATTTTATACAAAATTGGTTTTCATTGAAGTTTGCAGCCGATCGTCATGATTTATAACTCTTCAGACCTAGTTAAAATGACGTACGGATTTTATGCTGATTAATTATCCTCAACATGGTTCCGTTATGCCTCTAAGGAGTGGAAATTTATCCTCTAGATAACAGTATTCATCTTGTAAAATTTAATTATTGATTAGCGATGAGTAGAAAAAAATTCATAAAATTGGGTTTTTCATTTCAAATTCCTTGTGTGCCTTAATTTCTAGCCATCCATGAAAAAAGGTTTTGCACCTAATTAATATCTATTGTTGTTTGCTAAGCAGTCCAGAAAAATCTCGAAAAAATTTCCTTCGAACTGTACAGCATTTTTGTCTATTGTTGAATCTTCAGGTTTTATACTCGTTTCCGTTTACCCACTGTTCTAATATTCGATTTGGCTTGGCGTAGGCAGTTCTGAATCATAATGAAACATTTTTATCTGTCGGGCATGAATCTGCTCGACCTTTTGTAAGATATGAACAAAATAATATTTTAATCATTATTAACTCAATGTTAAATTTACCATATTTATCATTAGATGCTTTCCTTATGAGATATTCACTATCAGATTACTGGGTAAAAATAAGAGCTGTCTGACTGCGAATTGTAAACTAAGGATAAAGACCCATTTCCCGTTGATGCATCACTAATACTATTTTTATGTAACGCGATATGTTAAAATCGTAATTTGGATAAGCATCAAAAGAATGAGCAGTTCCCTCTGATTAGAGTTGGCGAAGTACGCACAATCCTTTTCGTAGTGTGTCATGCAATTTATTACCGGTACTCTCTTTTCGTTCATTTTATGACTGTCAGAATTATTTCACACGCGCGCGGCCTACTCCGGGGTGAGCTCTGTCCTCACCTAACCAAACTAACCTTTGGGTTGAGTTACTGAGTGAGTGTCATGGCTTTTAAACTGCGCACATCCAAATTATCCCGAGATTGCATGTTCTCCGAATCAAATCGAAGGGATAGCAAAAAAAGAGGTATAAAATAGGCACGCATCGTTAATCACGTTATCCCCATGATAAATGTTAAATTTATTCATGGGTTCCGAGAGCAGGACGTTTGGGAGCTGAGTTGAATGCCTCATTAAAATCACTCGGTGCCATCAATTTAAGGGAAGACGCAATGTCACGTGCATCAGTATTAGGAAAAAAATCCGACTCATTTGCCGGATACACGTGAATCGGGCAAAATTTTCGCGCATAACGCCAACATACTTTAAACATTTGATCGTATTGGGTTATGGAGGCTCGGTAAAAGATTCATCCATCGTTCTTAACCTCAGAAGGATATCGTTGAAATTAATTTTGCTCACCTGGGTTAGTTGAAAAGGTAATTTTTTTGGCTTTCAAAAAGTTTGACCAGCATTTAATTGCGTGATGTTATTTTTCATAATCATTTCTTTGTTATGATATTAATGATAATGTTTTAAATAAAACTCGTAAGATAATTTTCTTATTATTTGAGTCAATTTTCTCAACTAATCTCAAGATTTTTTAAATTTATACTGCGTTTTGGGAACATTTTTGGTGTTGAGGCGTTAGGCTGATGATAGAAAATTTTTTATGTGGCAGTGTTCTGAATTTGCTTTTTCTTCTCATAAATTGTTTCCCACGTATCATGATGTATTCGGACTTGTAAATGATTCGGTATCTATTAGTTCCTGTTAGATGCGCCCCTCGTCTAAACTTAAAAACGTTCGCTACGACTCGTTATTTCGTGAAAAGGGATCAGTTTGGTTGAATACCGCATGAGTATACGAACGAATTTATTATTATTATTATTATTATACTTGATTCCATAGGTTGGTTGCGGTTAATACCTGCGTTTGCCAGAACCGCTATTTTAATCGCTGTTTTTTTTTTGTTTTCCAACTCGTTGCGAGCGATGTTTCATGTCACGGTAATATCGTAATTGTGGGACAAGTCCATTATATCATAAAATTTGACTGTGGGCGTAATTTGACTGTGGGCGTAATTTGTCTTAACTTCACCGATTATTTATCGAGGATACGGGGCACCCTGGTTGAAGTCCAGAGGTCATACAAATTTAACCAAGGGATTTTCACGTGGGTAGTAACTTTATATCTGATGAAATAGTAGAATTGTCTTCTGAAAATAACTTGCAGCCGTTTGAATGCCGAGTCCCGGTTTCTTAACGTAACATTGTTAAATACGTGAGTCCCGTTTGCTGATTGCGAACACAGTTCAACCAAATGATAAGTCTGTTGAATTTAATGAATGAAAATCTTAACCATGAATGGGTTTATACGCTCTGACTAACAATTGAAACTTCTCAGCGAACATTTAGGTGACAAGAACGTTATTTAAGCACAGCTTCTGTTACAATATCGACAATTTCTCATTTGGAGATGAAAAAGTTACAATTATCCACCTGTAGTTTTGTATTCAACATATTTTTTATACCTTATTGAGCTTTTTATAAGGCAACATAGACTTATATACGTAGTGGGCTGTGCAATGAGAGACATGTGTACATGGCAAGCCTTAGCTCTCACCAAGTATGCATCATTCATTCTTACGAGGATACACCTCTTACATGGTAATTCCTGCCCATGAAGTACTTGGGGAAATATTTTGAAATTTGTATCATTCCAATGCTCGCTCCGTTTCTCCTAGTCTACTCGAGTTTACTAGTTCCTGAATGGTGTAAGTCTCGCGAGCTAGTTTTCTTCTCAGCGTACCCGCACCCGACACCCGGCATCCCCCGCGCCCGTGGAGATCATCGGCCGCTCCGTCTGCACCTCTCGGGAGCAGCAGACGGCCGCCGCGCCGCCCGCTGCAATGGAACGCTCCAGTGCGACGTGCTGTGGTGGACCCTACCCATATACGCTTCTCTCTCCCATCCCCCAGTAGATACGCCAGTGAGTCCAGATGGCTTGGGGAATGAGAGGGGGAGTTTTGGAGGGGTGGGGAAGGTGTGGGAGGGGGAATAGGGGCCGTTCACCCACGGCTGCGCGATGCTCCACTTTTCTCTACTCTCGGAGGCAGGCATCCAAAGGTGGGCATTTCGATGGATCGGACCATATGGTTTGGTTCATGTCAATGAATCACTCTTTGAAATGGTAAACACCACTCCACATCTCCTTAGAAACGTAAGTTATTAGTTATGTCAGTGGAAAAAACAATTTCGATTTACATAGGAAGTGGGGTTTTAAATGCCAAATATCGAAGGAATCTAGATCGAGGCTTAAAATTTCAGTTTCGATTCAAAATCGATTTTTTGACTTCGATGTGGATCATTTCGTTTGATCTCAGTTGCGTCATTACCAGTGTATGATAATGTCATCTGCCCTATGCAAAAGAGTTTTCTCTAAGGCCCGCAAAATTATAAATTTCGACCTAGATCATCAAGAAAACAGAGCAACCATTTGATCATTCTTAAAAAGTTTAGTGAAACCAAATGGTTCCTGACGGTGATCCCAAAACTTTAATTTGCGTGCATTTGTAAACTTTTACTACTTCTATACATAAACATAAAACATACATGTATTATAAGTATATTTTTGGAGATTTTATTCATATCTCGAATGTGTTTTAAGTACTTTTCGAATAAATAATAAACATATTTTTGTACAAATATATTTTTTTAGGACCATCGATTTTTTCCATTAATCGATTTTTCGGTTTAAATTCCGATTTTCGTTGAAAAGTCGAGCATTTCATATCGGTTAAAAATCGATTGATCAAAAATTGACCTTTAACGACACTTTTCCATCACTTTAGAATCATTATAGTCATTCGTTATTTCCGAAATGGGCTTCGCTGCGTTAATTTTTTCTCCATTGGTGTTTGTCTCCAAATTCAGCCTGAATTTTTGAAAATTTTAAAACTCCAGGCCTCCAGGACAGTGGTAAATTACTGCAAAATATTATGCGATTATGAAAAAATTCCGGATCTGACACCTATAAGACGATAATTTTCCCTCCCATGGGTTTCCAGGGAAAAGTTGATCAAGATATGAAGTCATTTTTTGGCCTACTCTTATCCACACCCTCCACCATTAAAAGCGAGGAATCAGGCGAAAGTACGGGCGAAATATCCGACAGGACTGAGGAAATCTGGATTCTACACCGTATCCTATGAATGCGGACAGTGACACATAAGAAAAGCTGGCAGAAAAATAGATACAAGCTAAAGAGCATCGTAGACACTTCCAACTGGGACTGCTTGTAAAGGCAGCTAAGCATAAGCAAGGATTTTGCTTTATCATATACGAGCAGGTCTACCGGCGCGGGCGTTGCTCAGGAAGATAATGGGAAACTAGGAAATAGGAATTCATGGTCGCATACATGGCAGGATTCTTGTTTTCTCTTTGTCAAGAGGTGTGCCTACCCGGCAGGATGTCCAACCGCAGAAGTTTCATGAAGTGACGTAACAAACGGTATTGAGGAAAAGACGTGTCGGACACAACCAGAAGTAGCACTACGAGGTTTAGGGGTATGAGATTCACCAGCGTAATAACTTTGGTCGTATTACGTTACCGCTTGGAAACGCATAGCGGACAGACAAACAGTCACCCCTTTTATATACATATATAGATTTTGTTCAGTCACCAACCCTTAACTGCGAAGTAGCCTCTCAGTCAAATTCTCTCATCTTAACCCTCCCATATTCCTATCACGTCTTTGGTTCGTCTTTAGTTTTCTTTTCTCTCCCAATCATCTACTTCATTCTCTCCCACTTCTCCTTTACTTCTAAATTCTTCCCGCGCTCCACCTGGGTAAACTCAAACTTTTTTCACTGAGTAAGTATGAATAAGATGACTATCGACTTTTGCGCATGTGACCAAGATTTTGATTGCAAAATTAGAGATAACGTAATAGATTAAATGGAAATTGGAAACTATGACGTGGTAGAATGGCTTCATAATAACAATGAAAAGACAAGTGACTTCCACTGTTTACTTAGCACATAATTATCTGTTTGGGGGCGTCCATGAATTAAGTGAGATGATTTTGCAATTTTTGGCACCCCCCCGTCCCCCTTGGTGAGATATCGTGAGATTTGGCTCGACCACCTCCCCATCCCTCTAATCTCACGTGATATTGTTCAAAATTCGTACTTTCATTGTGAATATGTTAACCTATGCTTAATTCCTACGCATTTATATAAGAAACATTTTGTTTTGTTAATTTTATTTAAAATTAGTTAATAGCTATATTTAAGTTTTATATTAGAGATCTATATAAGAGAAATACTTGAGTACGCGTGTTCAGATTGTTTGTTTTAAGTTTGGCTTTAGTGTTCTGGCTATAAAACAGTGCCAACGAAAATGTGGATTTATGTGTCCGTTATAAATGCAACAACTTGTCCTCTAAGCCACCAAAAATTTATGGGGGAAGTGTTCCTGCCAATTAAGCTAGTAAGGCTTTGCAAGCGTAATTGGCTAAAGCTTTTAGCGAGAATTCCTGATTTGTTGGAGTCCAGGACAAGGCATTTTCCTACTTTAATTTTTGGATTCATTGTTGCAATTCAATTACGTAAGCGAGTTGATTCAACCGCTCCAAAGTTTAAATCATGGATGAGAATGTAGTTCAGAATGCGCGAAACGGTGAAAAACAACTCACATGAGTGTCAACTATCTTTATTCGGCATGTCATCAATTCTGAACAATATGTTCAATTTTATATGTGTTTCCTGATTTACCAAAAGATTTATAGCCATTCCTCCACTAAAATAATGCTATTTACTTTTACTGCTACTCACTGTTATCATTTCTGCTAATTAAGGTAGAATCAATATCGCCGTGGAGTTTCTCCAAATGCGTTCCTGCAATTCATGCAAGGAAAAATTTAGATAGGATGTGTTCATGCTATTGTGGAATAGACTCTTCATTATTTTATGCTTGCTATGTCTTCATCACATGACTTTATTTTTTTGCTTAAGACAACACTTCGAACCGCAAGAACGACCCGTGTGTCCCATAATTAGTTTCACAGTTGGAAACGGAAATCTTTCTGACATTCCCCTAAGTCTTTTCGTCTACTAAAAAAATTGTTTCCAATGCAAGAGCCATTCCTTTGTGGAATCTTTTGCTCATTTTTCGTTCTATATCCTTCTTCGTCCTCTCCTTGATTTAGCTATGTTACTAAATATATAGCTATGATACTAAATAACTACTACTTTATAATTATAACCTGTTCGAAGCTTCACAAAAACCTATCTATTTATTTTATCTATATATTAAAAAAAAAAACGTTCCTACTACTTTGCTTTTCTTGAGGTTCAAATTCCATTTCAACGGATTCACGGACTAGGAATCTCCGGCCTAAGCAGTCTTTGCATACCATAGGTTTTTATACTGCTTTGATTCGCTTTTTTTAAATTTTTTTACTAAAGATTTTGTAATTAAACTACCGGTTACTCCATGAAAAAGATATAATAGTGTATATAAAAATAGAAAACATAGAAATAAATTTTCTTTTACCAAATATTTTTAAAATAAAAATAAAAATATCAATGCATAAAATAAATATTATGCTAAATAATAACTTTATGGACAAAATCGCTCTCCCCTATTTCTGATATCGTTGCACGAAACAGCCTCTTCCCCTTGCGTCGTCGTTGGGAGTATCTACGCATCTCGGTATCGTCCGCTCTTCCGCATTCGGGTCGGGCCATGTCGGCTGCCACAGCAGGGGGTGGAGGAGGAGTGGTCGCGTCCACGGGGAGGGTCGGGTCGATCATATTCACGCCTATCCCCGTTGTCTTTCGCCCCTAACCCATTTTACGCTTCCTTCCGGCGATTGTCCCGCGCGATGACATCTGTTCCAAGACCTTATTCTTCAACTCAAACCCAATCAAAATCCAAAGTTAGTGATGATGAGTTTTTTACTAGTTTTTGTTTTTTTTGTAATATGTTAGCCACATTGTTTTATTGGAATTTTATGTTTTTTTTCTATTAAAGGTTGTCCCTAAGAAAATAGATTGTTAAATATGCAATTTGTACTGAGAAATTGGATCACCCCTTTTTTTATTGTTATATATCTTCACGATACGTTTTCTTTCAGCGTATTTTCCATAAATATCGTTGCAACTCTCTCTAGCGTTTCGCCGGGTTACAGCTAGGTCCATTCCGACGTTTCGACATCTGACTCTGCGGTTATCCTCAGGTTTGAGTCCCTTGACAGTTACGGCTAGGCTTTTTATAGTTTAAGTTTGTAGAGAACGCACCTCTGATTGGGAAAATGATCGGGTTTTGTTTCCCACTTCTCTCTCAAGAGTTCTTCTCGAGAGTATAAGTAGATCATCAAAATTAAATTTCATTTTCAGCATCATCCTACATGATTTGCAATTATTATCCATTGTAAAGAAAAATATCTATATTATCTTGTATTGTGTTGTGAATTATGTTCCATTGCAATATCGTAGTTGAAATAAAATTATCATAGCTTGATTTCAATGTTTTTCCAAACCTTGATGACTGGCATGAGCCGAAAGTGTCGTAATTCTTTCCTGAAGTAAAGGGTTTCCAAAGTATTTTTTTGATGCTCAGGTTAAAGTAAAAGAATATAACATGGAAAAAAATGTCTTTCGGTTAAAAAAAAAAAAAATAAGTCCTCGGGTTATTGGGTTAATTAGCCTCGCATACTCCAAATGCTTGCCTGCGTTTATTATCAAGTTAACAAGTTTCTGGTTTTATTGAAAGCCTATACTTTGAAAGAGTCAATAATGTAGTTATTTTATTCACAAATCATCAATATTCAATGGGCTCGTTCTCCAATTTTCTTATAATGTCTTCAAGGGCCACATACGTGGTCCAATCACGCCCGCTTCCATTCAAGCGCTATTTATTGCTAATCTTGTACCGATTACTAACAAACGACTACGCGAGACTTTTGAGGACTAAATAATGGGCAGCTACTGAAAATCACGTGTATATTATGCCATAAGAAAAACGGCACACGAATGAAACACAGTGGGACTATCATCTACATATTACTTACGTCTTATGAAACCGTCCGTCGGGCGCAATGGATCTGACGAGCACATTCCGTGTTTTTTTTATTTCTCTGCACCAAGAGGTGGCATTAGACCCATGACGCTTAAGTACCTTTTTGTTTAGACACACACTATGCAGCTTTTCACTTTTTGCATTTATGCTGACAGATCAGTGGCGGATTATTCAGCATAATGAAGCAAAATAGTGACACATGGAGTAAATTAAAGTATCATTAGATAAATAAGATAGCAAAAGAGAGCACGCTGATCTTATATAATTCTCATGATAAAATACACTACATATATAAATACTTAATAACCTAAAGTGCACGTTGAATCGCACCTCGCTGAATCGGTTCCGGGCCGTAGGACGGCATGTAAAGGGGCGTATAGATTGCACGAAAGGCATCATGTAAGTGTTCAACGAATAATGTTGCTTTAAACTTTAAAGGTATACTATTGAGCTATGCAAAGAGTTAATAATGTTTTTTTACATCTGTGCCTGTCAGGCACATTGCACCTGAACTCAGCAATTCCAATATTGCTCCTGACGAAAGGTTAAGGCGAGCTGACCTGGCGAATTTCGTACCGCCTAATTATTAATAAACAGTTTAGTTACATCATTTATAAATCAAGAGCTGCTGCACTGATTTGATTAATTTTTTAGTTATTATGACAAAATAATGACAGAAATTCTATAAAACTTCAAAGATAAGTATTAAAATGGCTTGTTAGAGAGACGTTATTTTTATTCAATCTACCCATGTGGCCCACGCGCATACTGAAGGGTTAGTACTGTTTCGTTGGGAGAAGTAAGATGGCGGAAGGTAAACCTCCAGTATTCCTCCCCCCTCGGGGTGTGAACTGTTTAGTGGTGCCCCGGGTTCACGCTTCCAGTCTCTGACCTCCCTCTCCTACGTCACGCACCCCTCGTGATGCAGGGGAGGGGGCTCACGTGCCCCTGGATGACCTACTTTATTGTTATCGCAGTTCGCGTAACTCGGCTCTACGCGTCCTGTTTCTTTACCTCTGCTCATTTCCCTCAGCGGAAGCGAATGCTTTGTGACTCCTAGTGGAGTCATGGCGTGTCCTCACTCCCACCTCCATGGTTAGACGGTGCACTGTGCTCAGAGTAAATGTATACACTGACTTGACTTCGACTGTGACCTTACTGCGTCTACGGTTGAATTTTTGTAAATAAAAGTGTTTTCTTTTTCGGTATTATCGAGTCCAAAAACCTGAGAATTGACATCTTGGTCAATGGAATTCAAACTTTTGTCACATTCACTTTTTTTACTCGATTTTTAGCACATAAAATTATAATAGCTTATAGTATATTAGCTAATAATAGCACATAAGGCTAATTCCAAATTTTGGTTTGGACCCACATTGTGAGGTCGAAAGGTCAAAATTGTAAACCTTTGCTTTCACTCAACAAACCTGGGGACCTTTCCTCATTGGTATGCCAATTTTTATGTGTATTGCTCGAGGCGAAGTTACTAAAATTAGATGTTAAAAATGACAGACAACCTGTGGGACAGTCTGTATATACAATAGTGCTCAAGGTGGCTTCTTAGTATCCAAAAGATGAGGACAGCATCGAAACTTGATGAAGTCTTCTAGGAATTTCCATTGGATTAAATATTTACACAGCATCTTTTTTTATTTCATCATCATCAATGCAGACAAAAAGGTTTCTCATGAAGAAAAGAATCGCACTTATACCATGATATATATACGACCAAATTTACTATTCTGTCCTAATGGCTAATGATGATATTGTCAGCAATGCTTCACTAGAGTGAGCTTTCTTTTTCAATTCTATACAATGTGATGCGCTGTCGATGTGACTTCTTATAAAATATACTTGTCTACGGAGATGTTGGGAGTATTTCTCAGCATAATCAATCTCCGACACTGCTGGGACTTGGACCCGGGCTCACGGGGCAGGAAGCCAGGCTAACTCGTCCTTGACATGAATCTAATTCTGCTCCGCTGTGGAAGAATGTCTTTTCCTTCTTGCTGACATCCACGCAAACACACGGTATTGTTTTGACGAAGGTGGAATCGTTTCTGCTTTCAGAGCGTTTTAATCTGAGCCAATTAATACGCCCATTATTACTTCCTCGAATCATTTCTTTCCTCCAACCGGATTCTTACGTAACTGTGAGAAATATTCATCCTCCGCAAGAGAGCTGCTGCGATGTCCCCTCGATCCAATTTCGACCTCATCCGAATTCCTCAAGCCCGCACCAACATTTATTATACCTCCTCCCAAATTGCCGAGTCAAAATGTTCTAATTCTCTATCCGTTCAATTATATTTAGTATTTATCGCTTTTTTTTGCAAAATATCTCTTCCTTTGTGTGTTCATAATAATTTTTATCAAGAGTTTTAACTTTTATTTTATTTTATATTTATTGTGATCCATTTTTTTAGCATCCTCTAATTTTTTTCTTCGCCTAATAGCCAAATATTGTATTCTGAAGGATACTTTTCTCTTTCATTTTTTTATTTATCTTTTATTTCTTTTTCATTTTTGCCAATATTTATAAAATTTTTATTTGAAAAAATACTGAAGTTAAATTTTCAAAGTTTTCGCCCTGTGTTCACGGTATAGTATATCCCGAATCCCAAAGTTTAAGGCGATGGCTTAGGTATTGAGTAATGCTCCAAGAAAAAAAACCCGAGGAGTGTGTGCCATTATTTTTCAGCATCTTTTTCATTACATTATTGTTAAACCTATTCTAGTTATTTATGAAATTGGATGTGATTAATATTTTTATAGTAATTGGTTAGTGAAATAATCTGTAAATCCCTTTCAATCTGCTTGGTTGGATTCAGTCAAAGTGCGATAGTGAGTCTAAGCGCTGTGAAATGGGACATTCACCGGCAGAACAGCAAGATTTTTAAGGTACGTACTTCAGTTCGTCATTAAGAAGCGGTCGGTTAAGAATGGATGGGAGGCTAACGGTGAATGAAATCAATGAGAGCTTACCAAGGTAATAAAATGACTCGGGGCAGTCCAAAGTTGAGGTAGGGAAGGAAGGAAGTACGAGAGCGGGGATTCGTGGAATTCAGATACAAATGAAAAAGATGAGGAAATACTCTGGTGGAATCACCCGGCAGAGGTCATTAGTTTCGCATAAATACTTACGAGGTTTATACTTCATAGAGTTGAAGGATTAATGAATGTCATGCGTTTACTTCTCAGGAAAATTTTGAAGTCTAGCTTATTTTCGTAATTATTAAAAAATATAAATACACCAAAGGATGAAGTTCGCCATGAAAAAATATTTGAGTTAGCCGGGATTCGAACCCGGATCTCCCGATTGCCGGTCAGGCGTGCTACTAGTTACACCACCAAGCCATCTTCTCAGAGCGAACTTCGGGATGGGTTTTACCGAACAAGATGTTGACGTCACAAGTCCACACTGTGGCACATGTGGCTAGGGTCGTGCTTACTAAGCCACTGTCGGGGAGAAAAACCCTTATTTTCCGCTGGTCTGCGGCGACGATTTTCAAAGCACTGAAGGAACAAGTGACTTTGTACGCAGTCACGCGCACGGGTGCAAAGTTAAATACACCAAAGGATGAAGTTCGCCATGAAAAAATATTCGACTTAGCCGGGATTCGAACCCGGATCTCCCGATTGCCGGTCAGGCGTGCTACCAGTTACACCACCAAGCCATCTTCTCCGATAAATAATTGCATACTAAGAAACCGACTTTTATGCCACCTATACAACTTTTAATATCGCCATTATATTCAGTGATATATTACACTTTACCTGTGAGTATCTGACTGTAAGACCTAGATTAGACCATATATCGCCTTCAACAGCACTTTTTCCTTGCTTCTATCATTAAAAAAATACAATTATTGGAATGCTTTCACCCCGTGAATTCAGGCAACCCACATGACATATATCTCGTCGGTGTAATTGATGAGCAAATTACCATGTTTCCATAAAATTGTAGACATTTGTTAATATTGTGAATTCAACCTTGAGGAATAAATGTATGAATAAACCATATCAAGCTATCCTATGTGATTAACCTGCACGAATTTTGCACCTGAGGGTTGATAAGTTTGCTTTCAAGCATTAGTTGACCATATATTGTTAATATATGGCTCCAGAGACGATGTTACCCAAGAGTATTGACTTTTTTGTTACAGTAGCAGTCTTCATGTGTAGCTAAGTTGCATAAATAGAGATAGATTGAGGTAAAGACTTACTCATCTGTAGTATTAATCGTAAAAAATCCATCTTTGCTATAATCTTTGAAAATTCAACTTAGTAACACTTTCGTGAAAGAAAGTGACAAAATGCTCATGTAATAAGTCTAAAAACGAATGTCGTTGCACAATTTAGATGAGCCTAATCATCCAACTCGGAAGAATAGCCTCGTCATCTTGGGGAACAGGGGAAGCAGTAAAGTGTTAAAGAACTCACAATCTGCGAGTAGTTAAAAGGAAATGCTCGTGACCCTCTTGATACATAAACTAGCATCTCCCAATGTTATGCATTGGAGAGAATATTAAATCTCTTAACATTTGAATTCGAGAGATCGAATTTCATAACCATAAGAATTCTTTAGAGGAGGGGTCTCCAATTTACTAGGCCACGAGGGCCACATTTCAAGTTCCGAATCGCCCCGCGGGCCGGATAGCAAATTTGCCGATATTACTGAAGTATTCGATTGCAACTTCTACAGAAGTATCCGGTGGTGTATTTCTTATTTACGAACAGTTGAAGGCAACTTTGACGTGTAGTACAGCGCTACAATGCTCCTAGCGGCGTCTCACACAGTTAAACGAGCGATAATCGCGCGCTACTTGAAACAATTGCGCGGGCCGGATCCGGCTCGCGCGCCGTATTTTGGAGACCCCTGCTTTAGAGTAAACAAATTAGATACCGTCGCCAGTTAAATTTTTGCGTAAATATTTGACTATTTCTTTGTCCAAAATTATTTCAACTGTCAGAAAGTAATGTCAAGCCTGAATCAAACGATCATTATTTTTCCCATTCCTTTCGAGGGATAGCTCCAGCGATCGTTTAAATGATGGTGGAAAAAAATGACCGTTTCATGCGATCATTTTCCGCGCTGGCTCTAGGGATGGAAATCCCATCCTTTTTTATCACTCGGCGCGTCTCTTTTTGCTTCGCTGGAACCATCGCTTATATCGTCCTTCAGCAATTCAGAACTCTATAACGGCCACTAACACCCATTTTAACGCCACGCTTGGCTTTTAACTGGATGTCAGTTGTAAATATGGTAAGAGACGGAAAAAGCAATGGGAAAAGGGACGATGGGAATGACCTCGTGATTCAGAGAACGGTGGGTCGAGCCATGAATATTACAAAAGAGGATCCTCAAGTTGGCCCCTCAATATGTTGTCGCCCACCGTGCATTTAAATTAGTTTACGGAAGTCACCACTCGCGTCGCTGACGGACAAATTGATCCGAGTTTCACGGGGTAATGAGGTATAATAAGGGGTGTCAACCGAAATTTGCATTCAGGGTTACATTTGATTTATCGAATACATAACTCTTCAACACAATTCCTTGCATTTCTAAAGATCGTACTGCAGATTTTGTAAAAAAGGTTCACCAATATGCATACTTTTCCCCCATCTTGTGCGCATTGATTTGGTACACAGCCACAATTTTTAAAGGCGTCCTATCTTTCTTGTTTCTCAGCAAGACTTTTAGGCAAGAGTTTCGCGGGAAAATAAGGTATAATTAGGGGTGTCAACCAAAATTTACATTTATGATGATGTTATCAGTCAGATTCATAACTCCTCAATTCTATTATTAGAAATGACAAACGTTATACTGCAGAATATTGGAAATAAGTGGATTTCATCGCTCTCATCGACGCGTTTCGGACATTTTTAAAAACCGATTAAAATACGACCTAAGTGGCAAAAGAAATCATTTTTCTATGGGATGGAAATGGACTTCCTCTAAGCAGTCCCCTTGGGTCGTGCGATAGCTCTCTTTAGGTCCCTAAATAAATAACACTGAAGCTATCATATCAGTCCCAAGATGATTTAGGAAAGGGAGGAATTATGACAGCTGGAATTTGAGGAATTCAGTTGCAAGTGGAAACGATGAGGAAATACTCTGGTGGAATCAAACGGCTGAGGTTGCGAAATTTGCATGAATAACTACGAGATTTTTATTCGTTAGAGACAAGGAGGTTGTAAATATGTGCAGGCGCTGTTTCCGAGTTTTTAGCGGGGTCAAAGTTCCGCCAAATTGGTTTGACAATTTTTCGATTTCGCCACCTGCTGATATTTTGATGTTGCAAAGTAGTGTTCTGAAAATGCACTACAATGAGTGAAAATGCTACTACAACCACAAGTATTTTGCCCGTGATTGTTATTGGATGTTTCCCATTATTCTCGATACTTCTAATAATGTATAAATACTGTGACTGTTTGCCACTCTCCTAGTGAGAATATCCTTGAAAATAGTCCACTAGTCTTGATAATGGTACAGTGTAACCGAAACTAGTCGGCAATAAAGTGTGTGTTTTGTAGAAAAGCTAAGCAATTTCCTTTCCAAACATTAAACTTGAAAATATACTTTATTGCTGTAATTGTTAGACCCGTTGACTACAGTAAAATTAAATACCAGTATAAGTGCAGATAAAAGACTAGTTTACTCTCGTAAATTTTATTTTCAGCTGAGTTGGTTGTAGAACGGAACCATGGTGATTGATGATAATTTTTCCCTGGGAAACGATGTGTGTCATAACTCCTCTAAGCCTACCAATGAAGTAAGAAAAAAAGGTTGAAATGGTGCGTTCCATAGGTTATTTTATTATGTATTAACGATTTATGACCAAACATTTCACCAAACAGAAGGTATTGGTCCTTATGGGATTGACAATGTTTTGGTCAAAGTGGGCGTGGCTTGTCCTATCCAAGAACCCCCATTCTGGCCACACTTAGCTCCACGCTCGAAACCAGTGGTGCCCCATCCAGATATTTACAACGTCCTTGGTTAGAGACGATGGCTTGATAAATGTCATGTGCTTACTACTCAGGTTAATTATTTTTATTATTTAAAATATATTTTCACAGCATTTTGCTGGTTTTAGGCGAGGTACGGGTATCACCAAGCACTCTCGTCATTTTAATCTGTGTTGAAAAATTTTCTGACAATCCGGCAAGTATTTAAATTTGCTGCTTTTTGTACTGTAATAAACAAGTTTTTCGGCAGTCCAATAGTTTGAAGACGTTGATGTATTGAATAAGGCACTACTCCTGTGGCAGAGATAATGATTGGTATTATGTGTACTTTATCTGATTTCCACAATCTCATTTTTAAGTTCTTCATACTTTTCCATTTTGCTGGTGTAGGCTGAAGTGATAATATGCGAATTAGGTACGGCAATGTCTATCAAGTACGTTTCATTGTGAGCTTTATATTGCACTGCTAGATCAGGTCTATTGCTATGGACTGTTTTATCGGTAATAATTGAACGGTCATAATAAATCTTACAGTGTTATTATTGTTATTTATTTTTCCACAAGATTTACTAGGAGGTCTGCCAGTGTCGGGCCTTGCCAAGACGCTGCCTCAAGTTACAATTCATTTAAAAACAGCCTAACTGTTCTACATGTATCCAGTATTACAGATTTTTGAATGTTATATATTGTGTTTCTTTTAATTTTTAATTGTTCAATTCCAAAATTAAGTGATGAATGTATTATTCCTGTTGATGATATCACTATGGGGATGATGGTGATCACATCCTGTTTCCAGATAGTTTTTATTTGCCTTGCGAGGTCTTGATATTTTCGTTTCTTTTCCTCGTATTTCTTCTTAAGGCTGTGGTCATTATTCTTATTATTATTATTGTAAACTTATCTTGAGGGTTATCAATCTCAGGGACGGAAAATATTAAAATGTGATTTTAGGCTTAAGGAAATGTATTTCGTGGAGCTTCCAACATGCCGACGGAGGATATCCCCTCGCTCTCCTCGTCTTGCTCCTCATCCCTTTTACTCGCATGCAACTCTTCCTCCCCTCCCTCCCCGCCCTCAGCGCCCCCCCCCCCCCGCTTCCCACTCCCTCGCCGCCATCCCACTCGCCCCTCTTTATCGGAACTCCTTTTTTCACTGCCTCGAGGGCGCTGTTGCCAAATCTCCGCTCAGCCAGCCACGTGGCCAATGACGAGAACGGTCCACGCCGTGTCGAGGGAGGCTGGGTTTGTATCCGTGGGCAAAATTTAATCGAATCCCCCGCGTTCAGAGGCGAACAGCCGTTTTGTCCCTCTATGGCAACTCATTTTGAGCAAGTGCGTCGTACTTTTAAGCAGAGTTGTTTCCCCGCGCTACAGGATTATATAACTCCTGACAGTGGGGTATTTGGGAATTTTGTTCGGATTGGGGGGGGGGGGGGGGGGGGAGGCCAAACACCATGGGTAAAAGTTTTTGAGAAACGGGGTACTAAGTAGATAGGTTTTAAAGTAACACACTATTCATAATCAAAAAAACTTCATTTTTCTAAGAAATAATTATTAAATTCATGATTTTTCAGTATTTCGTTTTCTTTTATAAAGAAAAGCAATTGTGATTTTATATTTCGGGGGGGATCCGGACCCCCTCCACCCTCCTCTTCGCTACGTCACTGCCTTCTGATCATTTTCATAGACAATAGAAACATACCGATAGATGCAGTAAATGTTGTTAACATTCAAGAATTTGGTTACATAGATCGAGATTGGACCAAGCAAAAGGGATACAATGGAGCTGCTAATGTCGTTTCGTTTTCTGTGTAAAGGTCTGCCGTTTGTCGGCATCAGTCGTTTCGTTATGCTACAATCGTAGCGCGTAGGACATTTAAATCAACTTTCAGTTAGTACTTTGACCATCTTATTCATTCCATGGCTCCATTATATTCTAGTTTTTCTTAAAGTTTTATGCACTAATGTTTACCAAATTCTACAAAATATGGTCGCACTACAATAACCAATAGAGTTTACAGTACCATATTTTCGAGGGCACATTTAACTTAACACTCCTTTTTCATTCTTGGAGGAGAAACCGGATTTTTTCTGAGGGAATGCTTGTATCCTTAAGTTTCCAGAAGTGCTGTGAAATTGATTTTTTTTCTTCTTTTCTCTAAAGTGAGTCTAAACTTTACCAATGAAAGCAAATTCTATCAAGAGTCACCTGTTTGTGAGTGGAAACTTAATTTTTAAACTATTAAATAATAAGCTTAATAAAGGTAAAGTAAGCCGAGAATTAATTAAAGATTATTCCCAAAAGTAAATAATTTAGCAGTACGATTCGCAATTTTACTTCATGTTTTTTTACTCGCAAATTCTTAAGGGAATTATACTGTATTAGTGTGGGCAAAGGAACTCGATTATTTTTAAATGGCATTAGAGAATATATTGGATATGGAGCAATGCGTTACACCTAAAAACTAAATGTGTAGGGATATGAGTAGACAAAAAATTAATAAGCAGCGCGAAAATAATTTTATGGCACGAATTTTCCAAGGGAAAAAAAGCATGTCTGCACCAAACTTTAGATTGAGTGAACTTCTGTGAATGAGGTGAATCTGATAAAAACTCCATCTGAGTTTTGAAAACGATTACTCAATGAATGTGTTCAGAAAATCAATAGAACTCTCAATTGTATGCGTACAGGAGTAACATGTCGGCTTTAAGTGATTAAAATTCCCGAATTCCTTCTAATGCGCTCGCTATGCAGTTTTAACAGTTGAATATTGAAAATGTTTCGTACGAGACAATTATGTTGTACCAGTAAAATTAAGCCTACTTTTTTAGTAATTTTTAAACGCTCTTAAAAGTAGATGCGCAAACTACACTTATTGTGTCTAGAGATTTACCTGACAAGTGTTTGCATTTGGCATTTGAGTCAGGTGATTTTGATGGTGAAACTTCTAATACTTAGTTGGTTTAGGAACTTAATTTTTATGTCATTCAAATATCCAAAGATTGATTCATACTAATTTCAGGAGTAACGTATCAGAGAAGTTAAAGCCGTCAGTCGTTCTTTTACACCATGTAAACGTTGATTTTTGTATGCCAGAAAATTTTACCTGAAATGAAATTACTTCCGGTATGGTAATTGAAATTTTAGCGATTCTTCGCTTTCAGTATTTTTTCAAACACTAATTTCAGTATTTTAATTAAGCAATTTCATGTACTTTTGCGGGTGATTGAATTACTTCCATAAAGACCTTGATCGTTTAATTGAATAGGAGTTAATTAGCAGGCACATATGAAGTAATCATTCAAATTTAAAAGCATTCAGATTCAATAAACTATTTATTTGAAGAAAATAATTAGTATTATCCGGTTAAAATATTTAATAATCGCCAATGAACATCTTATCATTCTTTGGATACTTAATTTATATTACCGTCAAACACAGGTAATTGACTATAAATCCTGAAATAAATTACTATTTACCAACATTTGTCTTATCCGTAAGTATATTTATTTTAATCTTCAACCTGTATGTTTTCCATTGGTAGAATCAAATTACAAACAAACAAAGCTTATTATCAATATTATCGACTACATAAAAGCATATTGTACCTTTTCATTCAAGGTATGTCTTTCATATGTAAATTCTTATGTTGGACTCATTTCTTAGATTGAAGCAAGGGTGAAGTGCGATTTCATTTTCGAATATCATTTCCCATTCCCTTCAAATTTTGAGGAAAAACCTTCGTAGTTATTTTTTTCATTTCCAAATATATATCCGTAGTATATGGGATCCGGTACAGAAAGACTCAGTCCACGAACTGAATAAAATGCAAAGGAAGGCTGAGCGTTTAGTCAAAAACTACTACGGGCGTACAGACAGCGTTATGTAGATGTTAGCGAATTAGGCTGGGAGCCGCTGGAGACTCGGAATCTGTACCCTAGGCTTCGATTGCTTGAAAAATTGAGAATAGATATCTTTAAGAGCGACACGGAGAACATAATATTAGAGCCCCACTATATTTCGAGGTCCACCAGAAGCGATAAATTAAAATAGGTATTCAGCCGAACGGATAGATATGGGAATTCATTTTTCCCTCTTAAGGACTTTAATAAATGCTAATCGCAATTTCGCATTTCCTTTTTATGTGTAAACGGATGGTGTCCTAATATCCCCTGCCACATGCCTTATAGGTGGCTTGCGGGGTAGTATGTAGATGTAAATCCGTGACTGCAAGCTATGGCTATATCGTTTTCATTTGGATAAATTCAATTAATCCAGGGTTCCATGCATAGTAATCTTTGGGAATTGACGGGCAGGAAGCATAGGGCGTGAATCCTTTTCCAAAGAAGTTCTGTAGTTTTCTATGGATAACTACATGAAACCGCCAGCATGTGTGTAACTGACGGTAGATTATTGCTACCTTACGTACAAACTTTAGTCTTGTCGAAACAGTTTACCCCTATTATTTCCTCTAAATGATGCTCCTATTTTAAAAAAGAATGGTCTCTACTTGTATGCGTGCATCTACATGAATCTTTATTTAATAATCTTCTTTTGCTAATCATAGTACATTTTCCAGCTGAATTTGTCTTGAAATACTTTTGAACATGAGATAAGCTTATTTATCGATGAAAGTTCAACTTTTATTTACAACAATTTAAAAAATGGTTCAATGGACATTTACTGTGGAAAATAACCATCTTCTGGCGATCAAATTATTGGAAAATAATAGTGGACAAAGCAACTGTATACCTGTATTGAATTTAAATTGCCTTTATGATAGATGTACTAGCCTAATACTTCGGAGAATTCTTATTTGAAGGAAAGATGGAATAGTATCGGAAAATCTCTTATTTTAGAAATTAAATCGATTAGAGTTTTTCTGCTCCGCGATACCCTCGAAAAATGTTTGCCAATTTTTTTGGCATTATTGTCACTTCATCATTTGATTTTTTTTGTATTTTTTTTCGTGGCCTGACAATCGTACAATCGATCTTGTCTTTGACTTACTCTACGAAATGGTTTTCAGGTCACAACTATCCTCTAGCAGGATCCACAAGCTACAGTTAATACATAATTTTTCTGTGAAAATAATAATTTGCGCACACAATTAGTAAAAAATAGTCTCCTTGTCATCTCTCGTAATCATACTTTTATTTGAGATCGGGTGAAACCCGATGATAAGTTTCCTGCTGAAAGTTCCTATTTAACAGGAATACATTTAGCTCTAAGAATACTAGTTATGTTTGCAACGTTGTATAATATTGCAACAATCTGTCAAAATGATCGCAATATATATCCATAAAAACTGAAAGTGATAAAAAACTTCTATCAACCTAGTTTTTTAGTGAAAATGCATGGGCCGCTAAAACTTACTTCATGTTAGTGCCGAGGCAGTAACGCTGATTTTATTTTTCTTGTTGCCAAAATCTGTGATAACAAGGGCCGAAAACAGCTTGTTGATTTCGTGTAATAAATAATAGTTACACAGACTTAATTCACTAAAAATATATTTCGCCTTATACCAATTTAAATTTTCTCCAGTCTACAATACCACGAAATAACCCTGCAAATGAAACAGTAACTAAGTATCCTTCCGTATTTATTTTCTTAGAAAAGCATATTTCTACATATTTTCATCATTATTTATAAACACCCTGAGTCAAGAGCATAAAATTATAGAAGGAAAGCGGGTTAAGGATTTGAGAAATACCTCCCACATACCTGATCCCGATAGAGTACGAAGCAGCAAATCATTTACATATTTAGAACAAAGTTCTCGAAAACATTCAACTGTAGAAAATTTTTGATGTTTTGGGTCTTTATTAGGTTATTCAATTAATATCTAAGGTGAATTAACACAAATAGTTATGATTGTATGCATATTTAACGTATATAGCCTGTTGTAAGAAAATGTACTAAATTCTATAATGTACTAATTGAACGTAATAAATCAAACCCAGGAGTCCTGTATATAATGTACCCCAAATCTCATCGTAGTTTACTTGAAATGGAATACCACGTAAAAGTTTACCAGGTACAGAAGGAACTGTCTTTTATTCAATTTATTCTTAAATTATTTATTTATTCAATTTCACTATAGTTATGCATCTAACAGTGATAAGTGCTAGTTATATTCTAGAGATTGCTGAAATACCTCTTGGAAAATTTCTTCTAACAGCGTAAAAGAAATTTTTGTATTTCGTATTGGAATTAACTCGCGAGCTTCAGCGGTGACTCCAACTCGAGTTTTTCCCTTGAGCAAAATGCTTACGTGAGTCCTGAGTGGTGAGTGATGCAGCTTATGATTTTTATCCGAAAACAATTTTCCCTTCACGGCTTCATTTTAAGCCGTGAGAAAGGGAAACACACACTTAAGACTCTCTCTCTCTCTCTCTCTCCACCCCGTCGCCTTCCCTCTTCCGACCCGCTACGCAAGAAACACAACAGGTGGGTGCGCCTAGAAATTGAATATCTCCGAGCGGCCCCGTTTTAAATATTCCCCAGCAAAGGTGAGCGACCGCGGAATGAGAGTTGCCAAATCAATCCAGTTGAAATCATTTCTATTTAGTTTCCATTTTTAACATTTATCAAATAAAGAATGTACTTATCAATAGGTATTGAAAGCAATAAGCTAGGGAAAGTTCGCGAAGACGGAAATCCGGAATTAACGCCATCAAGCGTCACATAGCTAGCCAATCATGATGCAATTGTCCAAATTTCCTCGTTATTGCAGTTAAAGGACATAATTTTACGAGGGGTCATATAAGAAAATAAATTGTTTCGTAATAAGTTGCGTATAGCTGCGATAAAGGAAGTAGCATCATACTACATATTTGAATAAACTTAATTTATTCGATACCTTCTCTACACAAAAGCTCAACAATGGGTGCTTTCCATTCAGCGACACACGTCGACACAAGTCGACTTGTGTCGTGGTTTTCGTGTTCCATTGTATCTGAGTCACTGACTGTTGTGACACAAGTCAACAAACGATTACGCGCAGGAATTTGAGTTATAACCAGTTTCCGTGAGTCGACACTAGTCGACGCATGAGTCACACGTATGGGAAGCACCAAATCGCCCACCGAATCAAATCCGCCCATCTAGTACTACTAAGGCTACTAGATGAGCGGATTTGATTCGGTGGGCGATTGTTGAGCGTTTGTGCAGAGGAGGCATCGTGTTGTAGCAATGAGACTTAGGCCCCTTGCTCACACACCGATTTTGGACGGACGGTAAAAGTATCGGACGATATTTTACTGGCGAAGCGGTGCTTGCACACACGCCGGAATTTTGCCGGCCGAACGATCACTCTATTTTTGTGCCGATAGATCTGAATTCTTCTGGAAAGAGAGAAAGCGCAGCGAGAACTAGAGGAAAACGGCCGGTCGGACGGTAACAATCTGGTGAGTGTGCAGGCTCCCATTTGGCCACGTACGCCACTGTATAGCCGGCACGGGCCCGGCGCCGGCAATCCACAGTGACAATGGCCGGCAGCCAACCGGCATTTTGCCGGTGCCGGCGCGAGGTCGGTGTGTGTGCAAGCTCCAATGCTCTCCCATTGTTCATTTTTGGAATGTGGACGGACGATATTTTACCGTCCGTCCAAAATCGGTGAGTGTGCAAGGGACCTTAGAAATCATAAACAAATAAAACGACATTCTGCAGCCCTGAGGATGAGTTCCGAGTTGGAGCTTGAAACTTTGGCTAATATGATGTATGAGCTTAGGTTTTCCTGGCGTATCAGGTGCAGAAAAGTTTCTCGGGTTTTCCACCGGTTGATATCGTCCATGTCTCCCGACGTTTCGAGCAGCGACTTGCTGATCATCACCAGGGGATCTTCTTTGGCTCATATGGATAATTTAACCCGGCGAGAATCCCAAGAAGAGTTTACCCGCATTATTCGCCGGGAAAACATCAAATCATATTTCAATTAAGTATTATTTTGAAGTACCTGAGTTTTTCCCGGTGAATTACTTGAATGAGTTCTTCTCGGGGTTCCGACCGGGTTCCGATCATTCATCATCACCTCTGATGATATTGGGATTAGTCTCTGAACGAAACATCGGTCTACAACATGCACACCCTTTCCCAGTTCGAAACCCGAGGAGAATTCATTCAAGTGTTACTTTCTCAACTTTTCACCACTTTTAGTCGTAGGGTCATCATACTCTGGAGTCACTCACCAGACCTCGTCATAGCTATCTGAAACGGGGCTTCCACGCAAAATTTGTTTATGTACAAAAGGACCTATATTTATTCAAAATCATTACAATTAGGCATCCAACAGAGTTGAGTTCTAGACATATTCTTTGGGAATTGAGCTATAGTACCTCTTAGAAAAGTATAGCAGGGCATGAACACATGTTTGGAGTTATTTAGGGCTCTATGAATCAAATGTGAAGTTAGCGATGATTAAGCTGGCCTATGCAGTCTAATTTATCAAATATCAATATTCATTGCCACGAAAAAACTGAGAAAAAAGGAAATGTATACACATGTATAGATCTATGCGCTCTTTATGACATAATTAATATCAACAAATACGAGATTTTTCCTTCAAAAGATGCATTTATAAACATAGTTTTTGGAAAGTAAAATAAAAAAGGTATGGCGATAATTTTGTGAGCTTTAGAAAGTTTGTGATTATTTGTCCCCTCGTTAGCTACAAAAAAATGCATGAATACTAGAGGCACTACAAAATAACAAAGAAGCATTTGTTCCTTGTTTCCCCATATTCAACCCAAAACTTTGCATGGGGCGGCACAAAGTATTAATTTTGAAATGAATGCAAGCAAAGTTGACGCCGAAGTTGCCGACAAAGTTTCCCCTAACTCAGCTAATAAAAATGAAATGGGGCTTCAAGGGGCTGTGTCCATGTCCATTGTTCCTGACGCTAATGAGGAAAAGTTCAGCTCATGGAACAAATGCCATTTTAAAAAGTCTTTCTAGATTGTTACTCATCAGCCAGAACAACCACGAGGGTACTTCAAGTGGAGGATATCGCTATAATGGCCCAAAATGTATTGATTGTGTTCTTCCGAAGCCTGAAATCAAATTCAACGGGTTCAAAAGGAGACAATTTCTTGTGGAAATGAGATAAAGGATAGTAATTCCTAAAACCTTTTGTTTTCATTTTGATGCCTGAGACTTAAAATTTTCGCAGCCAACTAAATTCAATCGCAGTTGCCTTAACAGCCGATTTATCTTTGAAAGAGGATTTTAGGTACTTAATGCTGCCAGTACTTGGATATCGAGGAATAATTTAGTAGTTATTCTGTGAGCCGGGTAACTTCCAATCGTAAAGGATGTTAATGAATAGACTTATCTAGAAATAAACGTGTTTTTTTTAGGCTAAATAGGTAAGAATAGGATATAAGTGTTTTAAGAACTTTAGTAGTAAACTAAGTAAGATAAAATCGATCGACCGAATAAGTAATGAGAAAGTGCTTAGGTCGACGGATTTAAGTACGGAAAAGGATGCAACGCTGCAAATGAAGCAGTAACTAGGTTTCCTTTCACCGATTGACTTATTTTGTTCAGTGTATTCCTGCGTTTTCACGTCATCATGTCGAAGCAAGCTGTACCGAGATCATAAAGCTGTAGAAGGACACAATGGTTAAAGCTTTATTAGAGGAACTCAACTCGAACTTTGTTAAGCCTGCTAATGTCGAACGCTGTATATCATATATCTATGAAAATAAAATCCTAGAAAAATGTTAAACCGTCAAAAATTGAATTATATTAATAATTTCGGTCTCAATGCCAGAATTTGGTCTTCATTTTTCGAGCGAAATACGTAAGGGATGTTGTATATTTCCACTTAAATGTTTTCGGGTACAACTAGTTTCGACGCATTCATGCGAAATCTTCGGGGGCTCCATATGGATCCGGGTTGTGGAAGTTTTTAAACCTGGCATAAGTAAGGGGAAGGATGGGGATAGGGGATTCTAGGTTTGAGGTTCGGAGAATGGGTTTGATAATCAATGCCATTCATCAGTCCCTTTCCTCTCATGCTCCTTTTGGTGATCTGCCACTTTACGAGGCCATCCAATGTAGTTCAAAATGAAGGATATTGGGGTTGAAACGGCAGTAGTAACGGTAGTTTTTTTTATCATCTAGCAAGTGGGAATTTTATTTCTAAATGGGATATTTTATCCTTGCTACGGAAGTATCTTTCCACGGCATCTATTTCATAATATCTGGCCTCAGCGTATTTGATTTTATTTTTTTAATTCTATCACCATCCACTATTGCAAACAATATTGAATGGTCCTATTGTAATGTCTTTTCTACTCCCATTTGACTATCGCGTCTCCATTCATTCCATATCTCCCCTTTATCATTCCTCTTATTCTTCAACCAACCCTCATAGCCTTCTGTCACCTTCTCCCACTTCAAAAACTTCCGCCGCTATCTTATCGCCGCTCTGTTGATTCTGTCCCTGAAGTTTCTGCTACCCCAGTTGTTGCCACATCTCTAGAGCTGTGTCGTTCATGAATTAATCTTTCAAATGAACGATTCAATAGCATGAATCGAATGAATTGAATCTAAGATTTCGAATCATTCAAAATGAATGATTTGATTTTCAATTATATACAATCGCTTTTTATTTTTTACCTTATTTAAAAAAATATCATAGTAAAAATTGTTCATCTCTTCGTGAATTAATTTATTGTAACCATTATTCATAGCCCTGATGAAGGTATACTATCATTTCGAAACTTAGGCAAACATTTTGCATTTCATTTCGCTGACCTGTACTCCATTAACTACCATTTAAACAATCATAGCCAAGAATCGAATCCCATGAACTGAATCCACAAAATGAGCCGAAACTCCCACCCCTACACGTCTTCGTTCCGCGAACATGGCGTGCTCCCGCGCCATACGCCACTCGCGCTTATAAATACGTTTACGCCCGTCGCTGCTCCAACATCACCCTTTCCCGTCTTCTGTTTACCCTTCGCTTCTTCCTTTAAAGCGTTTAACACGTGCCTCGTCGGATAGCGTTTGTAGTGTTATCCGACATTTTTATGGAGATCGTTTCGGAAAAGGTTTTCAAAGGGGTAATCGAGGCTGATGATTTCGCCACGCGCGAAAATGGGGATTCAAAACACGCCGGTATTTTTAATCCAGGTTGAGTACTTCGGGTGAATACCCTACGTTTACAAATATTCATTTAATTTTATTTTCACTATATTCACATTCAGTATTTTAGTATGTACTCGCCATATCCCCAAGCTGCTGCTTTTTAGAACTATCGCATCGATAATTGCGTCATCTCAACTTTTTAAAGGATCTCGTAAGTGGATTAAATAATGGATAGATCACTTGGCTTTTGAGCGTAGGGTTTTGGATTCCAATCCGGGGTGGAGACTTCAGACACTCACAATCGTTAGTCTGTTAGTATGCGTAACGTATTTTGGAGCGTGTGGTGTGCATGTGGGAATCCAATTGCATGCTGGTGATTGATCACCCCCTGCTAAATAACTTAGTGGTAGCTCGAAGGGCATTATTTAGACGCAGATGAATCATAAGTACTGGAAGCTTGAGGTTGCCCCAGTAACGGATACAGGAAAAACTCAAGTAGGGGCACAAAATATATTTTGAGCTACCTATACTTTCATCGTAGAGAAATATAATCAAGTTGCGTGCAAAATTTGAGAGAGTTATATTGAAACTGGTTATTCGCATATAAAATACAATGCTATCTTATGATATAATAAACTTGCAATTTTGGTTGTTCGTCAATTCGAGCAGCCCCGCAAGGAGGGGGGCGCGCGCCCCATATGATATCCGCCACTGGGTTGCCCCAAGGATAGGAACTGGCCTCCATACTTTATTTTGTGCTATGTCACGCATTTTTGCTTAGTCTCTGGTGAAATCTTCCCTCAACTGTGTACATCAATCTAATGGTTGAATCACATGGTTGAGTGACATGGTGGTCATATCTGATATGTACTTATTACGAAGTGGCAGTGAGATAAAGTGTTGTGACATTCATGGTTGGTCATTCCGAATGTATATTTTTCATTTAAGGATGCTGTAGTGCGAAATAATTCACTTTTTGATGCTCCCCAAAACTTTATTATTCCGACCCTGGGTTTTAACTACTAGATGGTCATTTGATACTTATTTTTACCCAGGGTCGGAATAACAAATTTTTTTGGTTTGACGCAGCTCTCCAATCAATTCGCTTACCATCATTTCACACCTAAGTATTTATTTACATCACATTCACCTTTATGTTTTCCAAAAAACTTAACCGAGGAATGAAAATATTATATTCTTATGCATCAATTTTTCAGGGTTTACTTGATGGAACCACATATCTATACTGCGAAATAACTTTACCTTGTAATGCTCCACGATGTTATATTTTAATACCTCGACTAAAATATGTGGAGCACATAAGAAGGTGATGGAGAGGAAATACGTAGGTTTGAGAAGCTGGAAAGAGTACTGACTACTGGAAAGTTGCGTGAAACCAGTATTAAGGTTGTTGACTAACGATAATCTTGGTAATAATATTTTATGTACAAAAAGCCGGCGAAAAAATAGTTTTTTAAAACCATATAGTTGTTATAACAGTAACGGTTACATTTCATTATGTAAAAGAAAAATGAATTAACTCTCAGAATCCGGATTTCAATTCTGGATCATATCAGGGGCTATATTTCAAATCAAATAAAAAAAATCCAATAACAGCAACTTCAAGTCATTTGGAATATAGCGCCTGATGATGATGCTCCTGCATTGAAATTCGGATTGTGCAAGCTTTTTTCTTTGACCATAGTGGATTGTAAAATTTACTGTTGCAATAAATGGAATTTCACAAAGTGAGCAGCATTACCATTTCATCCCAAAAAGTGATTATGGAAAACCGTAGGTGTCATAACGTTTTTACCTCTGAGTATGCTCTGCTCTTGCTATATTTTGTTTCACACACGTCTAGTCTCTGCAAAAGAAAATAGGTTCCTCAGGTCGTTTAAGACTCAGTACTGTAGTTTGATTTAGGGCTAAGGACATGGTAATTATGTTTGTAAGCCACGGTTGATTATTATCATCGATCGCATTAAAACTTTATTTGATGGCTTAAAGCATGCCTCGTAGAATTATTGGAGCGTCATATATTTTGCCGTAAATTACCCTTAAACCACTATGATTTATTGGTCCTCTTAAATCGTAAAAGTACATTACACCACCACCATTATAAAAATATTACACCAGAAAGATGTGCTCCTCGAATTTATTGGTTCAATAATCATGCTTATTAGTGTAAAATATTTGAGTATCTAGAATCCCTGAATTGCACTGCAAGTCATAAAAGTCTATCTTATGATCATAATGTAACTGTTCATTAAGACCACAAATGTTGCGGTTAGAAGTAAAGGAGGGTGGATTTTAGTAATAAAGATATTTTCCTTTTCGATGAGAGTAAGTTGTTCATATTTTTATTTCCTTGATTTTCGTCTTTTTTATTTACTGCCTTTTATTAAATAAAAAACAGTAGGGGAGGCTTCCTTTTGAACCCAATGTATGATCAATTTGAAGACATTTTGTGATAAGTTTGTCGCTTTTACCTTTAAAATGATTTTGTATCTGTACCTCTTTAAATAATTAGTATCCTAATTTTCTTACACTTACGAGACATTAGGAAAATTACCGCATAAATATCCACTAGCAATCTCTCCAAGTATCCAAGCAACAAGTTTACTCGTCTTTAGAAGTATCGTATCGATAATTTTGTCATATTAACTTTTAGAATGATATTGTATGTGGATTTAATATAATTATAAAAACCCTCATTATTTGTATTTCTAGTCATTGGGTAAATTCCTGCATAGATATTCAATGGGTTCTCGACACCTCGTCACATTGTTTATCGTATCGTAACAACTGGAAAAGAATTACCTCACTTACGTCAAGTAATTTTAGTGTAGATGAGAAGTATATTGGAGACTTTTTCGGAACATATTTTCCGAGCACTCCAAGCCCCTCACGTCGACTTCATTCGGAATATCGGAAAAATAGTTTGCTGTTTTTTCCTTCAGTTTCCCGATGTTATTGCCATAGAGACGGCAGTTTCGCCAGCCATCTTGGTCACATGAAAGCCATAATCCTTGAGTTGGGGGACGATCTTGAAATAGATAGAGGGCCTTACAAAAGACATTTGGGGAGGGGTGGGATGGTGCAAAGCACTGGGCAGAAGGAGAGAAGAATGCTTTGATGGAATCTTCCGTCCCGTCTCGCCAGATCACGTTGAGGTCCCAAGGGGGAAAAAAATGAAGTCTGAAATTCGTTTTGGTATAAAGACGTATTTGGCCTGATTTCGTGGAAGTTCTTCGAATTCATGTGTAAAATTAAAACAATAGTATCTCTTCCTGATAACAATGCGTAAATTTGAGGTAGTTGGAGCGGCATCAGCTGAAGTCAAGTGACATACTCCGGCTAAATATTATTTATTTACGCAAAAGAATCGCCAAAAAATTAAACAAAAGAAAACATAAAAAGGAATAAAACGTGGGTGCAATTTTGCACCTGATCACAGCCAAACACCAAAAATGAATTTTAAAGGTATTTAAAGTAGTCAACTTGACTAGTTTCAACACTGCCTCGAACCTTTGCACAGTAAACTGTTAACGACGCAATTTCACTAAATATTCATAATTGTTGTAAAGTTGTAAACCCTAAGTAAATATATTTATTTGTTAAAAAAAATTTTAAGTCGTATTTATGAGCCGAGAAACTAAATTTGGTAATTTGCGTAATTTAGGCGAAGTCGGTGGAGTGGTTTTCGTTTTGCGCTGTTGGTAAAAGAGATTCCCAGCCGTCTTGACAGTTACAGGCAGTTTTTCGAAAATACCTTTCTTATTTTATCATGAACTTATACTTTCCCGTACATATTTAGATTTTCACAAAATTTTTCTCACAATAAGTGCCGTCTCAACAACGTCTTGTTACAAACAGCTTCGCTAGCTCGACAAAATTGTATATCTCTATAAGATTCCATGTTAAATTATCCTAATTTTACCGCCAAATATCTCAAAAATAGCATATGGGAATCTCTTTCTCTTCGAATCGTTGAAAGTGCGTCTTTAGAGAATATGTGACCAATGTTTCATCAAATACTTGCTACTTTAACCATGACGCTCTAATACTACGTAAAAAATCCAATAAAGCTTACATCAGGTCCTAAACCTTACATTACCTAAAGATCATATTTCCGGGGCACCGTAAATAGCTGGCAATTTCAGGGAAGTAGTATTTGCATTTATTTTTTATAGTTTTTTCATGATTCGATGAAGAGCGTAGTGGCCGTGTGTGCAACGTATGTGGCTGCTTTTCGTGTTCACATTCGGACGAAGCTTTTAAATGAAGTCATATCAGAAACCCGTTAATGTGCAAGCTGCAATGAAAATGTGTATGTTGAAGATGAAGATGTGTATAGTGTGATGTCTTAAAATTATTTCCACTGTTTGCTTTCACAGATTCTATTGAATTACGATTACCGATCATGCCATCAATGAATTAAGCACGATTGTCTTTTTTTACGTTCATTGTATCTTTTGTTGTCTTTACTTTGGTGTTTTATACCGATCAGTATATATATTTTATGTGACTGGTTTTGAAGTGTTTTCGAACGAGAATATCGCCCACAAAAAAAAATTATTTTATAATATCTTTAGAGTCTAGTATGTTTTTCGTTGAAAAAATACGAGTATTTGAATAAAATCGATGGATATCTATCAGGTTTAAGTTGCTACTGCCGAAAATATATGGTTTCCTTCCTCATGAAGGGCGTTCTGGAAGTATCTCTGATGATCTCTGATTTCCCTGAATCAAAATCTCTAATGAATGCAAAATTATTTCTTCAACTGTGGTGTTCATTTGAATACTATCGCGAACTGTGAAGTTCTCTGTATGCCCTCAATATATTACTAGGGAAGAGTTGTGGAATTTGCCGTACCTATCACAAGCTTGCGAAATAGTAAATCCTAGAGGTAGTAGGTAATCTTTCGTATGCGAATCTCTTTATCTCTTCTCTCTGATACTTTCACCTGTATCCATGGAAACGTTTGGAAGCAGACGAATGGATCGTCCCGTTATCTTGACTGATATTTTTATTCCTTTCATATCCCTTTCGCTCTCTATTTACACAGTTCACATGAACACCGAATTACCTATTAGGAGTATAACCTGATAATATTAGGATTTTATTAAATTAA
Organism: Ischnura elegans; assembly: GCF_921293095.1. Lineage (NCBI taxonomy): Eukaryota > Metazoa > Arthropoda > Insecta > Odonata > Coenagrionidae > Ischnura > Ischnura elegans. Next base: position 29,615,058 of record NC_060254.1, on the reverse strand, counting down.
TATTATGGCCTTTAGATAGTCGTAATTAAAGGCTTTGATCAAAGATAAAATATACTTGAAATGTTTTCTGTGCATTACTGACAATTTTAACCATTTAATGTTTTCAAATCTTGGCGGATGCAGTTTAGATAAAACTTATCTTCACAGAAATTTTTATATTCACTTATACTGTGCACGAAAATGGGTGTCGCTTGTGTATATCTACATTTACGCATTGTTTCTACTCTCTCTCTTAGCATTCTCAAATCGGCATTTTTTACAATTCAAAGAGGTATTTTACACTGAGATCCTTGCTAGCGTTAGGTTGTAAGCTCATGAAATGTAGGAATTATGCCCATTGCGTAAGTAGGTACGGGGCCTTTACACGTCTGAGTACCAATGAGAAAAGAATGGAAGTTTATAATTACCTTTTCAAAATTAATGTTATATATCTTTATAACTCATTATTTTTAAATGTATTATATCATTATAACATATAACGTCCCTTAGAAGAGTAGCAATTTTGATGGAAGAATTAATGCAGCAGTCCTCTGAGCGTGGCTTTAGCAACGCTGCTGCGCGTTGGTGTTCTCTGGCTGCAAGGTATATTTAATTAAATGCGTCCCATATCTTTAGGGAAACTTCGCTGCTCTCACTAGACAGAAAAAACGTTGCTCAATTTTCGGATTTCTTCCTGGTGAACTCGTGTTGCAAATGATAGTTTCAGCGACGCATCATCAGTCGTATTATGTCTTCATTTACAGGAGTGTGCTACTGAAACAGTAGAGACTGTGGTTTGAAAACTTAAAAAACGCGGGAGGATAGACGAGCGGTGCCTTTGAAATCGCTCCGCAGAAACTGTCACCTGTATATATTATTTACTGAGACCCTTTTTTCAAAATATTTTTTTATATCTTTAATTGTGAATTATCCTCTTAAAATGAGCTTCTTAAAATCTTTCCCATTCCGAGAAGTTGATCGATCCGGGATAATACGGGAAGATAACACAGCCAAATGAAATCTTAGTTAATGAAGTCTTTTATTTGAGAAGCACTAGCATCTCAACGACAAGTATTAGCGACAAATTCTACAAATACTTCAATTGAATGATATTAAAAATACACCACCAACTGAAAATAGTTACTCAGAATTACCACTAATAATTAAGTTTTAATGTGGCAGAAAAATGCTATGAGAGTTTTCAAAATGTTTTTTTCATAAATTTCGTTGTGAGACGGTCTTGGAAATGAGAATATTTCTTGGATTTGGGTAAAAAATTACGCAGAAATTCATATGAGTACCCTTTTGGGCTTGTACTGTCGCACTGAATGGGAAATCAGTATATCAGCATTATTATTGCATCTCATTAGCGACCGTCGATTTGCATGAAAGAATTTTCGCCAACCTGTCGCGGAAGAGAGTTCAAAAGATTAGGATATTTTCCTCCTCAAAAGCTTTGAGCCAAATCGACCGTCTGAATCTCCCCAATTCCGAGAAGTTTATCAATCCAGGATCAGGCGGGAAGATGACGCAACCCCTACGAGATCCTAGAACAGTGTTGATGCGTGTTGGGGGCTCCGATAGTGCCAGACGGGGGAAGGGGTGGAGCGCTGTTGGTTTGATGCGGCCGAATGGGAGGTGGGGTTGGGTAGGATGAGGTAAACAAGGCGAGTTGAAGAGGCTGTGTGCGCGAGGGTTTTGAGGACTTTTCAGAGTGTTTTGGCTCCGAGACGGGACAAGAGCGGTGTTTGGTCGCCGGGATCCCCGGGTGTTGTTGTTCCCTGACGCCTTCGCGGGGCAGGAAATAGATTTGTTAAGTGGGAGGGCTGCCCAGGGGGATGGGGGATAGGTAGTGGTATGGGGAATTGGGGATACTATAGTGTGGGAAGCACTGACTCTCCCTTGGGTGGGAAGCTTTGAGGGTAGTGAATGAGGTATAAAAAAGGGTTTAAAAAGGTATTAAAAAAACTAAAATATAACACGTATTTATTATACTCTTGGCATCACCCTAAGAGCAAAACCAATTAAAGGAATAAGAACTTTCATCAGAAAAAAGAGCATAAGCACCAACAAGTACATGAGAACGCAAACATAGCTGTAGCAGTTATGATACTAAAGAGGACAGCAAAATGGTTGAATTTTTACAATTGAAATTCGCAGGCTGTATTCAGCGAAGCAATTTTAATTTTCCTCTTTATTGGATAGAGTCATACGCATTTCATTTTTAAATGCATGAACGGAACCCTTCCGTTGTAAGCTTTCAGGGGGAGAATTCCAGAACTTACTACTTTATTATTCAATTTCTGGAATTTTAAGAATGACCAGTTTCCACAGTATCCGATACTATTATGACGAATAACATGATTATCCAGATATTGCTTGCATGTCCTCATAAAAGTTCTCCTCTACTCGATTTAATTTTTCCTGCTGTATCTCTTTGGCTAATTTTCTCCATAGCAGGAAGTCGAAATGAGATGTGGAAGAGAATTTAGAAATTTCAAAGTTTCGAGTTCGCTGTTTTTCGTTTCTTACCCCTCAGAAGTTGTTTACTGGTCCCACGTGATGTTGAGTTGATTCCATAGCATCCACATGTGCCAAAATATGAGGAAATCCCTGATATTAAATAAAAATATTTTTGTTTTTGACTTCCGCGACCTTAAAAATGCGGAGGAATAGCTCCACAACACATTCATTATATACCGTATTTTTGTTATAAGTTATGTTGAAAACGCACGTTAATGACTCCATTTTTGCATCGAGATACGCTATAAATATAAATGTTTTAACGTAAAACTATGCCTCATTTCATTTCACACAATTTTTTGGGAATATAACGAGTAATTTGTGTCATAATTATACTTTTATCTTGCAACAGTTTCATGAATGAACGCTCATAGGAATCAAAAATATCCATTGATTGTTTAAATAAAAAGGGTAATGTCATGTATAAATATTGTGCCCATTAAGTACTTCACCTATTTTTCCAACATTAGTTCCCAGTTCACGGTACATATACTTCAGATGGACGATCAAAAACTGGTATTGCATTGCGGAAAGTATAATGACGTAAAAATGGGTAGACATAGAGTTTTGATGAATTCTTGTGCAATAAATTGACGAAATTCTATCCAAAAATATTTGTGTATCCAAGAAAGGCATTCGCACTCAGTAAAATATCCAGTATCGGCCTGGTGTCATAGATAGTTAACCCTTAACCGGTGACGTTCGGTCTGAGAGACCGCTGCGTTTCTAAAATTATGAATATTTTCAAAATATCTATAATTCTCGTTAGCTTCATATTTTTGCATAACAAGGACATCCCAATCTTAAAAATTAATTTTCCTTTTATTAAATTTTGTAAATTTGAATTTCAATTCGATTAGCGGTCTGTGAGACCGTACGTCACTAGCATAAGAAAGCATCAAGAAAGGAATAAGCTGGATAAATTTCATAGTTACTTACTACTTGGCCTTCCAACTTTAACATTTAAGGCTTTTTTTTTAATATGGCGACATATTGATGCATAAATAGAACAATTATAACACAAGTGTTTTGGGAATCAGTTTTTTGAGCCTGCTTCAAATCACAATTTTTAATGACAAATTGGTTCGTATTGGGAGTGTAAAAATTTAAATATAAGTTTAAGAATAGTTAAGCATTCAACCAAAAATTAAACAAAACAATAACAATGGCGTTGCAACATTTTATGAATTTTTGATTTATTGCGGTCTCCATGACCGCACGTCACTGGTAGTGTAACAAATATTTCACGTCACTGGTTAAGGGTTAACCCCATTGCTCCGGTCAATTGGTACCACCTCCCTCAAGGCCATCAAAATTCAGGTAATGCGATGCATACGATAAACCTCAAATATATACATTCGATGCCTGAATGGTCTTACCTCAATGACTTAAGATATGCTGACTGGGAGTGAGATACTTAGAGAAAAGTTGATTGTATCTCTGTCACAACGTCAAAATCTTCCATCAAGTTTAACTTAACTTTGCTTACGTGGCGGTATTAGAGTGACATCTCAGGCTTTGGGGTTGTGTATGTGCAGGTGTGCCGACTTACAAAAAATATTGGGGGGGCCCAAACCGGGGATCTTGCCCCGGTAAATTTTATAAGTAGTGAATTTTAAGTTTTTTAAGCATTTTAGAAGAGTCATATGATCAACATTGGAACCCTGTTCACTCTAATCTCGATATCCGGACACTCCGGGGAAAATCGACAAGCCTGACACATTTTTCCTCACATCTGTAACGATTTTTGGGGGGGCTCGGGCCCCCTCAGGCTCCATGGAGTCGGCGCCACTGTGAATGTGTTACTATAGGTACTAGTTCAGTTTCTTCATCTTAAAGATCCCAAGGGGACGAAAACTGTTGCGTCAGAATACACACAGGCGGCTGCAATTCTTAAACCTGATACGTCATCTCTACGTCGACGTTTAATTCACTCGTGAGAGGGCATCTTCTACCCAATATGACTATAACAATATTTTAGTTGTATCCTGCTTGCTAGTAGAACTATCCCTAATTGATTAAAATCCGAAGATCAAGTTATTTGGAGTGGAATTTCTCCATATTGAAATAAATACTTGCAATTTTCCACGATTATGTCATATTATGTTATAATCGTGGACAGTTGCAAGTATTAAATTAAATATGGAAATATTCCACTCCAAATAACTTGAATTTTCGGATTTTAATCGCAACGCTAACATGTCAGTTTAAGCATAATTGTGGAAAATTGCATATATTAAGTTCAGAACCCCTAATCGCTTCATTTACTGCAATCTTATTGCCATCCTCATTTTGATACGGCATTGTGGGAGACGTTCGCTCCAGGATCTGGAGTTTCGCCGAGGGGGCGTGGCATAGTTGTTTTCAGAATCTGTTCTGCCGATAACGGGAATTATCACCATTTATTGATGACTCCCCCAAGAATATTAATTTTAATGTAATTTTAGTGGGATTATGGATATAACCTTTTCATTTTCTGTCGTCGGGTACTGCAATTTCGGTGTGAGAAAGGGATTAACACTTAATTGCCATTAGAATGGCCGAAAGTAAACCAAGTGTCCGAGTGGAGGTGGCGCCGCTCTGCGGAATCGAGCGCATGCTGCTATTTTCGTCTCATACCTCGTGACATGACGATATTCCTCGTAATGCTACTCCGTGGGTAACACACCGAGAGCACTTTTTTACTTATGTGAAGATATAAATTTTTGTTATTTCTGTCGTCTTAATTCACCTGCCCCGCTCCCTCTGGTGAGTAAAGTTTTAGATCTTTCGTGCAATGCTCTAGTTTTTATAATTCAGTGAAAATAATTCGCAAATGATCTTGTGTTTGGAGCTCATAAAACAGTCAATATCCGTAATGAACAAGTCCCTTGAATGCGGCAGTTAAAGTCAATGTAATTCGGGTGGTACATGTTGGGAATTTCATTGTGACTGATATTCGATTTTTTTTAATTTTCATTTTTTTAAAGTGGCTAACGTTTTTCATGCATGGCATACTTATCATAGAAAGTGGAAGAAACGAGTTATTGCATTAGCCTACAGTGATTTATTGATGGCCTGAACTATGAAAATGTACTCCCTTACGGCTAAACCTTGCGATATCACAAATGCTCTGATTTTGCTCGATATGGTTTGCCTGTATTGGACAAAATTCACTTGGGTTATATGTGTATCTGTAGAAAACGTATGATATTCAATCCTAAGATTGGCTTGACGAACATCCTCATTCCATTCTCCTATCATTTACTCTTATCACACGATGGTATTTCTTCTCTTTCATATCATTCTTTTCGTGTTCAATACAATTCGACACAATAATTCGAGATCTTTCTTATCCGTTCTTTCCATTCCCACAGGTCCCTCGACGATTGTCGTCATTATGCCTTAATGCCTCCAGATATGGCCGAATAGGCTGTTTTTCTTCCTAAGTTTTTATGAGGCTAACTTCTCTCCTACTCGTTTAGGACTTCCTCATTATATGACGTTGTCGATCCATGTGATCCTCCTGTTTATTCTGCACCACCGCATTTCCAAAGCCTTTACTCTTGCTTCATAGACACGGAGGTAATAAAGAAGGAATTTTCAATATTCAGGAGGTGATAGGGGGAGACGGTTTTTTTCAATCATTTTTCGTCCATAAACATGGGGTCGCATTTCCTTAATTTCTAGACTATGGCTACGCAAAAAGTTTTTTGAACGCACATTTAAAATCATAATCAAAACGGGTATTCTAGGTTATTAAGCTTTTCCGACGTTTTATTTAGTACTCTTGATTTTTAAGGACAATTACAATTAAGGCTGGACGAAAACGAGATATAATAATTGTCTGAATCAATTAATCTTTGATCTTAATTTAACGAGAGATTTGAGCTGGGACCAACAAAACGTTTTCGCAAACACACCCATTTTGAGATAATATTTAGCTGCATATTTTCATTCAACCTTAATTATTTAATGTCCTTAAAAATCCAGAGTATTAAATAAAATGTCGAAAAGGCTGGATGGCCAAGAAAAACAGTTTTAATGATAACTGCAAAGTGTATCCAATAAAATTCTTGCGTCGCCAAAGCTCTGTAACAAAGAGTTGCGACCCCATGTTTATGGGCAAAAGGTGCTTAAAACTCTCTCTCCTACCACCTCATGAAGCATTGTAGATTCTACCTGAAACAACCTGTATAAACACTCTTATCTATGTGTATAAAATAGGATGTATGTTTATATCTTCGCAATGCATTCCCATACGGCTGCACGGCTTGCAACCAAAATGTGTACGTAGGTGCATCACATGCTTCCAAAGCCCGTAGTGCTACTTTTAGTTGTGTACGATGAGTCCTTAGTGTCGTTTTCTAATCACCGTTTGTTACGCCACGTCATACAACTTCAGTGGTTGGACATCCATCCGGATAGGCACACCTCTGGACACACACGTGGCTTAGCTTAGCTTAAGAATTCTACACTTAGCTATTAAGCCACTTGGTGCAACCCTTTTTAATGGGATATACCTTTGCACGATGTTGTTGGCCTGTGTGCGTATGGACACACTTAATGATCAATGCTGTGAGCTGATCCAATACGCGGTATGCGGAATCCGTTTTCAACATTGTTTGTTGTTACATATGTATACCATCATCATACCTGCTTTGTTCCTATACCTAAAAAATCTTGCCTTGAGACCAAGAATTCCAAGTTCCAAGTTTCCCACTTCTCAGGGTACTGTCCTTTCCTAGCAACGCCGGGTGGTCCGCTAGTAAAATATAAAATCCTTCCCACTGGGTAGTTACCCACTTCATATCACTACCCTTAGCGGAGTCAGTGACCTTTGGACATGAGTGTTCCCTCTGCTCAAGGCTCACAGTCCCCTGGGCTCAATTTCGCCCAGCAGAATGCATTTCCTCATGCCATCCCCCCTCCATTATCCCTCGCCCTACATTCATCCCTGCGTAAACCTCTCCCCCCCCCCAGCCTCTCCCATCTTGTTCTCGCTATTCAGTTTCCCAAAAATACAACCTCTCGACAGGCCCACACCGAGCGTTCAAGTGCCACCCATTCCCCCGAATCTCTATGCCAAGTCCACTTCGACTCATAGCGACGGCATTTCCCAATATGTGCGAGCTCCGTCAATTTAATCGATGGTTTATTATCATGGTAATAATATTTTTTATAAAAATGGAATTAAACTACTATGATTCTCACTGTCAAACTCCTCAGGGGAAGGTTTCTGTGCATTATGTAAATGATATTTCCAAAATATTTACGTTACAACAACCGTCAATTTTTCATTATAAAGACGATGGTCGTGAAATACACTATTGTAAAATTTTTACATGTGCTTATCTCTTATTTTGTAAAATTCTCATTAGTAAATGATGAATGAGATTTGATATGAAAAAATATTCGATTTAGCCAGGATTGGAACCCGGATCTCATGATTGTTAGTTAGGTATGCTCACTGGGTACACCATGGGCGTACCCAGCGGGAGTCAGTAGGGGGCAGCTGCCCACCCCCCCACCCCCCTAGAAGCATAAGTAAATTAAGTTCAAAACGAAAGTTTAGAACAAATTTTCTTTTGAATAAAAATGATATTAGTATAAGATAGGGAGCTAAAATATTTTTTATTCGAGCGAATAATGATAAAAATAATGAATTTCTGTCATAATTTTCCTAAAATGTTTTGGTTTCATTTACCTATTTTGTGCTAAAATGGCACAACTTGAACTACCACGGCTTTCCCCCTACCTAGTTTTGATCCCGGGTACGCCCTTGAGGTACATCACCAAACCATCTGCTTAGAGCGAATCTCAGGCTGGATTTTACTGAACAATCTATTGAAGACACCAGTTCACTCTGTGACGCATGGGACGGAGGTAGTAGAAACTGTCGGAAAAATAAATCCTACCTTGTCGCTAATGGCGTCAGACGTAGTTTGAAAGCACTGCATGATACAAGTGACTTTGTATGCAGTCACGCGCACGGATGCATTTTAGTCAACTTTTAATGCCGAATCCTTTGTTTTTCTGTTTATACGCATTTAGTTTGGCAAGTACATATTTCTAGATTCAAATAAAAACTTTTTATACACCACACATTATTAAAACGGGTTTCGACCTTTTCAGATTATCAAGTGGTAACAGAAACTTATTCAGAACCTCGCAGCCGTAACACAACAAATATCTGTTACTATTCTGTTAATTCTTGATAATTACCTGAAAAGGACGTAACCGGTTGAGTTTTTTATTATTACTGTGCGGAATAAAACAAAGTTAATTTGTGAATCTATCACGTCACGATTCCACAAAGTAAATTGGCGAGCCATATATTTGATACATATATTTGTTTCTAACTACATTATTTCAGACGCGTAAAATGATTTTTCCTCAGAACATGGTCTGGAAACGTTAAATTTATTATTTGGCGCATTCAAGAGCAGTGAGCGCTCAGAGCCCATACTCACCGCTGGAGTGGACCGCTGCATAGCATATTCTCAGCTTACGTGAATGGAAAAGTTGAAAGAGCGGTAATTAGGGGCTTTTGCATCATCTAATGCCGCACCATTGACCACCTAAAATTAATATTTGAGCTCCCACCGATCAGCAACGAGTGCTCGGGCAATTAACGGCCGAAAAGACCGCTTCAAGAAATTACTGAGCTCTCTCTCTCTCTAAGCTACCACATAGTGGTCGCAGTTCAATGGAAAATACCAGAGCTTTTGTGATGGCGCTCTGAGCGCCGACTCCCCCTGAATGCGCTATATTGCAAATTTATTGTTCCCTAACATTTTTCTATGGAGCAAAGATCATTTTACGCGGTTGAGATGATGCAGCGCACTGTAGTGATAAATAGAATTAGGTAATTGCCAAACTTAACTTGTGAAAATAGAAAATAGCAATCATTTGACACTTAAACTAGATTTATGAGAATTTTAATGAAATAAAGACTTGCGCATTTTAAAATTTCATCACAATCGTATTTATTGTGAAAAATTGACTGCAATTGCAACCAAATGAATTTGGAAATATAAAAGTAGGTTAAGGGTATACAATTGGCTTTTGTATTTAGGCATTAAAATATGTTTTAATATTATAATCAATAATTTTTGTTTTAAGTATGGGTGCTATTTTTCTAATTTATCATTAGCACTAAGGTACCTTCCAGTCTTCGGTAAATTCTATTACTCTTTCACATTCAAATTTTGTAGCAGGTGCTACCTTATTATCCCTCGCTTTACACATATTTAATTCAAAAGGATATAAAAAAGTTGCTGAGGCAGTCACACTTCGTGAAACTGTGAAAAACTGGTGACTTCGTTATTTGGTGAATTTATTTAAACTGTAAACGCGGAGTCTACATAATAGTTCAAGATTTTGGACTTAGATTAGAATTTTATCACTAGAAATGTCGGGTTTCTATGCCTCGCACCAGTAATTTATTGCTTATTTTATTGTATTCAATATAGCTACTAACAGAAGTAAGGGAGTGTTGTAGCGTAGTGGGTTGAGCTTGGCTTCTGATCGAGCGGTGTCGGGTTCAAACCCCAGGCGATGCCTGCGAACTCCCCAAATAAAATCCTCGAAGCGTGAGGTGGCCGACGGAAAGGAAATGACCCTGAATTTTTCAAATTCATACGCCAGTGGAATAGCTCAAGGTGAGATTTACCCTCACCTATCCTAAACAATCTTTAGGTTGAATCACTTGAGTGAATGACCAAGGACACTTAGCAATCGCTGACATGTTCTATACTTCGACTGCTGTTAACGTGTTGACTAAAATTTACTTCCTATTGTAGACATTGTAGACGTTTTATGATATCTTTGTAGAAATTTAAAAAAAGGTCATTGAAGTCGACGGAATTAATGTATCTTTTTTTATCCTTTGATGTCATATTTTCCGTTACCACCGGTGTGTGTGCCCATTTGTAGCTATTTTATTAATGATGATAAATTTTTTAAGGGAAATTCTAATATTTGAAGGAAAATTAATTTAAATTCCATGGAAGAGGTAACAGCAGATGTCAATTTAAGGCATCTTTTGTGATTAATGAGACATGCGGAACGAATCTAAGCTCATAAAGTTGCAAAAGAGAAATCTCCGGACTGTTCATCAGTGTATATTATTGCTGTACAAGGGAAACGGCCCAGGGGACTGTTGAACGCTCCGTCTCCGTCTCTGACAATTTGGGCACAACGGGCGACTTTGATGTCTCCGAGGCTCAGAGCGACAATAAAATCCCTTAAAAGCTGGGCGAGCGCATGGGGACCACATTGCCATATTCGCTCAGGAAATAAACAGTGGCGATTAAAATTCTCGGAAGGGTCTCCATTAAGCTTGAATTATGCGCACTGGAGTTATTATTAACTGGGTTGGAGAGAAAGTGTTGAGGTTTATTTTTGATGAGCTTGGTCTTCGCAAACCGGGGTCCATATGGCGTGACGTGATTGCTAGGGGATGCATGCCTCCCTTCCGAACGGTATGTTTTCATGAAACAAATAAAATGTATAAAACTTATTTATGTATTTATTGATTTAAATGTTCGCCCAACCGGATTAAGAAAGGAAGAAAATCATAACATACAATTGATATACATTATAATACAATTATATACACTTTCTAAGCCGTCTTAAATTATCAATTACATAATATTCAGTCATTGTACTCCCTCGACAACATGAGATACTTTTACGAAATTTCTTTCTTGAAACAGATCAAGTTCACTGTAATATTTATTATATTTGCACGTATGCTAATTTATAGTAAATTCTCTCCGTGTGTTTGCGTTTAAATAGTTTAAGTAAAACAAAGACTTGGGTCCTAAAATGAACTTTGGAAGCATAAAAATTTATATCCGCTCAACAAAATTTGCGTTTACCAATCTTACGGTGTCAAATAGGTTGATGAAATCTTTCACTAATCTTCTCTTTTCAATACTTCAACCATTAAACATTATAATAGGATTAAGTATGTCACCATAATGTCTATGTCATTATTCTTATACTATCGTCTCAACATGTCCTGAGGTTACAAAGAAAATTGTTGTCAAATTTAGCATGTGACTCGGTTTTAGGCTAATTCTTTAATAAAAAGACACGATATAGACACTTTTGATTATTTACCAGGTTCCCGCAAGTATTTTTAACGTACATCGTGTAAAATTGGCACTGTGTTTACTAACATATTGGTATTGAAATCGTCATCGTAGGTTAAGTTGCCATTAAACATTAAACAGCGTCGGCGCCAAGGGGACCTCTGCTTAACATCGCATATGACGGACGGATTAGTGAACTTGAAGTACCCTTTAGGTAGTACTTTAGCAGGGATCGGTTAGTACTTGAAAAATTCTCCCACACTTCAGTACTTCAACTCAGATTGGTTGTGTGGGAGGCTAACGCTCAAGTCACCACTCCAACCGGATCCCCTTGTTCTACATGGGGAATTTTGCTTAGGAATTGGAATTTTATATCCAGAATCGATTTTCGATTTTAGCTTTTACAGTTGATTATCCAAAAAGTTCGATTTGTTGCCCAAATTGATCGAAAAATTGAAATCGATATTTTTAAATGATAAAATAATTGTCTGCTAAAATACGCATGTGCTGTGGTAAAAAATGCAAAATATGGGATTTTGGAGGCGCTAGGGACAAGGACTGAATACAGGTGAATTTATTGATACAGTGTATTACGTTAAAGATATTTACCCGCAATAGCAGGCGCTTTTCATGTAACGCGTCACCACGCGGGGCGGGTGAGGGACCTATGAGTGGTATGCAGCGAGGCAAATAATAATAAAGAATGCAATGAACATGTATTTGATTATTTTGACAAATTTAATGCTTTGAAAATATATAATTATTTTTAATGTACGTAACAACAATAAGTTACGGAGGTAATGATAGTTAACAGTTTTCATTTAAAGGCAGTTCTTAAAGCCTCAGTCATCTCTCGCACTTTGGTAACATGACATGCTATTTAAGCCACAGTATTCAACGAATATTTTACGCTCAACAGTGTTTCAATGGAATTGAATATTTTCGTTCCAATTTTCTAGATGGACAGTAAATACTACAATCCATAATCAGAATGGCTCATTTTTCGCCGTTCTCCCAAATACCTATTAATAGATTCGCGCTCACTTAATGACTGAGACAATCGCATATTCCGCACTATACCCTTTTATTCCATGCAATTTATGGCCAATTGAATAGTAATAGCTGGTACATGCTATCTACGATCAAAACTTTAAAGTGTTACCAAAGTTAACTTTGAGAGAAACGCTAATATTGATTGTGGCGATGCTCAATAGTGTAAATACATGAGTAGCCATAGGCGGGATATGCAACAGAACCTTTAAGTTTTAGTGGACTGTAAACTATTAGAAAGATGTAAACCCTCTTTCGTGGGGTAGCAATAGATAATAATTTTATTTATATTCCCAATACGAGACATAAAGACTCTAGTTCGATCGCTCCATATATCCTAATTTCATACAGTGAACAAGAACAATCGAAATAGATCGAAATTGGCGCCACTCTATTTATCGCACGACTTTTTCAAATGTAGCAGCAAGGCATAAACGTCGGTAAGAGTCACTACTTTCTGTAAATAAAATTTAGGGAAGTACTGAGTGTGTTGTTCACAACTGACAGCAATGATCGGAAAGGATTTCTATGGCACAGTAAGAATAGTGATGGAAAAACGGAAAATCAATTTTTCGAGTAATCGGTTTTTAATCGAAATATATAGCTCGAATTTTCCAAAAAAATCGAATTTTGAACATAAGGATCGATCAATCGAAAAAAATCTAAGATTCGTTTTTGAAAAAAATACGGCATGAACTGATACATGATCAGTATTCATTCGGAAACACTTATGTGCACATTTGAGCGGTAAAAAAAAACCCAAAAAATCTGCTTAGATAACATGCTTGAATTTTTAACAGCAAAGGTTTACAAAAACACGCGCATAAAAGATTTAGGGATCACCAGTTTGAACCATTCTGCTTCATAAAAATTTTTGAGAAAGATCCATGAATGAAGACAGACGCATTCTTGACTATCGAGGGCGTGCCCTTACAATGTTACTGCCATTAGAAAAAAGTCTTCGCATGGTACGGATAACTTTATCGTAGGCTGCCAGTTGAGATCAGACGAAATGTTCAAGATCCAAGTTGAAAAATCGAGTTTGGATCGAAACTGGATGATCATGGCTCGATATCGATCTTTTCGATCTTTGACTTTTAAAATCGATTTTATTCGAAATTGATTTTAATCAAATCGGTCAATCGAAATCGATTTTCCTCGAATAGATTAATCGAAATACATATCACTCGAATCGATTAATCCAAAGAGATTTTGCTCGAATAGATTGATTGAAATCGATTTTAATTGAAACGATCGATAGAAATCGATTTAACTCGAATCGATGAATCGAAATCGATTTTTCCATCACTTAGTAAGATGAAGAAGAGTAAAGAAGGTGAGAAGATTACAGAAGTGAGTTGGAATGGTTGACTCCGGGTTGGGAGGAGGGGTAAGGATGGGGGAAGGACCTTGGAAAGGGGGAGGAGGAGCGGAGGTTCGGTTGGGCGTCCTATTTTTGCAGCGCCGCCCCAGTACGAGCCCGAAAAAGACTTGAGGGGGAAGCTGGGGGAGTTTTCAGGGAGTTGGGGGGACGGGAAAGAATGGCCACGGGGAGATGATGTGGGTGGCGAAAAAGAGGACCACTGCACCGTGAACTCATGTGAAATTACCATGGCAATCCAGGATTCATAGTGACGTATTTCTTCTCTTCTACATCCTTTGTAACATGTCCTATGTAACTCCTTAGGGGCCCTTTTCCCTTGTCCTTCATCCATCATCTGCATTTATCTCCAAAGTTAATAAAATGCTCTTGTATCCCTTGGCTTCTAGGGCCCTCGTTATATTTTAGGAAAAATAACAACTTTGCTTTCTATAATTTATCATTCAACCGTCGTCTAGTTTCAATACACCGTGTAAATTTCAAGAATAGTGGTAAAGTGAATTGAATCTTGTAGACGATTAAATTTTAAGTTGCAGAAAAAAAGTCGTCATCTTTTATAGCTTAAAATGGTATTCCACAAGGTTAAGGCCTCAACAATTTAGTGCATCCTCATTATATCCTTGAGATTTCGACCATTACGAGCATAGCAACAGGAGAGCCCTAGAACGACGGCAGTCAAACGATAAGAAGTCCCCCGCAGTTAACCTGTAACCCCCCTCTGAAATACAATCGCACCAAATTCACTTCGGCCGGCCGCAGTGCTCCACCCTTGGTATCTAACGATCTGATCGTTGGATTATTCTTCCTCGTAGAATAATCCTCCAAGATCGTTAGAACACTAATGGCTTTGCCTGGTTTTGCTTTTTAGTACGGCCCTCTTCGCTTCTATAGCGTTGAGGTGTTTTTCCCTCTCCCGTTCCTTCCAAACCTTTCCTTTCCCAGAGGCGTCGTACGGCTCCTATCGCGGCGGCGCCTCTTTCCTAGTTCCTTCACTTCCAACCCCCTCCCCGGGTGATCGGGCGTGTAAGCCACTGGCTTGGTTCCCGGCCCCGGTGCGTTGTATCCTCGAAGGGCTCCCCTGAGCCCTCATACGTTGCTCCACCCTTGGTATTGAAGTACTATAAATGAATTAACCCTCGTCAATACCCTGGATTAATCATCATCGTCATTAGTCAAGAATCCTGAGATTTGTTTGACGCAGCTCTCTATTACTCTCTCCTATCCGCTAGCCTTTTCATAGCGACGTATTTCTTCTACTTTACATCCTTTAAAGACTTTCCTATGGAACTCATTCGGGGCTTTCCCTTGCACCTCTTCTGTTCCGCTTGTCCTCTGTGGTTGTTTTCATAAAACGATCAGGTATAATTGCCATGGGAATTTAGGAACGTGGTTAGCATAGTGGGGTGCGCAGTGGTGCGTAAGCCAAAGGTCCGTGGTTCAATTCTCGTTCTAGAAGATTTATTCTCATGGCAATTCATGTATATGTAGACTCTTATTTGAAGCAAAAGAGTCTAGATGTAGATATCGGATTTGCCTCAGGCGCCGAAACAAACCTGTTGGAGCGTGATGGTGGAGTAGTGACCTTCAGATGCAATAATAGAGGTGATTCTGTGCGATAATGGGGGCAATTCGAGGTCTTTTGTTGGAGAAATAGGGTTTGGGGCCATTTTGTGCTGTCAAAAAGAAGTTGAAGTTTTTTTTCACGCCTCGGCTGTACTTCGGCTGTCTGGGTAGTACCTTGCAGCACTCGCCACGATTTCATTACATCTTATTGTTGTGCGCGGAAAATCGTGTTTGAATACAATGCTTTCAGTGAAATTATTTTTATGCCCAGTTTTCTTTGCACAGTGATGAAAAATACATTGATATCGGTTAACTCAATACTCGAGTTTTTACTTTCTGAACCAAATTTCAATCACAGTTTGAATGTGTAACCTTAGCTTTACTTGAGTATATAGTGGTGAGACTAGTGTGAATATATTTTGTGTAATTTTTTATGCTGCATTTTCCATAACCCGTAATGTCTGATCAGTAAATTGCTTAACTACAGCATCTAGAGGCTGCGGGTGGTACAGGTATTCATAATGAACGGCTTCTTTAATGAATGACAATTTTTATTTTGAGTGGTTGGAATAAACATTTAGAGGACAAATATATATTCTTGCGATATGTAGCGTGCCATATAAGCCTGAAAAAAAAAACTGTGGCATGTTTTCAGTTCTATAAAATCGCATAGAATCATGAATATCCAAGTTGAGGGGGTGAGAAGCCAAGGGGTACAAGTGAATTTTTTCTGGGCAGAGTTAGGTAAAGTTGATTGGGAGAAGAAATATACAAAAACTTGGTCACCAAGGGATACGAGTTAGTATCTGTTCTGTGTTGACATCAGGGGTAGCATGGTGCCGAAACGCGCCAGAATGCCGTTCCGGCACTGATAATTTTGCCATGACATCACAGGTTGACATCGAGTATAAAACCAAATGCACAACTAAATATCTAAGTGATCTCGTTAGTTTTCTTTACCTAATTTCTGTTCCTAACCATATTTAGAATAAATAAATCACGTATGCCCTTTAGTTTCTCACCCACGCAATTGATAATTGGCTCAGAATGAGATATTTAGAACACATAGCTTTTTGAGCGACACGAAGAATATCATCTTGAAATCGGTATGTTCCTAGGTCCGGAAGAAACAATAAAGTATAAGAAATAAAGGAATATATTTTTTCTGAAACAATTAAGGACTTACATAATTGCTAGATGGGGTTCAGCAGTCACATATCTCCAATGCGTATCTCCTTTCCGTTTTATTTTTTTTTCTAACGTCCGGTATCCTAATACCTCATTCTCATTAAGGAAACCTGCGGGTTAGTGTGTATGGCATGATATTTGGATGATCCAACCGACAGATGAGGTCATTTGCGAGATTAGGGAAGGGTATAGAAGGGTGGAGAGAAACCGGCATTAGCCTGCCTTTAACGAAAAGCGCCAAGGGGATCACGGCTTAACGTCCCAGCCGACGGACACAGTGTTGCGCTTGAAGTATCTTCACACAATATTCAAGTAGGGATTGGGCAATCTCTGAAAATTCGCTGTCACCGCCGGGATTTAAATCCGAGCCCAAGGGGTGGGTCGCCAACACTTTAGCCACCAACCCGATCTCCTTTGCCCCTCGTTGTGAGTGCTTAATCTTCTAGAACATTAAATAACCTTATTTTCCCTTTGCTTCGATTGCTTGAGCTGTTGAGGACACATACCGTTTTCAGCGACTCGGAGAATATCATCTTAGAACCTCAGTACGTTTCTAGGTCCGGCAGAAACTAAAATGTAAAGCAGATATTTTGCTGAGCGTTTAGCTACAGGAGTTTTTTTCCAAATAATAAAGGACTTAAAAAATTGCTCGTTGGAGTTCAGTAATCGCATACCTCTTTCTTGAATCTCCTTATAGTTTTAGTTTTTGCAAACGGCCTGTGTCACAATACCTCATTTCCATGAAGGAGACTTGCGGGGAAGTATGAGGATGTAGAAATATGTGGAAGAAACTAAATTATAAGGAATTAAGGGAATTGAATGCATCGTATAAAGTTTGTTATGTCATCAACAATGTGAATGCTTCTTCAGAATGGAAATTATTGTGCGGTGGACGCTGGAGGAAGTGTTAGGTAGCACGAGAATGATGGAGACAGGTGGCGTTCCCTGATGATACTCCGGCGGCGACAAGGAAATGAGTTAGGTGGCAAGGCGGAAGAGGAAGACGATGGGTGGAGAGAAAGCTAAGAGGAGAGGATGAATGGAATGGTCCCTAGGAAGGAAGTAATCCACGAAGAAGTTCAGTTCTAAAAGTTAAAGTTGTAGGGTGAGAATAGGTGAGGATAGGAACTATTGTCGGGGAAACATAACTCTAATTTCATTAAATATCTGGCAAGAACCTATTAATATTATGCGATTGACTGCGTGGAAACATTCTACTTGAGCATATACAAGGGCACTGCACGTCGGGCAGGGTTCATTATGAACAGAAAAGAAATGGAAAAGTCAGAGATATGAAGCCTGTTTTTGTCTATTTCATCGATGGAACGTTGGATTGATATCAAATAAATTTCCAACTATTCATTGTGGGATAGGCTTGAAAGTTTGAACACTTTTTTGCCTCTGATGACAATAGAATATTCACTGATCAGACATTTTTACTTTTGTTCCATTGTTCTCTAATTAATTAAAAAAATACAAAAATGGATAAATAGTTTAAATATGCCATTTTTGCAGGCGGTAAATTTGAAAATTTTCTCCAACAAATTTTTTTTTAATGCGCGCAGATAATAACTCGATGAATACGATACATTATAGAATTCCTTCCGTATAATTTATTTGGCCAAAATTTCATTAAAAGCGATGGTTTAATCGATTTCATGATTTACCTATAAACTGTAGATAGTATAATTATCTTTAAAAAAATTATTTAAAACACTCTTTTGTCCGAAAATAGAATAAAATGCACTAAAAATTAAAAATAATTAAGCAGAGGCTGATTAGGTTCTGATATTGTGTGCTAATCCTCACTCACCTATCAGCCTCTTCTAATCTTCTTTCTAGTAAATCGAATTACCACACAATATTTATCCTCCGAGCGATGAAAAGTTTTTTTTTTAAACTTTATTGCATTTTTACTTTTTTGGAGGATTGTGTTTTTTTTTAATTTTACTTTTATCGAAGCATTAGTTCACTCACTCAGTTATTCTGACCCGAAGGTTGATTTGGATTGGTGAGGTTAGAGCTCACCCTGAACCAAGCGTATGAACTTCACGAGTTCTGGGTAGAAGGGACAGTGCTTTTCTCTGTGTCACCTCGCACCCCGAGGATTTTTGTTTTGGATTAGTTTTAAGTCTAAAACCAGTATGAAAATCCTGGAAATATTTCTGTTGAGAAAATCATTGTCAACATTCGCCTGTATCTCGTTTATAAAAGTAAATTTCATCGGAGAACATCGATAAAGTTTTCAAATTTTTGCACAAGAAAAATTTTGGTAGGATCCACGTCATATACTATAAAACTCTCAAGGCAGTGAATTGATTTATTTTCTTCAATTTGATGGCTTAAGTTTGAAGTTGCGAAAAACTGTTCAAGTAGGAATTATATGTCCTCTTATTAAAATCACCTTTATCAGTCAACGCACATGGGATTCGTTTAACACAGCGCTCCATACAAGTCTTCAATTAC
Organism: Ischnura elegans; assembly: GCF_921293095.1. Classification (NCBI taxonomy): domain Eukaryota; kingdom Metazoa; phylum Arthropoda; class Insecta; order Odonata; family Coenagrionidae; genus Ischnura; species Ischnura elegans. The sequence goes on along the minus strand of NC_060254.1, from coordinate 29,595,828 downwards.
CTAATCTCACTCTTATATAATTATTTTTTCTTATTTACGTTATCATTTGCTCCACTTGCGTCATCTGAGGCATTTCTTACCTCCCTATGGTTTCTCTGTGATTGTCATCATCAGGCCATCATGTCTCTCGTTGATTATTAATTCGTCCCGTTTCCTTCCAAAGGTTTACATCAAACTTCTTTTTTCGTGCTCTCAACATGAGATCCTTATCTTTCACCTTGATAACCCATATTCCTCATGAGAGCTTTGGATAAAAGTAGTATTATCGAGAGTACTGGTGATAGCGGAAACGAGTACTCAGGGCGGGCTCGCGGCGTTTCGCTCCTGAGGGCCGTGTCTGTAATTCCGAGGTTACTTTTAGGCCCGCACACCTCAGGAAAGGAAGGACAGAGGAAGGTAAAGAAGAATAGGAGGCGCTGCCGCGATGAGAGTCCGACGACGCCTTCAGGGATAGGGAACCCCACGCCATCATTAGGGCGGCGTGGACCACTATTAGAGAAACCGCGAATTGCTGTTCCTACATAAATCGAAGAATATTCTATAAATAATAATATTACACATTTTCACAATTTTTCTTTTGAAAGCATCGGTGACAGTATGAATTCGTAACTTCATTATTCCAGCCTGATTATATTCTATTATTATCTCTATTTTCGTTGTCAAGATAAGTACTCCCCACCCCCTTTCCGCAATTATTCCTGTGTTCATAGTTATTCCCGATTTCACAATTATTCCCTGAAAATTGCGGTTTTTATTGAATCTTTTATATGACGTCCTAATTTTTTGTACTTAGCGCTATTTTTTTATAAACCAACTCTATGTACAGTATTGGCATCAAGATGATGGGAGAAAAAATATTTCCATAAATTATTTTTAAGCATCTCCATGCAGGTGCGCAGCTAGGAATTAAGGCTAGGGGGGTGTTTAGGAATAACTAATACTGAGGGGTATGGAATATGGGAGTTGAGGGTGCCCTCCCCCAGAAAATGTTTTAGGTAAATCGTTCAAAATGGTGAGTTTTACTGCTTTCTGAGGGTTATTTTAATAATCCTTATACTATTATGTATGTAATATTTATCAAATTAAGTAACATGGATTAAAATTTTAAAATTTCTCTGAGTATTTGTGGGGTTTTATCCCCCAAATCCCCCCCTCGTTGCGCAACTGTCTCCACGAACCAATGTTTCCTGGTTACGCTGCTGATTAAGATAGTTAGTTAAAAGTGGGAGTTTAATAATTTTCAGCTCATTGCTTTCTTGCATTACATTCTGCATTCGTTACAAATTCGCATCGGGTGTCGTTTATTATTTAGTCATAGCAAACCGATTATCCCTCACGCGTGTTAAGTTAATTCTCACGATCGATCTTGTCCTCGCTTTTCTTCGACTTTTGGGCGTAAAATTGAGCGCGGAATGGCTTTCAATCCGAATTATGAATTCAGAATCACTGGTCGGGAATGTCCAAACATCATTAACTTCATTTGCTTCCCGCGCGCAAATTTAACGAAGGGCCTTGAACGCGCGACGTGAATGCCATTCACGCTCAACGATTCTCTAATTTTCTCTTGATAGCGCAATAATGGGTGGCGTTACATTTATGCGTCAAGTTAAACAGAGCAGCGCGTGACTTTGCTGCATCACGCATTAGATGATGTTGAGTTAGGTATGTACCTACATTATTGATGAGCCGATGGATCACCACAATTATGGTGCAACATGTATCGGCCCCTTTTATATCTGCAAAGTGTAATGAAAAAAACTAGTATCGATGAATCACGAAGTTACCCTGGTGTTTTCTCGAAAACATATTAAATTGTCATATATTTATGTGTTTATTAATGATTGCCACGATAGTCAATGCCCATGATAGGGATATTATATTATTCAAGTCATAAAACTTTAAATTTAGAAGTGAGGGATTAAGAAATGAATGTTACATGTGATGGAATTTTACAATTTTTTCCGACATGATTTCTGCCACAAAGAATTATAAAGTAAACTTATAGTAACTAAACAACTATGCCTCTTATAATAAACAATATGAATGTATATTTCCTATGCACTATCATTGCAGCTAACATCAATGTGTATCATGGTTTTATGCGGAAAATGGTTTAAAATATCAAATTAAAATCTACTGACCCTCTTTAAATCAAAATTTATTTTTTATGCACGCGAAATCTGATTATACCTAGGTTAGTGGTAATTATAAGTGAAAGGTTAATGGTTTTGGCGTGATAGATTTTACGTGACGCCTCATTCACCTGTAAATAGAAAGAAAACTTGTGCTTTATAATATCCTCTGACTTTATTTTAGGTCAATCAATAGAACTTAGACCTCTATAAGACCTCCTAAAAACTATAACGCGATAATTCACCTGATGAAGATATGACCACTAGATGTCCTCCAAATGCTCCATACCTTGGATATAGTTCGTCTATTGTCGTACTCTCCATTCTAGGTGAAGCATACTTCGGAGAATATGGGAAGAAATCGTTGTTAGATTTTTGCACCTTGTCATAATGCGACGGATGTGATTATTTCCCCGGCGTAAGGAGCATATCATTTTTTAAATTCCCGGTTGTATGAGAGCATTACGAGGACAAAATTTTGGAAGACAGACATCTTGAAGTAGTTCCTGAAAATTCGCCGAGCTGACCTTAGTAGTTGCCGCTTTCAGACGCCAATGAGGTTTACGGTAATTTTTTGCGCCACTGTACATTCACTATTTCTAGATAAACTACCAACGATCAAATTAAGTATCTCTTATTTGGTTGCCTTTCGAAGCTTGGAAGTGAACAGGCATCTTGCGGGAAGCATCAATGCTTTAAGAGTGCCTTAGTCTTTTCACTCCGCGCCTCCGTTTTCCTGTCTTTCATCCCTCTCCCCCCTCTGCTGCAAGTGCCTCCACTTGCTCGCAAACCTTGGCATTCCGAGTGTGGAATTCCATCCGCCACTTCCTTCCTGCAAGGGACGCCCTCTTCTTATCGGCCGCCTCGACGAAGGAGTTTACCCACTCACGCCCCCCTCCTCCTCCCACCCAAAGGACCACGCCCCCCTACTCCTCACCTCTCTCATCCCATTTCACACCTAATGCACCTTCCCTACTGTGTCTCCTCCTTGCAATCTTTCCATCCACGATTCTCTTTTTGGAAAATGCAAAATGCATTTTACCGTGTCTTGCCACGCACGAACTTTCGATATGGGATTCTCCAGTAGGCCAAATAATGTCACCAACAACCGCTCATTTAAATGGGTTTTCAAAAGGGGACATCAATTGATTATGTGAATCGTTTAGAGGGTGAGGGGGTTAAGCCGATTCTCACCTAATCTCACGAGGGGAACAGGGGATATCCTTTCAAGTATCTTGTAATTTGTTTCTGCAGGAAACAGTGTAAAATTGCGATGCTGGTAATCTTAAATACTAAACTTAACTAATCTTAAACAAAAAACCAAACAATTCGTTTTTCAATTAAGTCCAACGGAATGAAGCATGGATTAACTTATTTACACTGAAAATACACATTTTGAACAATCTCACGAGAGAAAATCTCACGATATCTCACTAAGGGGGAAGAGGGGCGCACAAAAATCTATTGGCAGAGAGATCCAACTTTAAATGACAATGAGAAATAATAATCAGTGAGGCCTACTATCAAGCTAAATGTATATTCCTGTTTTTTTAATTTATCGTATTCATACCCATTCAAAGCTATTTCTTGCAATTAACAATGGTCTATTGCATGTATTGAGATTAAACAGATGGCAATGAACTCTTAGCCCGTTGATTTTGGAACATCGATTAAAATCAAAACGGGGTAGTTTAATCGGCCATATAATGGGAGTTACACGAGGGGCTAAAGAAAATAATTATTGAAGGGCAGTCGAAAGTGAAGAGGTATAATTTATACCACCACATGAGAATCACATCTCAGGAGAAAAAGGATGCTAAGCAGATGAATTATGTAGGTGCTAAAAGATTGGCCGATGACAGAATGGAGTGGAGAGCTGCGTCAAATCAATGTAAGGATTCTTGGAAGGTTAGTAAGGATATCCACCGCGAGTTTCCTTCCATCACGGCCGATGTATCGATGAACGAGTCGCACAATGCCCTGATGACGATGGACTTAACGTCTAAAAGTCGGCCGTGATGCAGAACCTGACCCGGTGGAAATCCCGAATAAACTTCAACGATAAAACGCCGGGAAAGCCTTTGATAATTTTTCATTCCTCAACCATAGGATTGATGACAGTTGTTGATGGTAAAATAGATTTTGTTAGTTTTCTGATACATTTCCTTCTTCGTTTGTGAGTATTGCTGCAGAAAATAAATTTCAATCTGAATGGGCTTCATGAAACGAACGCCATCATTGTCGTCAGCCTATGAGCCCACCAGATTCATCATGTGTTCTCAGAATTTCGCCATGTTAATCTTGATCGTATGCGCAGAGGCCGAAAATTGCTCTTCTTAAAATTCACCCTGTGAATCTACCCATAAATCCCAACCCCTTCGCCATCTAAGGGTGTCACACCCCCGCTCATTATTACTCTCCTTACGTTTATCATTTGAAGTACTGTCTATCTGCATGCATTTCTTGGCACATTATAACTCAGGCATGAATCACTTACGTGATTCCTAAATTTTCCTTTTCTTTAACTAAATAATAGTTATATTTGCATGGTAGCATACTTGTGTTCTTAGCACTATCGTAGTTTCTGGTTTGACCGCATGCCGTTATACTGTGTGCTTGACCCGGGTCCGGCAAGCGAGTGCGTTTCTGATTAAGGCTAAGATGAGTGCTGCATGTCTATTGTGGAATCACCCCGTGCCGTACACCCTGTTGGTATACGTTACCCTAGCTTGCACGGTAGAAGTAGATTATCTCTTATCCCTCTTCACGCCCCTTCCTCACAAGTCTTTCCAACAATCTTGTCGCCCTGCCCGCTTCCTTCCATTGAGACTTACTCGCGGATCTTAAAGGTTCATTTTCCGTGCCTCGCATCTTTTTGAGGAATGCTTGGGCTATTCACTCAATAGGTCATCGACATCAATGATCAACAATCCTTAGAGCGGTTTTACGCAGATCTCCATTCAATTTCCCTATCCTCTAATCGTTTCTCAATTACGTATGTCTTCCATTTCACATCCTTATTAACCCCTCCCATGTATTTTTTCTAGATTTTCCTTTTCCGTTCTTGCCACTTAACTGTCTTTGGACGATTGTCATAATAATACGATCATTTATCGATACATAGCCGATAATGTTGTTTTTTCCTCTTATGTAAGTGTTCACAAGCTTTTTCCTCCTTCCTAATTTTCTTTACACTACCTCATTACTTACACGGTTCATTTGATTTTCATCATTCCTAAATGGCGCCACATTTCTAATGTCTCTACCCTTGTTTTTTACGCTGTCATCGTCCATGTCTCACTGCCATAGAGAGGTATACTCCAAATGTAATTAATGATAAATTCCTGAAAAATTTCAATTTACCGCTGTGGGTAAATCTCTCTTTTGGTGGAAATTTCTCTTGGCCTGGGCTATTCTGCTGGGCTGGGAAATGAATTTCTTTCATCCTCTTTTCCGCCCTTGTTGTTTCAATTATTGCAGCAACAAAGAGATAGAATTGGTAATTTATCTGAGTATCTCCTACAGTAATAATCTGCAAAATGATTTATCCGAATATCCATGAATTCAAACGTGTATTAAACCCATCAATTTATCGATGCGGTTTACTTTTTCGAGCTCTACCCTCGCTTATCCAAATCAATGTTAAGGATTAAGCACAAAGGAAATGAGTATAAAGGCATGATCACGATGACTTAACCTTAGTATTGAGCTGAAACTCAAACTTAGGGCTTGACAATTTAAGGTGGCATAGCGTGATTGAGTATAGAGTTATTGCTGAGAGAAGTTCAAATTTCTCTATTTACCTTCAAATCAACCACAAGAGGGGATATTTTTGTCTATCGACAGGCAAGTGACCTAATTCAATTCATTGGAACTACAATTGACGTAGGGTTTCCACTGTTTATTGAAGGAGCACGTCATTAATTTGCCTGGTTCATAATTATTTAGTTTTAACCAAAGTGAGCAGGAATTAAGGAAAAAAAATACTTTGGCGGAGAGCATAACAAGCAAAGGTAAGTATGGTGAATGGTCCTCTATTTTTGCGCGAAAACTACGAAACATTGCATTTCTAATATAAATACATAACAAGGAACTTGCTATCCATAGGCGAATTCAGGGGGCACGGGGGTAGGTGCCCCCCTCAGACGCTTAAAAAATACACGCGATTTTTAATACGGTTATCATTACGTCCGTTTAGTTTTTTTGTATTACGCAGCCTCATTAATTTAATTTCATATCAATAAATTAATGTAGTATTAAAATAAAGATAATATTTCGTACAGTAACTGTTGTATGTTATTTTTAATCTCAAAAATGAGAAGACTGTTTGCCTGCCAGACCCTTACGTCCCCCTCCCACCCCCCCAGAAAATTTTGGATCCGCCCTTGATATTATCGTATAGTATGATTGCGAATATTTCGGTGTAAGTATCAACTGAAAATCAATAAATAATTGTTAGAATTGTCCATAAAATATATTTCCAGTCATAAATGGAGCAATGTATTGTATTTACATTTGACGATAAAGGACCGATATACATCTATTATGTGATAGTTTTATTTTTGGGATCGAAACTTAATGAATACGTGTTGTCAATTTTTGAGAAATGCGTTTGTTGTTCCTCAACTTAAAAGGTAAAATTAGTCATATTTTGTAATGACTGTACAAATAAATCATTTTATTATAACATAGCTACTGAAATAATTTAGTGCAACATGACTAAGATTATGTAACGCAATTGAAAATTGTACCGCAGCAACGCTTTTAGTAGGGTTTGGTACGCTTTGGTAGTGAGCTCCCATAAGTTAGGAGGTTGAAAATTAAAAAAACGAGAAAATAAAAAAAACAACCCTCTTATAATTAAGGTCCACAAAATGGTTGGCCAGTCCCAGAGTTTTTAATTGAGCTTCTATATGCGATGAAGCGAAATTCTCTCTCTCTCTCGTTTTAGCTGTGCTCAGTCTTTGTCTACAAACTCCGGGGGCGTAAACGCATTTCCTAATGGTTGCCTTTGTTGAAGCGTCCCGCCATAAGGGTTTTGTTTCCATAGTTCCGGCTCCCGCTCGCTGAGAACACAAACTCCCACTATTCATGCAGTTCCCACGTTTGCTTCCTCCGTTACTCTCTCGGTTCTGGATTCCGAGAGCGGTCCGTGTTGGCTATTTCTCTCACCCAGTGGGCGAAAGTTGCGGGCGAAGTTGGATAGCGCGTGTGCGGATGGAGTGAAGCAATTCGCTGTGCTCTGTGCTGGCGTTGTTCATATCATGCCCAGATGTGTGCATGACAATAGATTCGACATTAAGAGAAAATAGATTCAGTGGCGTAACTATGGGAGGGATGAGGGGATAGATCCCCCCCCCCCAAAGTCTCAGGCAAATAAAAAATAATTTAAATCTATTGTCTAGTTTTGACTGCATCTGCTTAAAGTTAAATTTTAAGTGCCAAAATGAGGTAAAATGTATTTCCAGGCAAGTCATTTTTCAAAAAATTTCCCGGAACCCCTGTTGCCTGGAGGGGGGGGTCGCCACTCCAGGCCGTCCCATCCCCCCCCCCCAAAGCATATGCCTAGTTACGTCACTGCATAGATTTTTCTATTCATTCACAAGAATGGAAACTATACGCTTAGTTTTAAGTAGAAGGCTGAACTTTTATGATGATTATATGATCATCATCATCACTGGTCAACAATCCTAGGATTGGTTTGACGCAGCTCTCCACTCAGTTCTCCTATCAGCTAATCTTTTCACTCCTACGTATTTCTTCTCTTTCACATCTCTCTTTACTTGTTCCATATATTTTGTTCGGGGTCTTACTTTTCCATTCTTGCCTTCCACCTGTCCTTCGACGATTGTCTTCATCAGGCCATCATGTCTCAAGATGTGGCCTATAAGGTTGTTCCGTCTTCTTATTAAGGTTTTCATGAGGCTTCTCTTCTCTCCTACCCTTCTTAGGACTTCCTCGTTACTAACTCGGTCGATCCATTTGATTTTCATCATTCTTCTGTAGCACCACATTTCAAAGGCCTCTATCCTTGCTTTCTCCGCTGCGGTCATTGTCCATGCCTCACTTCCGTATAGGAGCATACTCCAGATGTAGGTTCTTATAAATTGTTTCTTTACTTCCATATTTAAGTTTCCCGCTGTAAGCAGGTCTCTCTTTTGGTGGAATGCTCTCTTCGCCTGGGCTATTCTGCTGATAATTTCTTTCTTGCTTCTCCCGTCACTAGTTATCTTGCTTCCCAAATAGCAGAATTCATCCACCTCTATCAGTTTTTGCCTCCCTATTTTAATGTTGGTCTTGACTTTTTCTCTTCTGCTGCATACTAAGATCTTGGTTTTCTTCGATTATATGATAAAAGTATGATTTTTGAGAACAAAAGCTCATTTTTCCTGAATGGCTGAGTGGTATCAGTCAGTAAAATTAGAGCGTACGTATTTGTTTGCACAATTGTTTGTCAACTTATTAAATTTATTTCCTCCGTAAGTATGCGATCGATGGTCTTCTACGTAACTTTGTACTTAGAGCGCATCTATAAGTTTTTTTTAGCATTTTGGCCAAATTATTCGTTGATTCACGTAGTCCGTTTCAATATCATTCTTCCGAAATCAGTTATTTGGCCATCAATTCGTCAATCTCTATCATCAGCTCATGTATTGTCGTTCCCCTCAATTTGAATTTTCCCACGCCTATTTTACTCCCGCGCCAATTGTAGGAATCAATGTGTAAAAGTTGTTATATTCATACCATTATACATTACCTTAGTTTAGATTAGTCAAAATGTGGTTGCTGGGAAAAACTCAAATTCAAGATTATATCTCCTTGATTTTTCAGGTGAAAATTAAATGATATATCAAGCACAAAGTGGTACAAAATTTAGATTTTTTAAAGCCATCATTGACCTGTTAAGGATTAGAGCTTGTGCCCTTTCATTTTTATCGTGCGGGTATCAAACAAATATTTCATTTCTCGTGGATCATTGAGTAAAAATAAAATTCACTACTTCGGTACAATTCTAAGCATGCTATTTAAAGTGATAAATATATAAAGGTTCATTAGGAGCCACCATAAATGCTTATGCTTTCCACATTTTCTGCGAAACCTAGGTTTACAACTTAATCATGTTATGAAACAAGTGTATAAATGAACAATTGTTGTGTTATTTTTATTATCAGGGGCGTTTAAGCAACAAGCTGGCATATCTTGCACCATCAACGATGCCAGAGTTAAAGGGAAGGAATTCGCACACTCAGTGAATCAACCCGTTTGTTGGTATGAATGAGTGAGGGTAGAGCACACCTCGGACTAAGCCAGAGGTGCGTGAAATCACACATTCAGGGTAGGAGAGCAAGTTCTATTCCATGGGCCACTTCGAATTACGGGAATCTTTATTTGGGACCCATCGATCAGAAGTCAAGTGCTATATCCACTGGGCTACCGCGTTCCCCGGACTTACGTAAGACGTTAAACAAAATCTATATATATAAAAGAAAGTCGAAAATCGTGTTAGTTAGAACACATATAACTCGAGAACGGCTGCACCGATTTCAATGAGATTTGGTTCTTTAGATTCGCCTCAGGCGGGGTTAACATATAGGCTATTAAAAAAAGGATGATTTCACAAAAAAATTCATCTCTTTCCTATGGACATGCTTTTAGGAGTTATAGTAACACAACAATTGATAAGTCGGTCAAAACTACAAATTAAATAATTTGTTTTGTTTTTACCACTTTAATAACTGAATTTAGTAACAATATAACATTTTAATTACTAAATATATTCAAAATATTAATTAAATTGAAATTACATTTAAAAAATTTAATTCGAGCAAATTTAAGCCCAGCCGTGGCCCAGCTCGAGTTGACACTTCACTACCGTGTTTGTAAACAAATCTCCAAGCAATTGTTTACAAACGTAATGTCCGTGTTCCTGTCGAGGAATCGAGTAGTTTTAACTCATTTCCTTGGAATGAATACAAATTAGTTTCAGCGAAAGGTGAGCTCATTAACAAAGAGTTCCAGAATATAATTGATCACCAAAAGAATCAAAGATGGTTGATTTAGCGAGCAAGAACGAAGATGTGGATGACTAAAACGAGGTAAATTCAAATAGTTCGTACTCTGCATGAATTCGAATCTTTTAAATGTGTAACAAACGAAGACGAAATCGCCAACTATCTATCTGAATATTTTAAGTCCTTGGACGTACCTGGCTTACCAAGGCACGATTTACAGCAAAGTGTAATTTCTGTGTTCATGATCTTTCGAAGCCTAAACCAACCATAACTATCCAACGGAACGTGTTTGGTGATTAAAATAATTGCTAATGAATGTGATTCACGCAACTTTACTCAAAGGAAAATTCAAAGGTGAGGAAGTCCTTATTCCGTAGATTCCATGATCTCAACTCATATGCCCTTTTGAGCTTAAACGTATTAAATTTCCAATTCGTGTTGCATTCGTGATAACGATTAAAAAATCGCATGGTCAGTCTTTCAGTTTTTGTGTTGTTTGTGCTCATGTACTAATGAAAACCCATGATTTTCTCATGGTCAATTTAACGTGCATGTTCACGAGTCAATAAACCATCCTCTGTATTTCTTCCTTCGCTTCAAGTGCGTAATTAGGATAGGGGGTTTTGGGCGCAGCTAATACCACGGGTCTGTAGGGTATAGAAAACTCGCTAAGGTAAGCGGGAAGTGTGGGGGCACTTCCTTCAGACATTTTTTAAGATAAATGGTTCAAAATAGTGGGTTTTGCGCCTATGTGAATAGTTAAATATGTTTTATTTGTTAGTCATCCGTCCCCCTACTATTAATGACAAAATCTTTCATAAAAAAATTCTCTAAGCTCTTGGGGGGGGGGGGGGGAGTTTATCTCCCAAAACCTCCCCTCGCTGCGCCACTGCTTTGCTTCCCTATATTTATTTAGCTTCATTTTGCGCCTGATAACAAAACAAAAACTATTGTTTATCAGAAGGTGCTTGACGCAAGATATTAAACCCGAATGTGTAGGGCTCACCGTGGTGCGTTTACGCATGCAGTACGTTTAAGCAGAGCATTTTTTCCAAATAGAGATACTGAAACTGGCGCGCCTTAGGTCATTTAATGCGAATGCTGCCTCATATGGGCTTTTTTTGCACGATATTGAGCATCAGTCAAGCGTCGGTCTGGGGTTGTGTCAACCTCCCCCCTGAATGGGCCAAGTCTATGCAACAGACTTGGACCTAAAAACATTTTTTTTACAGCTAATAACCAACCACAGCTAATAATAGCCAACAACTGAATGCGTATAATTTTTATTTCATGAACTGCTTTATTAAACCACAATGCCCAAAATTTCTTAACCTAAAATGTAAGAAAATTTGTTGAAAAAAATCCGCGTAAACGTGCTCCGATCCACCCTATGTAGATTCAGTAAAGAAAATGTCTTTCTGACAAGCAATTTTGGTACTCATTTACGTAGTTTTATTGAATTTGTATCCTTATTTTATTATAATAAACATGATTAAAAACGATACAGCCGCTCTTGATTTATAAATGGTGTAAGTAAACTGTAAGTTCATTGATTGTTAGGCGGTACGAAGTTCGCCGGGTCAGCTAGTACTATCGAAATTATCACTTCCGCTTGATCAGTATTTTTGGCGAAAAATTTCTGATGCTTAAAATATATCTTCATATTGATATTTTCGGGGTGTATGAGGTAGACTCTTGTCCAAATTTGCATTTATCTTAAATTTGAAAATTATGCGTCGGAATTTTCTCCGATGTAATTGATTTATATTCGACAAACATGAAAGTCGACAGAGGTGTACTAAATAATCGCAGAAAATTTCAAGACGTTAGTACAAGTTGTAAATGAGTTATGCGTTAAAGTAATGACATTAAACTAGTATTCTGCCGCCATCGTAAAGGCGGCGGGTTAAGTTTCTTCTGCCAAACCGTAGTTCGCAGGTTCGAGCCCTTTCCGAGTATGTTGCCCCTACATAGAGAATGAATTTTTGTGACCGCCCTCTTTTACTTGTTGTCAGCTATCCAGATGTTAGGGGCTAGTTGTGCTGTTTTCGGGGCAATGAAGATGAGTAAACAACAGAAAAAAAGACCTATAGAACTGTAGTCATGCTTCTTCTTGATGTGCATTTCATGACTTCTCATGCGGCAGGTTTTAAATATACAAATGAACAGTGGTTAAAACCATAACACCGCGGTGGTCTTGTATTAGAATTTTGTAACTTGTGAGATGAGCACACCTTTTCTTTGGAGTCACCTGCACGACGGATAGGGGGGTAAGCCCCCCTCCATCCCTCCCGGACTCACCACCAATCACAAATCGTGCCCCACGCGTCCTTCGTAGTAAATGAAGTCTTTCTGAATAAATTCCTAAGTAAAAAATATTTAATTAACTGTATAATGTAATTCATATTTAAATAGATAGTGTAGCGAAAGAAAACATGGAAAAATCTTATGCGTTACCAGAATAATAAGTAAACTTTCATTTAATTTAATACTCACTTTAGTTTAATTTTCTCGGCATAAAATGTGCGTGACCCGATTCATTCGTTTGCTACTATCTTAGTATCTATAGTTCTAAGTAATTAAATCATTTATGTAGACGGTTAGGGAATGAGTAAATTGATAAAGAAAATCAATTACGCTATCTTTTATATAATGCTTACCCTAAAGTCACTAAATTTATCAAAAGAGTAAATAAATGCCGAAAATTATTGTAAGATAGAGTAAGCTCATTTACCCTTGAGAAATAAGATTTTTTTACTACGTTTGTGTTATTTTTTGGCCTTGTGAATCTAACAATCGAAGTTTCAGGATATCACCACTTGTTTCGTACCGTTAATCAACATATCTGAGTGGCTAATACTTTGACCATGATTTTAGAGGCAAATATTCCACTGCGCGCTGCGGTGATCTCATTGTGAGTATACTATAACATCTGAGCTGAGCTCTCCTTTCAGTAGGAATCACGCGAAGGGGAGGAAGGGGAAGGCTTCTCACCCCTCCCCTACTCTCCCACACTGTGCCTCCCTCAAACCCTGGCCCACGCGTCCTTCGTCGAGAGTTGCGGGGGTCCGATGAGGAATCCGTGGAAATTCTCCAAAAACTAATGCAAAGAGGGCAAACATCCCAAGTGAATCTCGGGGAGGGGAAACTGTGAGTATCGTTGCCCCCTTCACGCCAGGACTGCCTCTTACTCGCAATCGTCAAGCGTGTTGTGGGAATATTTTTAGTTGAAAAAGTAAAATAAATTGATATTTCGCACTCGTCCGGCCACACCTTGAATATGCAGCGAGCATGTAGTAACTTTAGTGACTTAAGAGTATAGCAGCTTAGTAAAATACAAAGGTAAGCTGCTCGTTTCGTCAAAGACTGCTACGGGCGTAGAGAAAGCGTTACACGGATATTAAACGAACTAGGCTGGAAGGCGTCAGAGACTCGACGTACATTGCTTATGCAATTGGGAATAAATATCTTTAAGAGCGACACGGAAAACATCATATACGAACCTCAAATTTCTAGATCCGAAAGAAACGATAAATTAAGGAGATATTCTGCCGAACGAATAGGTATGGGGATTTCTTTTCTTTTCTCGAAAAATAAACACCTTTAATAAATGATGGAGGGAATTCGTATGCGCCTATCCATTTTTTAACAGCTAGTCTCTTGACACACCTCGCTACACGCAAATTGAGGTGAATTGCGGTGTTGCATTTAAGTGTAGATGTGGAAGACTTTACTCGATGGGAAAAAATTATCGTTTAACCACGAACTATGAGTGACAGTATCACAATAAGAAGGTATAGGAAATAGACTACAAAAGAGAGAGATGTAAAATATCATTCTTTCCTCATACTATCAAGTATTTCAACGGTTTTTTGATTTGTAAAATTAATGGCGTCACTAGGTATTGGAATATACGTATGATATAGAACTAATGATAAATTTGTGTACATTTCAGCCTCAATACTGCTAGCCTCACAATCATGGACAGCTAAGCCCTTGATAATGCTTATTCCACCCAGGTGGTGCTCGAAGCCGCGACACATGCGCACATCAACATCGTGGTGGCATTTTCTTTGATTTAATTTTCGAAACTCTCACTATGGCTGACGCTCATTTATGGTCTATACTGAAGATGCTCCTGATGAGAACAATCACAACTAGTTTCGACGCAGCGAAGTCATCGAAGATCAATTAAATAAATTGTTGGAATATAAGTTTTCCTTTTAATTTACGATAAAATGAACTTCCACTAGGTTGTGCCTGAGACTATTGAGATAGTAAAGAAGATTTTCAATTCGTGCTGAACTGGTAAGATCTAAAATAAATCAGTATGTTTTGAGCTGACAAGGGACATGGCATCTTTAGCTTGAATATCCAAAGTCAGGTATGGTTGTGCTAATCCTCAGAAGTAAGCCTAAGCGAAGTTAAGTGTCATAGAGTGTCGTAAAGAAAGGTATTAGCGCCGCGTCAAGTGTTGAGTGTAAACAGTGGGGAATGCGGAGAAAGTCAGAGCCAGACAGAAGCTGGATGTTGTGCCGGGGCTTCGGCAAGGCGGTTGGGGGAGAAATTGACCCACTTCGGGTCAAATCTGAGGCAAACATGTTCCGATCTGCCAGACACCCCTTGTATTCCTCACACCCCAGTTTGCCTAAAATTGTTCGGTGAATGGAGGGGGAAGGCAGAGAGGGAGTTCGGGAAGCAGTGCCTCATCTCCGAGGATTCACGACGTTAGATTATGGCTAGCATTAGGGCGTGGATGTAGTTCAGAGGTAAAGCAGGAAGGATACATATGGATGGTACAATTGATGAAATCTTCTCGATTTTGACGCTGGGTTAGGCTGTTTAAGGCCAACGCTTCGTTGAAAAACTCCCTCATCGTCATTAGGGCTAAGTATGTGACCTCGTAAGTCAGTCTTAGCTCTAAAGCTTACGATCTTTTATGGCAGATGGCAGTTGATACTGGAGATAAGTGAAAGCGTTTTCAGGGTTCGGGCTTTGAAGATTCATTGTTATTGAAATATCTTAGCCTAAATAGTGATGTGAAATATGAAGTGAAAATATCGAGAGAGATATTCCGCCGAACAAATGGGTGCATGAATTTGTTTTTCCCCCGAAAGATTAAATACTTTAATTAATACTCTGTGGGACTCAGGACCACAGTCAATTGCCCAAATGACTATTTAATATAGTTATTTCAACAAATAAATGGGCAAGTAGGAATTCAGTAGCCATGCAACATCCTCTGGACCTTGTGAAAGGTTTTGCGAAGTTTTAAGATTAGAAAAATGTCCAGTGTTTGTGCAGCATCAAATTATCCGTCACTGAGACTTGATCCATGGAATCTCTGATTTGATGCATGATATTTTACCCAGTACGCCACCGGAACGATTATGCCCTAAGGCAGTTTAAATGTCCAATATGTTGGCTGAGTTCACAGATGTCCCAACGGCAGTAAACTCCATTCTAAGTGAGTCGTGGGCGAAGCATTCTTGGGAGAAAATGGGGAAGAATGCGTAGCTGGATCTTTTACGCGTTCTCATATTGCGACGGATATGATTATTTCGCCGGTACAAGGGGCATATAGCTTTAAAATTCCCGGTTATATGAGAGCATTACGAGGGCAAAATTTTGGAAGACAATAATTTCCGCCTCTGTACATCACCGGTTAATTTTGCAGCCCAATTAAATGGCCGAATGAATATAAATCATAATTACGCGGAGATAAACCATCTCTTTAATTAAAAGTGCAATCGGTAATTGGTGTATTAGTAATTGGTAATTGTTTGTGTTCATCGATTATTGCTTACCCTTGATAGCCAATAACTATTAATTAAATATTGATGGTCGTTTTTACCACCGAACTTTAGGGGGAATTTCCTCGGCTGTCATCAATGTTCGGTTGTATTTGGCCTACGATTGTTGATAGTCCTTGGTAGTCAATAACTATCAATGAATTATTGTCGTAATTTCTACTTTCGAGTTATCAGTGGTGGAAATGGTTTATCGAAATTTTTATCACCAATTTTGATTAATCGATCCATCGAAAAAGCTGATTATAGTATTTCCTCGGCTGTCATCACTTTTCGGTGAACAATGGCCGTCGATTGTTGGTAGTCCTTGGCAGTCAATAATTATCAATAATTAATTATTGTTGTAGATTTTACTTTCTATTTGTCAGTAATTTCATCACTGATTTCGATTAATCGATCCATCGAAAAAGTCAAAGGATCGTAGAGGAGGGAGGGCCATCGATTTTTAGTCGTCATCGGCAGTCAATAACTATTAATCAATCATTGTAATAGAATTTACTTTCGAGTTATCAGTGACGGATTAGGTTAATCGAAACGTCATCACCAATTTCGATTAATCAATCCGATGAATAAGTCAAAGGGTGGTGGAGGAGGGAAAGAGGGAGACAAAGAGAGAGGGAGGTGAGGAGGAAGAAGAAGAGATGGTCGGGAGAGGCGACCGAGGGCCATGCTACCTCACGGTCTGGGTGCCTAGCCTTTAAAAATACTCGCATGCCGAGCACGGCGAAGCCGTTCTATATCTGGACCCGGAGATGTAACGCTAGCCACACGGGCTCTCCTCCTCCCCCCCTCCCTCTTTTCCCCCACTCTCTCTCCTCCTCTCCCCCCTCCCCTTTCTCCTTTCTTCTCCCGCCCCCAACTCCTCCTTTATACCCCCCACCTCCTCACACTGCCGCGTTAGTTTCTCTACTTAACCTCAGTCATCTTCTTTCTTTTTGCATTCCGTGCATCTCCCCATCTAAATGTCTGGTGCCCCGGTCTGTGTACTTAAGAGGACGCAACACCCCCGCGTCACGCTGGAATTGATGGCCGTTTCACCGATTGAAAATATATTGACAAAATTTCGACAGATGAGATTGAAATTAGCATATTTTCATGCAAAAATACTTACTAAACTGAGATTAATGCGGAATAATATGACTAAATTAAGATATTTGAGTAAGTATACTTGCGCACATGGTGGACATTTTTAAGTTTCTCTACTTACCCTCAGTGATCTTCTTCATTTTACATTCCGTGCATCTCCCCATCTAAATGTCTGGTGCCTCGGTCTTTGCACTTAAGAAGACGCGACACCCCCGCGTCACGCTGGAATTGATAGCCATTTCACCGATTGAAAATATACTCGTATATTGACAAAAGTTCGACTTATGAAGCCAAAATTAACATATTTCCTTGCACAAACACTTGCTAAAATGAGACGCGATGATTGAAACTCTAATATGAGAATTAATTCAGAATGAAGCGACTAAATTAAGATATTTGAGCAAGTATGTTTGCGCACATAGTAGGCATTTTTGACTGTTTCTCTAGTTACCGTCAGTGATCTTCTTCATTTTGCTTTCCCTGCATCTTGCCATCTAAATGTCTGGCGTCTCGGTCTGTATACTTAAGAGGACACGTCACACTCGCTTTTCCGGTCGTATTTTTTTTTCGCAAGAATTACAACAACGTCGCCTTTATCATCTCACCTGCCTCATAAAAAATACTTTCTTCCGTTAACCCGCCTTATATGTACGAATGATTTCATTTGGAAAAGAAATATTCATTGCATAACCACTAGAAATCACAACTTTTACATTCATATCCCCCACCATATAACGTTTCACCTCAATAAATCATTCATGGTTACAGCTGCTAGAATATGGAACTCACTGCCGATAGAAATAAGAAATATCCCATCAATGCATGTATTTAAGAATAAAGTATATGTGTTGTTTAATGATAGTTCATGGCAATTCCCAGTGTAACTAACCATGCTGACGTGATTGAGTACTGATGTGATGAGAGGAGAATATATTCTGTATTCATGATATAATTTTCTATTGGTCCCACGTTTTTCTATTACAACTGAATATTTTTCTTATGGTTTTGGTATTTGTGATCGTAATATTATGATACACGTGCAAGGCAATTATTAATTTCTAACAACATCTAGTAAAATTTAACGCAAGTAAACATAGCAATATGAATCAGCGTAAAAATTATCTGATAAAGTAAATAACGGTTGTGTCGAAAAAGCTACAATGCAGAAGGGCCCACCGTCTAAAAGGTTTACGGAAAATCCTTTAAAAAAAACTGAAAACGCTGGAATTGGCGGCCATTACGCTGATTAAAATGTATTGACGAAAATTCGGCATAAGGGGGTTAAAATCAACATGTTTTAGCACTAACAGATACTAAAATGAGATTTATGTAGAATAAAGTGACTACAAGAGTGAGTATATTTGTTCATATAAGACTCTAACACACATTTTTGACAACTTCGAGAATTGTGTGAAATTCTTACATTTTACGGTATTTTTAGATTTATTTTAAAATTCGCCTAAAATCAACTAGTAAATGTATCAATAAGTGTTTAGACTCAGAAATTTATCGAATGTTTTTTAGCTTTTTGTAGATTTTCTTTGGATTGAAGGTACCCCTGTAAGCTTTAATATGGTGAATAATTATGTCTGGTGAATAAATGATATATTGTGATTAAAAAAATGTGTAGGAAAAACCAAGAGTTACAAGTGTTAGTTATGATTGCGAGAGAAAGAAAGGGGCGAAGTATTGTAATAAAATATGTTATTAGGGAATGTATTATTCATAAAGCTTTACATTAACTCAACGGTGTGTTTTGGTGAATCGTATCTTCCCGGTCGAACATTGTAGGAATAATTCCTGTTAATTCCTCTACAACGCTCCCTTTAAATTCCCGAAATTTATGAGATATTGTTAGGTCATGACACATTTTTTTCTTAACCACACAATAGGAAACAAAGTACGAGGGTCACTCCATAACTATTACACCCAAATATCCTGACACCGCATTTGTAACTCTAAGCGCTTACAACTTATAGAATGTTTAAAAGCATCTTTTCCGCTTCCATCAAATTTAGTTGAACGCAATACCGATCGTGGCGTGTTAGCAGTTATTTCATTAGATGGCGGATGCACTTGATGTACGTCAAAAGTAACTCGCTGTATTTAAGTTCCTTTTTTGTGAGAATGAAACGGTGGGAAACATTCACGAAAGGTTGGAGAGGGTTTATAGAGATGATGATCTCGATCGTAGTAGAGCTAGTCAGTGGGAACAACGTGTATCTGGTGAGAACGGGCACACCAATATTGAAGATTGTGGACGCAGCGGTCTACCCAATACTGCACTAACACCTCTAATTGTTCAGCGTACCGAGCCAGAACTTTACCGAACAGGAATACAAGCCTTAGTTCCTAGGTGGCGTAAAGCTATTGAAAAGGATGGAGATTATGTTTAGAAAGACATGGTGTTCGTAAAGGATGTGCAAATATGCTGTCAAAATTGAAAGCGCCTGGAATAAAGTCTGTTGAAATTTGGGTGCATTAGTTAAGGAGTGACCCTTGTAGTATATGTTTCCCATTGTGTCGTTAAGAAAAAAATGTGTCCTGACCTAACAATATCCCATAAATTTAGGGAATTTAGGGAAAAACTACGTTTCCCCGGGGAACATCTGACGAAAGGAGAGGAATAGATATTAAGTTAATGAGGAATAGCACTTCGGTACCGTTCTCTCGGTTACAGAGGAGTAAAAGATTCCGTTATTTTACACTTGAGTCGCCATTTCACTGACAAAAACACGATAAAATGGACCAAATTCACGACCTGGCTATGTTTACAATGTTATAGAAGTAAGATCGCACAAAACAGCCTGGAAAAAAATGCTATCAGAAGTGAAGTGTGTAGTCACGAATGTGCTTACGCAGTTTTAAGTTCCGTTTTAATATGATCAGATGTTTAAGACCACTCTAATGAAAAATCGCTTGAATTCCACAAATCTTAAAGGGAAGAGTTGAAATTAATATGACTGTCTCTTTGTACAAAAAAATAACACATTATTTATGAAAATTTATGTAAACAGAGATATAACATGAAGTAATGGCAATACTCCAATACATATTGAGTCCACATGAACTGGATTTTTTACAGGCACGAACTGAAATAGTCAAATTAGTTTGCTATTTGAATAGCGTGAGTAGAATTAATAATGATAGCCAAATATTTTTAATAAAAATGTAAGTTACAATTTTGTGCCATATATTCCTTTACTAGGTACTTTCTGCTTATGTCAGTAATACTTATATGTATATTGTAAATCTCAGTACTTTTTATTTCATTAATTGATAATTATATTTTCTCTTTATTTACAGGTAAGTGTAATCAACGAGACCTCACCAGTGGTTGAGAGTAATTCTTCTATGGGGAGGATTTGTGAGTAGTAAAATATTTCCATGTAAAAGTTAAATCCCTCCTTTTTTTGGAAATGTATGGCATTGGAATCGATACTTTGGCAAACCCGAAGACCATCATAATCATCTTTCAACTCATTGTCCTTGGCAGCCTTGATCACAGTTTTCTCATGTGTGTCATGCATGAACGTGAATATAAATATAAACAAGAGCGCACAATGTCGCTCCGCAATTCGTAATAAAAAAGGGCTGAGGCCAATATAGAAGCACCCAACTTTGTCATAGTTATGGGAATGGGAAAACGTTCGCCAATTTTCACCGGTAAATAAATATCATTGTAATGTGGGCGATTCTTCTTCCTTATAGGTGTTAAATTCAGTGGAAATAACATTTTCAATCGAAATCATTAACGAGTAAACATTGGTCATTCTCCCATAATCGTACAAAATTATGTCCATAGGCAGCCACAAAGTAAATAACAATATTAAAACAAAACTGAACTGACTTATTATTTAATACTCTCTTTTATTACTTTTAGTGACAAATTGGCGAAGAAAAATATTATATTTCTCAAATTTAATGTCTGCAGACTATGATTCGTCATGCCTTGGATAGTCCCACATCAATTTCCGAAGGGATGTTTATAGTGTTAACAGACTTTACTGAATAATTTTTAATAAAATATATAATTAAAAAGCATAATTCTTGTCCGTAGACAACGAAAAAGTAGAAATAAAAAACATTCTGAATATTATTAATGATCTCTGCCAATTATGTCAGTTGCTTGTATTAATGACATATTGTATTTAAACATTTTGGTTCTTATATGAACAAAAATTAAATTTTTTAAATTTTGCCTGAAGAAAATGCACTTTTTGGAGAATAACCCACATGCGTTATCAGCTAAAACGATCCATAAGGTATCACGTGATCAGGAGTTTAGCGGTTTCTTTCTTGTCCGTATGCACAGAAGCTGAAAATAGCTGTAGTTTGTATTTATTCTGAGGCATGATAATTAAAGATGCGGAAAGGATAATAAAGGATATTACTCAAGGAATTAGACTACGAGTCCGAAATATTTGATGCGCTCCAAGGGAATCGGCCAGTAGCGATCGCAATGCTGTTTCGAGAATTTTGCGGAGCCACTCTAAAATACAGTTTAAAATTATTTTGTATGCGCTTTCAGACGAAGCTAATACTCGTCTAGGTCGGTAACCCTAATACGGGCAACATATTTTTCTGACGTAATCGGGCAAGGTGAGTCCAATGGACTCTTTTAACTTATGCTTTTAATTGAAATTATTAAACAGTGGAAAATATTACTTTTCACATCAATTTGTACATATTATGCGCTATAGAATCATTTAACATAAAATGTATTTTTTTTTGTGAAACAAAAGTTTTACATTACTTATTAATTTCACACATAGTCAAACAGCGAGTACAGTGGACTCTTTTGACTAATTCTTTCTGTTTTCACTACATAAAACACCAAGTATTTATCGTTACATGTACCTAGTGATAATTTTACATTATTTTGACAATTCAAAACCAAATATTTGAAAAATGCACATTACTTTTTACATTTCGTGCAAACAGACTCACCTTGCCCGGATTTGTGGGAATTCAGGAAAAAAAAGTATTTCTAAGTTACTTTAATTCCGAAAGAAGTTTGAATTACTCTAATTTATAGGTAATATACAATTAGAAGCAGTAAAAAAATTACAACATGCTGACATCTCAATAACATAATAAAAGTCTCAAAAATGTGATGCGATGAGTCCAAGAGACTCACCTTGCCCGTATTAGGGGTACACGAGTTCTTCAAATCGAGAATGATAATTGCAAAAGGGCAAAAATATTCTCCTGCTGTGATGATTGGCTTTACAACGTCCAATCGTCACAATATATACTTTCAATTCCGACTTTTCCTTATCAGTAAACATTGCCGAACGCCTTCGTAGCTTTCTATTTTCGTCATAATCAGTAAATATATTAATAAACGGTAATAATTTAGGTTATATTAGATTTCATCTTCCTTTGTGTTATCTGAGTGATAATAAATAAGGAGTTTTGGGTTCAGTTAAGACACCTTCAATGGACGGAAAGTCGTTCACATACTTTCTTTTTATGATTTATTAGTTCTCTTGTTCCTTTAAGATGCCTTTTATTTTTATTTGCGTACAAAGAAGCTACCTATTTTAAATACATAAATGTTAGGAGTTTCAGTTAGGTAATAGGAGATTGCATCTTCCTGTGTATAGTCTGGATGATATTAATTTCAGAGGTTTAGGTTCACGGATTAGACACCTTCAAACGACGCAAAATCGTTCATATACTTATTTTTTATAATTTATTAGTTCTCTTGTTCATTTAAGATGCCTTTTTGTTTTAATGCCATCTCAGTGTTGTTACGTAACATTGAGACGTTATTCGCGATTTAACGTTCTCTTTGCTCAGTTTTCGATAGCAATCTACCTCTTTTTTTCGCCTACGTTCACAGCGAAGTATTTCCCCTTTTCTGCGTTGGGAATGCAATCGATCCAGTCATTGCTGTAATCTCATCATCATCAGATGCCGCCTTATTCCGCTCGGATGGTGCAGATCAAGTTATTTTTTTTACATTTTTGCAGATCGTAGAGATGGCTCCTTTGGGTCGATATTTCGGGCGTTCTCATGTGCGAGGGTGATACCGAAGCTCACCTCTCTAGACTGTCCTATGTGTGAATGCTCGCTAAGTGCTCTAAAATGCCTCTAAAATGTCTCTAGTTTTGGTTTCAGGAATGATTTTCAGCATTATTTACAAACTTAGCCATAGAAATTCTGCGGTAACAATCTTTCATGTTCATTCATTTTTAACTCCCTTTTATCCTTTGATGCTTAAATATGGTGGCTGTACCAAACCGAAGATTTGAGCTTATGGGTACAAAAGATGCTCGATATTAATGGTTACGTGCTTGTGTCAAAGAAGGCACGATGTTTTTTATAATATGTATTTTACTGGATATTCATATATCTAACGTGTCTCATGGTAAGAATAAAATCCAAAGATTGTGGAGTGGAATGTTTCCATATTTTATAATTGTGGAAAATTAATAGTATTTATTTCAATCATGGTAAGAAAATGAAAATATAAATCTGAATTATGTAAAACGTAAACGGAAAATGTCATTTTTCTAAATGTGATTTTATCTGTGACTACAATCCAAGCCAATATTTTCGTTGTAATGTCAATTAGTTTTCAATAAAGGAATTCATTTTTTTTTCTTGGGTGATATTGAAACTTATAAATCTAACCAAATGACATGCATTTTCGCTATCATATCGGATTTGAATCCTGCCTTGGTGGGTATTTCAGCTTAATTTTTCACTTACCTTACGGTCCTAAATTTGCTTACTGCATGTACACGTCATAATATTCAGCAGTAACCGTACTCTTTCAATTCCTTTCATTCTTTTGAATTTTCATAACCCAACTTATACAGTTCCGAGTACTTAGTTTAACTGACCATATCGGGGGATGTTTAATATTAGAAAATACTTGCTTGTGTCACCGAATGTAGGGTATTTTCCTCCAGATGTTTGGTTGGATGTACATGTGTTGCACGAACCTCAGAAAAGATAATACCAAGTCATGTTTAAAAAAATTGAAGACCGGTAACATTAATTTTTTTCTCTGAGTAATACCAATATTGCAATTTGATGTCAATGAATCAGCATTCTCTCTTGTACAATCATATTCCTTCATCATTAGACTAAACATTTTTGACTTTACTACTCATTAGTAAGACAAACCGACGCGTCGCGACGCAGGTATCACCAAATTTCGTTATAATAAAGAGAAAATGGTGTAAAGTGAAAGGAAAAACTAGTTATAGTGATCCCTTAATTATCATAGCGGCTCAATTCAGGTTACGGCGCTTAAATTTTGTTTTCAAGGATCATGATGCTGGAAATTTTGCCACTTTCTGCATGTTGGCAACGTGCGGAATCTTCAAAGCTATTCTCTTTATTTCGAATTTTAATGAGCTTTTCTACTTAAATAGAATTTTGCTCAGCTTTTCTACACAAAAATTCCGGATTTGCGAAGAAACGGAACTGACCTCTCCCCTATATGATGGCTTTGATAATAAAAATTCTACGCAAAATAGGACCTGGAATTACATGTTATGATTGGTTAAACTTTAAAAAATAAACTAGTGTAATAAAATGGGGATCACTCATTACAGCGATTGAGGAAAAGGGGGTATATTCAATTTCTGTGAATTTCAAACGACCGTGGCTTAGTCAGGAGTGAGCTATACCCGCACTTGACCGGAAAAACCTTCGGGTTGAATCGTTGAGTGAGCGAGCATCGTCGTAACGATGGGCTCTCACCCATCCCTTCAGCTATTGGACTCTGCTGTGTGATGTGTAGAGTCCACTTTGGCGCTCGAAAAGGGGAGTCGCGGGCCATCCTATTGTCTGAGGAAGTCATCGAAAATCGGCGATCAAGGAAAGAAGCTGAGCGGGCCTTGGAGCAATGATGGGCGGAGTTTTCGTTCGTGACGCTTACTCATGTAAAGCTGGGCTTCATCATCATCATAAGCCAACCTTATTGGTTGGAGCAGCTCTCCATTCCGCTCTCCTATCTGTTTGATTTTTTATAGTGACCTATTTCTGCTCTTTTACAACCTTAAATTCCTGTCCTATGTAACTCATTCCCTTGCATTTCTTTCCATTCATGTGTTCTTTCACGTTTTTCATGTCCTTCGAGGATTTTCTTCATCGGGTCATCATGTCTCATGATGTGGCCGGCTAAGTTGTCCCGTAAACAAAATTAAAGATGCACTGAGTTGTATGTTCCACAAAAGTTTGATAGACCGAACCAGGTTTCGACATGCAGACTATGTTATGTCTATTTAACTTTTGTGGAACATACAACGAAGTGCATCTTTTATTATGTTTCCTGTCACCAAGTTCCACCAAATATCGCCATCAATCATTAAGTTGATAATTTGTCCCGTCTTCATCTTAGGGTTTTTAGAAGACTTATCTCGCGTATCACTTTTCTTATCACTTTCTCATTAATGCCTAGGTCGATAAATTTCATCATTTTTAGGTAGTACCACATTTCGAATGTTTCCACTCTTGACTTCTCTGCTATTGTCTACGTCTAAGCCTCGCTCCCATTAGCGTCGAAATTCATTGCTATAGTAGTCGACTATTTGCAACCGTAATGATTGACTAGTAGTTAGGTACGTGTTCACTGTGACTGCGAAGAAAAACTACATATATCAATTGAGAACGTGGTAGATCTTGATTTCACCGTTTGGCGATGTTGGAGCAGTTCAACTCCGCCATTATTATGGATGCATCGCTAGCGGCAACTTTGATAGAACTACTCAACCTAATTCTGTAGCAACATCTTGCTTATATATTGAAGTTAATAATCGATATCTTTGTCTTTTCCACATAGCCTTATTTGTTACAACCGCGACCAGTTTCAACCCACCCGGGTCATTATCACAGCTTCCTACTTTAAAGGCCTGTTTACACGGTACATTAACCCGTACGAGTCAATGTCTAAATGTATTTTTGCGAGAACATACATGTTCCGTTCGCAAGTATTCTATTCGTACGTTCCGTTCCGGTCACCAAAAATTATTCACGCAAACAGCCATTAACTTGTACGCGTCAATGCATCGTGTAAACAGGCCTTAAAATATTTTTTGCCTATTGCAATCCTGAGCCAGCATTTAAGTATGTTCCATTGCAAATTGGGAGTTCAATTAAACATTTATTTTATATACTGGAATTTCGTTTGTTTCCATTTATGCCTTCACTAAGCGTTTTTGCGCTTTTGGGACATGTATTTGTTGATAATTTAGTTAGCAAAGACCATTTTTGAGCGCTATCATAGAAGGCAACTTCGACTTGTTATCCCAACTTTACAAATGCATCGAAACGGATATGATATTTATTGATTCGGCTCGCGCGCTTGCCTAGTGGGATCTATCAGAGGCTGCTAAATTTTGCTTCTTAAAACATAAAGCGTCAGATTGATTGCTCATTGCTGTTTATTTTTTCTGTAATATTTTCCTCAATCCTCCGCATGAATTTTTTGAATGAATGGAATTTTGTTCTTGCTATGATTTCTTTGGTTTAACGAACTTTATTTTAGTTTTTTCGCGAAAACGACACGTATTTTTAGCATCAATGAACGATTCTTTTACTTTTAACACCAACAAACCAATATAAAAATGCATAATATTAAAAGCAATGCCATGAAAATACAGTTCGGAAACGAGTTCTGTGGTTATTAGTCGATTTCTGGCCATGTAAAAGTATGTGCTTCAGTGCTCGAACCAAATTCCTTGCGTTTAATTCATAGCTCTTAACTAGGTACCACATATCTTCATTATCTAGTTCCTGTTGACTTAGGAACGCAAAATTTGGGCTATGCCTAGAACATTTCAATAGAGAAATCTCTTGTCGGCTTTTTAATGTGCTGTCACCTACTGCACATATAAACGGTTTCTCAAAAATCGCCACTTGACATTTCGTTAACATTTCTCCCCATTCAAAGAAATTCTCAGGGAAATTCCGATTTGTGTGAACGCTTATGGACACAATACTCGTTCAAACGTGATTCAACAATGTCTCTACCCTCTGATCGAAGCCGCTGGAAGAATTCAAGCGCAAACACTAGAAGGACCACGTTCGTAAGGCTAACCAGAAGCACGATTACCGTAATTACAACGGGAAGTAATTATTTAAAATATTTCTTTGTACATGTTAAAATAAATTAATAACCTCATTTAATATAGCCTTTTCCTTTATTTATCGATACAACTAAGTAATTTTTTACAAATCATTTTACACACAAAATTTAAGAGGTCACGTCGCTCCCGATTCCCCTGCCCTAGCCTACCACGTACGTCGCTCGGTATGGCAAATATGCTGCTTATTTCCATTCAAAATATAATACGGTAAGTTAAATGGAAAAATTTAGTAACTAAAATATGAAAATAGGCAGACGTAATACAGTGTAGTGAATTCCTGAATAAAACATACGTTACTGTCACAAATAAAATAGAAAATCCCAACCGGTTTTTTACGGGTGTTGGTTTTTTGAAGATAGAGAGGTGGTATAACTCGATTTCTATGAGGAAAATTTAAATTATATTTAAACAGAACACGTGCCATAAAAAATCAATTAGAGCAAAAAGTATTAAGATCACGGGAAAAAGTAAATGCTCTAGGTACAAGTAGGTATAGAGAAACTTGAGCTGGCAGATCAATTCAACTATTTGGGCAGCAGGTTAGAGGAAAACGGATACAGTAATAAGGACATCAGGGAGAGAATTCCGTCAGCAACGGAGGCGTTCATGAACAGGAAGGAGCTCATGAGAGGATCTTTATGTAAGAGTTTAAAGAAAAGATCAGGGAAGGGTTGATCTGGAGTGTGGCTCTTTACGGCGCGGCAACGTGGACACCATGGAAGGAGGACGAGAGAAACTGAAGGCATTCGAGATGTGGGTATGGAGAAAAATTGAGAAGGTAAACTGAGCAGAGAAGAGGAGGAACGTGGAAGTGCTGGAGATGGTGTGTGAGGAGAGGCAGCATTTAGATGAGATTCGGAGGAGACAAGGTATGGATGAAGCGAGTACTTAGCGGAGAGGGGATGTTGAAAACAGTGTTAGAGGGTCGAATGTTAGTTGGAGAGAGGAAGGATAAGAGTAGTATTTTTTGTAGAATGAAAGGGAGTAGGCCTTATAGCGAATCGAAGAGGAAAGTGCTCGAAGGAAGTGGAGGCTCCCAGAATGCTTCTAAAGTACTCGATGGAAGCCTATGTACTTTAATTGGTAGAACACTATCAAAATAATAATATTCTAGAAAGTAACATAACCTTTACTGTATACTTCCACAAAGTGACCAAATTGATTCAAGCACTATTTGTATCTTTTAACGGTCTTCGCAATCTACTGTTCAGAAAAATATGCCGCCTGTGAATGAACCCAACCTGTCACGGCGTTTGGAAGCTCTCCGTCATCGTTGAATCGCTGAGACAAAGTCACTGACAAGAGAAGGCCTACCACTCCTTTCTTCATCTTGACTGTTTATTCTCCCTTTTTTTTCCAAACAGTACCCACTGACGGACTGCACCTTCACTCCTAATGTTTTGTCCATACACCGCGCACAATTCACGATGAATATCGGCTGCTGATTGAGTTTTTGCCCAAAGAAATCGTATAACACCACGCACTTCACACTTGGCAGGATTTTCTATTAAGCCACTCATGTTTGTAGGCTATAACTGGACAACGCGTGAACGTATGATGGCTCGCCTTGCACAGTTATGAGCGTACTGATCTGCGGAGCGCGTCGATGTCAATAAGGCGGCGCTACTCCCGCTACTTCTCGCGCAACGCATAATCGGCAGTTACTTTCAGGATTATTCCTCGTTCAGATTACGATTGTTCCAGCTATTTTTGGAACTATCGTGCATACACACAACGATGGTTAAAACCTTTGCTGCCCTCTAATGCTGACATCTAAAATGAACGATAAATTAACGGTTAGCAAAGCTGTTGAGGTATGCAGGGACAAGATATTACTGTGTTCAACTTGTATTTAACGAATCATTTTTCTTCCTCCCATATTCTTCCTTGGTTGGAAAAATTCATGAAAAAATATAGCGAAGGGAGCGTCACCAACTTTTCGTCTTTCTCTTGTTGCTTCTTCTTCCGGTCTCCCAGCGCCTAACTGTCGTGAGGTGGCAACTTTCGGAACTACGTGAAATATTGTCAGGACATGCTTTCACACCGCTAATTCGGCCAACTATCGTTAGGACGATCGTTCGAACAATCGTAATCTGAACGAGACATTACCCTCGTAATGTAATATTGTAAGTAGACGTTAACCGACTAAATGGCGCGTCTAGTCCTTCTAGTGTTAATTGACTCGTTTGACCATAAAGTGTGGCAAAGGCCATCTCCTCCATGTATTTCTCTTTCTTCATTCTCTTTCTCTCATTACAATTATCTTTTCCAGTACTTCCTCGCAGCATTCGAATTTTGCCATCTCCCAAGTCTTTCCTCTTCCTCCCTCTACTCCTGTCCTCTTTCCTTCCACCCGCTTCCTAACCCCTTCCAAAACTTCCCCTCCCCACCTACTCCACTTGTCCTTGGTGCCAAAATTCCTCTTCTCCTCCCCTCCCACTTTCCCAATCTTTTCTTCCTCTTCCCCCTCTCCCTCTAGGCAAGAGTCTCGCTTTAATGGAGCACTGGGTCTCTCAATAGGGCTTGTTTTTTTATTATATGTACTTTTCTGAGTTTGCGTAGAAACTCCTATCATCATTAGTCTCGGTGGCGTCGGGGTAAAGTCCTCGCTTGTCCTCACATTTCAAACCGAAGAACACGGGTTCGATCCCCGTCTGAGTAGATTGTTCATATCCAGAGCATAGTTTTTTTGTACTGTTATTTGCTCCAGCCTAAGTCTGACTTTACGCAAATATAGTAACTCTTGTCATCACGAGTCTCGGTGGTATCAGGGTGAGGTCTTCGTATGTCTTACCGAAGGGCGCTGCTCTGATTCTCACCCATGTACATTGCCCCGATCCAGAGCATAGGTTTTTGTGTCCGTTATCGGTTATTTGTTGAAAAGGTCATGCCGTACGGTTTCTGCGATGTTGAAGATAGGTATTAGGGAGTACTGCACCACTTCGCGGAAGCCTCCCTGGTGCAGTTGGCGCAGATTGGTTTCCGGGTGGTCCTCCGCGTTGATTCACCGTTTCAAGTTTCGCCGGCGTTGTAGAAGGCGTCTTCTGATCTACCCGCGCCACTTCCACCTTCCGCAGGGCATACGAAGACTTTACCCTGACGCCACCGAAACTAGTGATGATAGGAGTTGCTATATTTACATATAGTCAGACTTAGGCTGTAACTAATAACCAGTACAAAAATCCATGCTTTGGATACGAAAAATCCTCTCAGACTTGGATTGAACCCGCGCCCTCCGGTTAGAAATTTGAGGACAAGCGAGGATTTTACTCCGACGCCACCGAGACTAATGATGGTAGAAGTTTCTACGTAAACTCAGAAAAGTCATCTAATTAAATAAACATGCTCTATTGAGATAAAACCTAAAATAGTCAACAATCTGAAGATCGGTTTGATTGGCTCTGTAATCAACTAACCTATTCATATTTTCTCAAAATACTCTTTTGTTTACTGAATAATTTATCCCATATGACGTCTTTGCCTTTCGTCCCGCCCTTCGACGTCCTCGCTTGTCCTTCGGCGATTGATTTCGCCAGGCCGACATGCCTTATGATGTGGCGAATCGAAGTGCTCAGTGGGTCTCTAAGGGTTCACAGATGTCTCAATAGAGGGTGCTCATCGAGCTGGAAGATGTCCACAAAATGCACTACGCTATTTTTCTATTGTCATTGTCATAGTACAGGACTGTCATAAAAGAATGGAGCAGTTTTGAACATGGCTTAAATTAGAATAGAATTACTTAGAGTCGATATATTTTTGATTTTTGACTTCACCGTCTAAAACAGTTTTTTTACAGAATTAATAAATTTCAATCTGCGGGCCACTCGCTAGACACACATTCAAATTTGGAGCATATTTAACACCTAGTGCCATCAGCCTCGGTATAATTGCCATGGGAATTAAAGAACCTGGATAGCGTAGTGGTCTGCGCAGTGGCCCGGAAAACCATAGGTCCATGTTTTGATTCCCGGTCCAGGGGAATTTTTTCTTATGGCAATTCTTATATATTCGAACCTTAGTCGAGAGAAACCCGGCGTCAAAATTAGTCTACTCAAAACGAAAGGCACCGAGGGGACTACGGCTTAACGTCCTATCCGACGGACGAAGTGCTGCACTTCGAAGCCCCTTCTCAAGGCACTCAACTAGGGATCAGACAACCGTTGAAATGTCTCTGTCATCCTATTCCTACTATTTTCTAATGAACTGCTGA
The DNA here is from genome assembly GCF_921293095.1 of Ischnura elegans. NCBI lineage: Eukaryota > Metazoa > Arthropoda > Insecta > Odonata > Coenagrionidae > Ischnura > Ischnura elegans. The sequence goes on along the minus strand of NC_060254.1, from coordinate 29,564,469 downwards.
AACCGCACCATTCTTTTTTGATAACTCTGCGCTATAATGAAACACGCCTTTATTGACCTATATGCCTGTGATTCGATACTGCAATAGACGTCTTTTACACTTTCAGCTCAAATTTGCATTCGCTTTTTGCTCAAAATTGCTCTACCAAATTTTCCCTTCTAATAAACTGTACTTTTCTGACTCAACTGAAATAGAAATACCCATGATTACTGTTCAAAATCCGAATAAATTTGCAAGATCCAGCTCTCCACTCCGGATTCTTGTCAGAAAACCTTTTCATATTCAGGGTGTTTCAAGAGGAATTTGCGATACTTCAGGAGGTGGTATGGGAGACGATTTTAAGATTTTTTTCGTCCACAACATGAGGTCGTAACTCCTTTGTTGCTGATCTGTGGCTACGTAAACATTTGCTTGGATGGACTTAGATATATGCACTTAGATACGATGAAAACGGTTTTTCTTAGGACATTTAAGTTAATACTCCGGATTTTAAAGACATTATATAATTAAGGGTCAGTGTTGTCACGGTGCCGGAACGCCTATCCGGCAATGGTTAAGAAAAGACATAATAGTCAAATAACGCTTTTATCTATTTTGTAGCCACTAGATTCCTATTAGATAAATTCTTAACCAAAACAATTTTTTCAAATTTATTTATCTATGTTTACTGAAAAAATTCTTGGTCGGGTGGTAACTGTTGCACTGTACAGTAAGTGTGTTCCGGTACTGGCAATTTTTACAAGATACCACCGTTAAGGATGGAAGAAAATGTGCGATTTTTATTGTCTGAAACAATTAACCTCAAAATGGGTGATATTACGCAATGATATGGTTGATACGCGATCAAAGCTCTTGTTTAATTAAGCTAAAATTTAAAAAGGCCTAAAGTATTGCAGATTTCTCCTGAAAAACAATATGTAAATATTCTCTTTATATAAATGCTAGTTATAAACAAAATATGTAAATATTCTCTTTGATACCTTGGATAACTTGTCCCATAAAATGTATTCTGGGCCGTCCTTTGGATTCATTCCCGTAAACTTGACTTCTATCTAATGTCATGTGTCATTCTCTACAAAGGGTCTCTACGTATTATACTACTACACTACGTTACTGTAAATTTATTTGTATAAACATGTGTATAATGTATGTTTTTCAGTTTAGCTATGTTTACACTCGTCTTCTATCTAATTTCTTTTGTCATTCTCTACACAAGCGCACAACGTACTATACTGTTTACTCCCTTGCTGTTTATTTCTTGCTAATTTATTTCTATAAACATGTGTATAAGTTATATTTTTAAGTTTAGCTATGTAAGCTTGTACATTTGTCCTAAGATATATTTTTAAGTTTAGCAATATTTATATTCGTCTTCTACCTTTATCAACTAGACTACATGAGCTCTAATTACTATGCTAACACGCTCTTTACTACTGACTTACTGCTAATTTATTTCTATAAACCCGGATTTAAGTTATGCTTTTAAGTTAAGTTATGTAATTAAGTTAAGTTATGCTCTACTTCGGTGTGACTTACGTCATTTCCATCTCCCCCCCTTCCACCCACGCCCGCCTTTTTCTCCATTCTTTTCCTCCCCCATTCCCTGTCATCGTCATCCGCTATTGTTACCTCGCAACTCAGCCGCTAGCAGCTGGGCTGGGTGCCCTTAAGGGTGTCCCCTCGTCGTCTGGCGCTCCTTCGGCACGCTTCCTTTCTCATTCCCCCACCCACAACCACAAAAGTACACACACCCACACACGGAAGAAAACACACGCACCATTGGCCGCGCACGTCACCGATTCTTCCTGTCACTTTTCTGCCACTTATGATTCCATATACGCCTTTCCTAAGTTAGTTCCCTGACCCTTCTGCGTTTTTACTATGACTGATGCATTATTTTAACTAATTAGGACTAAATGTTGTACCTATTGAAGCCATTGATGGATAATAAGTCTGCCTGTAGAAATGCATGGCTCTCTTTGATAACGCATGCTATCATACGAGTAAAAGTCATCAAATCTCCAAAATTCGTGGAATAATGGGGTTTATATCAAGAGGCATTGATTTATGTTCAATGACTAATGTTTGAAAATTCTACATAAATAAATAAATTATTATTGGTTCGAATATTTTCGCGGATAAATAAACCGACTACAATCGGCTTGAAGGCCCTGATTGCAATGTCAGCGAAACTGTAGTCAACTAAAGCCAACGGGCGCGGTGAGAAACCAAAGACAATGCATAAAAAATCTAAATTCATGACTCTTCGATATTGCATACTCTTACAAGCATTAAAGTCATCAAATCTCCCAACTTGGTGGGATAACTTGAATTTTTGCAAGAAAAACTGATTTATTGAAACGATTTTCAAGATCACAATAGGAGCGTTTTGCGTTTCTCCTGATAGGAAATTTGCTGTCAACACCCGCTAAATATCGGCTAAGAATCGATAAGCGAGGTTTTTGTAGGGTATGGTTTTAGCAATAGTATACTTAATCGACTAATATACGAAACAGGTTGAGCAAATGGTCTTATCCTAATTTTAAAAACATTATCGGAGGGATAGAGCGCGGTACGTGGGCGTCTGATTCCGATGAAGTAATTTTCACTATAAGGTTCTAGCTTCCTGTTTATTTTCCACACTACTGTATAATATGCTAACTGACCTCAATACTAGCAAAAAGACATCGCAAGAGACTGCTAGAACTTCTAGCAGTTTTGTCTTCTCTTAAGAACGGCAGAATTGTGGAAATTATATTCGGCGCCAACTTTACTGGAATTTATAGTTAGGTCTGATAATATTGCATTGCAAATAATTAAATCGATTTGCATATCATAAAATTATGTGAAAAGTTACAACATAATTGTCCGATATTGTCAATACTCTTCAGTCACTACAGATGCGTCTACTATAAAGTTTATACCGCTTGAAAACACATGTTATGCGTTATGGAAGGTGAAAAATCGGTAATATAAATCATATGATGAAGTTTTATACAAGAAGTAGATGGCTCCTCTCCATTATCTTTATAAAGATAAAAGAAACCTGAGGCGGAATATGCTATGTGGCTAATATTAAAATATCACACGTGAAATGAACAGGAACGGTAAATGGTAAATGATTGGGAATCGATCAGGAAAATCAGGGAAAGGATCGGTATAATGTCCATCTCCTATGCTAAGGGTTAAAACCATGAACCCTTAATAAAACAGAAAAATAAATAGTGCGTAATCCGTCGACACTGAAAAAGTGACCCGGTGAATATATAATGCCGCACGTAATAGTTTCAATGGTGAAAAACGAGCTAAAAATTACAAATCTGTTCCTACTTGTGCATTTTCGTTTGATGAACCGCCCTTGTTATCAATTGGCCAAACATCAAATATAAATAATGAAATAAGTTGCAGACTAAACTTGCATGAAATATTTATGAAAATACGCCACTTTACCTTCTCGTTCACCTTCCCTTTCCAGATGGAGCACTCCTTGCTAGATGTGTTTTTGTTTTTTTACTGCCAATGCACTACCCATAGTGTGCAATTGAAGAGTGTTTCCTGCTGATGTTTACACCAGTCTTTTCGTCGGCTAACTTCCACAATTTTAATGAGACCCATTCATTCATGCTTGGCCTATTTTTTTGCCTCTCTCATTTTGCTGTACCGTTGTTTAAAAACACTCCCCCATCCTTTTTGCACAGAATATTTTTTCCAATCCGTAGCATTGGAATTTAACTTTGCGTGTTGATACACGGTGAAACGTTTCAAATAAAGTATTTTAAGACCATTATCCATTAACTGCACAAATTTTTAAATTCGTGCCAGAATAAAAGTTTTCTATTTGAAATATGTCCAGAGATGATTCAATTACCACATTTTGATAACATTTTCTGCTATTTTTTTTAATTATTAAGGAAACATTTTAATCTGTATCACATGTGATAAATTATGGTAATAGGCAACTTTTTTATAGAATAGACATCTATCAAAGATTAGGGAGATTTCCACAAAATGTTTTCATTTCGCATACTCATTGAAAACTTCTCATAGGCGCCGGTATATTTACTAATTACATATAGAGATATCACTCGGGTAAATCCTCTTTCTCGTTTCTCATGCGAGGAGCTGACTTCCTCCAACATAAATAGAAGCTGATCAGCTTTGCCACGTTCCGTATGTTTCGAGAACTACATAGTATTACGATGACATATCTGATGCACCATGCGTTAGAGACAAAGAGGGCGATCGGGTTGGTGGTGGCTAGATTGTTGGCTTCCCACCCGGTGGGCTCGGGTTCAAATCCCGGCAGTGGCAGAGAATTTTCAGAGACCCCTGCTTGAATGTTGTGTGGACGACATTTCAAGCGCAAAACTCCGTCCGTCGGATGGGACGTTAAGCCGTGGTCCCCTTGGCGCATTTCGTTAAGAGTAGCTTACGCCGACGCCGGGTTTCTCTCCACCCTTCCTTCCACACCCTTCCCTCATGGCGCAAACGACCTCAGCTGTCGGTTGCCTCCTCCAAATACCATACCGTTAGAGACGAAGAATTGTGCGCTTCTGAAATAACTAGCAATGACTGTAGTGTATCACATAAGATACAAAATGCAGTGAAAGGTTAAATATTTTAATCTTCCGTTTAAGCGTTTGAATTATTTGCACTAATTCAAGTAGCTTTGGTCTTGGAATGGCACTGAGTTAATCCCTCTAATTGTATTTATTAACTTCTCTGGTCAGACGATGCAAGAAAATTTCAACAAAATTTCGGTCATGAATTTTTTAAATGAACAAAACTCAGGGTTGGAAACTCAGGCTCGTTAAGTTAGCCATAATTATTAAATATTATTTATGAAAATTAATCGTTTTTAAGACTTTGGTGCTCCTTAGGTCAAGTGGTTGTACTGCGCGACTGTTTTTCACATATATTATTTGTTTAAAATTTAAAATTTTACTAATTTTGTCATCTTGAAATTAACAGGTAATATAAAGATAAGTTTAGTACATTATTGACCATATTGTCATAATTTAATATTTTCACTCGATATTTTCCCAAATGTAAGTTTTTAATTGATAATTTCAGGCAACGTTTGACTGGTCAGTAATTCACGCTAAGATAGTTCTATATGGCAGTGTAAGTTTCAAGTGGGTCAACCGTCACCAAAAAATGCTAAATACTACCGTTGGAGAGGAAACGACGACTTCTAAGTTAGGAATTACTCTCTGAAGGCCGTTTTACACAGGGAACGGTATTTCGCAGGTTAAAACTGAATTTACTTCTAAAATGGCGTGGAATTGCGCTAATGCAAGAACGAAATTAGAACAGGGGCTATTTTGCCATCTCACTTCCACGCATTCTCGTGTGCGTTCTAGCAATTCACCGCTTTACACGACGCAACTGCGCCTTCGTACACACGTCAGATTTTGCAAGTACGTACCCCGTGTAAAACGACCTTAAGAAGACATAAATACCTACCACTCATGGTTTTAGCACCAAGATCGAGGCGTCACGATCGCTTGGTTATAACTCTAGTATGACTTATAGCCGGTGCAAATTTGCATTATTTCAATGTGAAGTTTGAGACCTTTGGTTGGTACTAATATCCAGCGTCTTTAATCGTGATGTAGGTAGTACATCAATACGTAATTTAATGAGTCTATATTATACTTATCTTTTTAGCTCGAGGGGTTCAGTTACCTTTTGCAGGACGATATATTTTCGTAGTTGTTGAGTTATCATTTCATTTCCCTGTGTTATCGCTCACCATTGAACAGCTTCCTTAAACCTCCTACCGTCAATTTCGCGGAAAGGGCTTCTTGGAAAGAGGGCTTTTCTCGGAAGGCCTCGATGGTATAGGTGAAAGTTATGGTCCCCTCTTATACATTCAGCCGGCCATTATCTATCCACATTGTACCGCCAACGTTTTTCAGGGTTTAAGAAATAAACTATCAATTTCATTTGGCGCCTGTCCGCTACGTATAAAATATCAAGGCCGATATACGGAGGAAATTACCAAAAAGTTGAATCAAGTACTTGCAAGAATAATAAGTTTTCCTGCTTTGGGGTATTCATAAAAATGAATATCAACGAGTAATGGACGCCAGCTATTAATCTTTCGTGTACTCACTGTAAAATGGCGCTCAAATTATATTGAACAGGAATATAAGGATAAAGATTTTTTCAGTCGGTCGTAAGATGTATATTGTTGACTACCGCGGATTTAAATGGATATGCAAAAGTCGTCACTCGCTTCGCTGACGTCACAGCGATCGGAAATTAGAATTGATGATAGGGTAGTGAAGAGTCTGATCTGGAGGGTAGCGCTTTACGGTGCAGAAACGTGGACACTTAGGGAGGAGGACGAGAGAAGACTCGAGGCATTCGAGACCTGGGTGTGGCGAAGAATGGAGAAGGTGAAGTGGACGGAGAGGAGGAGGAACGATGAAGTGCTGGACATGGTGGGTGAGGAGAGGCAGCTTTAAGTTGAGATACGGAGGAGACAGAAGGTATGGATGGAGCGAGTACTTAGCGGGGAGGGGATATTGAAAACAGTGTTAGAGGGAAAAATGTAGGGTAAACGAGGGAGAGGAAGGAAAAGAATAAAATTTTTAGATAGAATGAAAAGGGAGTAGGTCTTTTTGTGAATTGAAGAGGAAAGAGCATGGTGAAAGGGGAGGCTCACGGAATTTTTTCTTAAACACTCCATGGAAATCTACCTAAATCGGTAGAATACTTTAATAAAAGTATTGATGATGATACAATCTATCAAATCCATAAGGTTGCATTAGTATTCCTTGCCCAAGAATATATCCATCGCAATAAAATGATCGATATTCACTCATCGCTGCTCTGCGAACATTTTTAAAATCAGAATTATATGCGCCCTTAGGGAAAACATAAATCTAGCTTCTACTGGATAGATTGGGGCCCCCTATTTTGGGATTTAGGTCCCTTGGTATTATAATTGAGCTGCGTTATACCTTGGTTGTCTCGATATCCTCTCCGTTGCTTATTTTTCGAATATCCGATGCTATTTTACATCTTGAGAAGTCACTCTCCGAGATCCACGGTTTCTGTTAACAACTCAATTAATTGAATTTTGCTTTTTGTATTTATTTTGAGAATAATTAAGCTGGAGAACATATTAAAATATATTATTTCCATCAAAGGACTTAAGATTTCCTTGTAAAAAAAGCTTTTTATCACCATTGGGTAGTAGAAACAGGATCCGCATCTGGAAATATCAATATCAAAGGCAAGCCAGATCAATTCTTATCAATTCTACCGGCAAATTTATTGAACTGTATTATGGGCACAAATGTTCAAGTGAACCGGAAATAAAAGTCAATTATTGCATGAAGTATATGATCGACCAATCCGTTTCACCAGTTAATATCTGATCTCAACGAACTCAAAATAATTTATCGACACGAATGATTTTCATAGGACACGTTATTGAGGATGAACTGGAAAATTAATCTGGTGTATAAATGAGAAATTGGCTGTACGTTGCAGAACGGACTGGAGAGCTGTGTCAAACCAATCTTCGTATTGACTCAAGATGATGATAATGTTCACAGTAATTAATTCTCTAAAAGTTTTTATTTTCCCTCATGCAATAGGGTAGTTTCCTTCATCAAAGAAAACGAAAGGCACTGATTGCGATTCGTTACCCACCATTAGTGTATTCATAATATACAAATTATTTGGTTTTAGAAATCCCAGTTTAGACGAATGTTAATGGTCAATTTTAACCTCATTTGAAAAAGGCCAGGTTGGCGCCCATGCGATGACATTCCACATTACGTGACAGGGACCTCGATGCTATGCGAGTAGTCAGGAGGACTGAAAAGAGAGGGTAGGGACAAAGAGCATAGGTTGTTACCTTTCCCATAAACTGTTTATTTCTCTCTCTCTCTTTCGTATGCCGACAATCTCTTAACAACACTTCAATATCCGAAGCATACTTCTTAAACGTAGAATGGTTCGGACAAAAAACTAATCCTTACTATCTTCACTAGAGTAATGCGTTAAACGGTCAAGTCGATCGATCCATTATCCTAGTAATAGTGTTGTAGGTCAATTCTGACTATGTGTCATTCTTCAAATCTCGATTTTTAAGAATTAATTCTGAAAAAACTTGATAAATCGACCGCAGTTACCGAGCCTCAGGGTCCCGCGTCGCGTGGATCAGGCTTGACGCGCGATCGAAAAATCGCTCTCATTTCCCTGGTCGCAAACGTTTTCCCAAGATTTCTTCACAGTGTTCTTAAGAAATGTCTACTTCACCGTGTGATGTAAATTTCCTGATTACCATGTGTCGTAAACGAAAGATAATGTACTTTATTTAAAATTTCACGCGAAAAATGGGTACGCCATTTTGTGTTGTAAAACCATGCAGATGTGAACCAAAATCTTCAAAAATCATGAAAAATATAGCCAAAGCATCTGATCAAAGGAATATTGCGTTTTTTATTCCATAAAAATCATAAAACCGCAACACCACCTGCTTAAGTTCAAAGATTTTCGGAGAAAAACGAGATCGCGCGCGTTTTTGAAAAATTGGTCATGTTTGAGCTGCAGTATCTCAGTAAGGGATCAAATGTATGTAAAATGGTCTACACATTCATAATTAGCCATCATTTACGAGAATTTATGCTAAGTTTTAAGTCCTTATCTCAAAAAAAAGCCACTTTGGACTTTTGTCCGGCTTTTTCCGACTTAAGACCACTGTGCGACGTTTTGAGAGACGACTTTTCTCCCATCTTCAAGGCCAAATTACAATTTGAAAGTCCTATTTCACAATCAATTTGTGAAATTGGACTTTCAAAGAATAACACGGCCTTGAAGATCGGAGAAAAGTTGTCTCTCGAAACGTCGGCTTATACGACAGAATTAACCTGGCTGAGAACCCGAGAAGAATTCATTAATAGAATTCACCAGGAGATATTTATACCGTTTATTGCCACCTTTTCCCAGTTCTGTATCTCTCTCTTCTCCTGTTTCTGGACATTTGTCTTTATTCTACATCCATCAGGCATTTTTCATGATGAGGAGCTACTGGTGCGTATCGTAAAAAATAACGACTTCTTGGAACTGGCTACGAATTCGAGGAATTCCCTCGCATATCTGCTATAAGTGCTAATAAAATTGCATTTACGCCATTCTGACACTCAAATCCTGATTTATGACTCGATACTGATTGAGGCCCCTGCGTAAATGGAATCTGCCATATCTTGTGTCTGAGGAAAGTAACGATTTGCATCTTCACACGCGGCCAAGGCTAAAAAAAATCTTAAGTATATCATTCATGCTTACAAGGGAAGCGGGTAAAAAATTACGCATCGAATATTCTGGTATAGATTATTTTATACAATGAAAGACTATATAACATCAAGAGGTTACTAACTGGTTAAAATTAATTCCAACGTGATGGTATTAACCCCGTTGCAAGAGATGCCCTCTTATTCTGCAAGTATTCTAGAGTGTACACTGTACACCTATCCATGTCTGTATTTATGTTGAAGTGTGACATAACTAGTCGTAAATCATTTTTTGCGCTGAACGATCCATTTATTCCAAAAATCTACCTTAGGCTATTGGCACTGGCATAAGAATAGACAATTTCTGAATTCGAAAAATTTAGGTTAGCATCTCTAAGTGAAGTATTTTTTCCGTGAAATTTGCAACGCTCTACCTTTAACATTGTTAGTGGCGACTGTTGTTAACTCATTTAAAGGCGAGACAGCACGTATAGAAACGATCTTCATCATTCTATTTTTTAATATAAGTTGATGCGAAGTTTTCCGCGGCGTTTTCTAGATGATGTCTCCATCTTTCTGGGTTCCACCGCGTGGATTTTCTTTGCGACGACAGTTTCTCCGGTATTCCAACCGGCGTCTTCAGGTCGATCATCGACCGGAATGGAGTATTGGAATTGGAATACCGGAGAAACTGTCGTCGCAAAGAAAATCCACGCGGTGGAACCCAGAAGCATGGAGACATCTATTAATATAAGTACTCCCCAACATAAATGGAATAAAAATGCAACTGGTATGTTGGTTCTTATATGTTGGCTCTTTACACAAACGAGTTAAACCAGAGGTAGGTATAGCAGATATAAGACACCAGAACTACACGCAAAATGAGATACTTTTCATTTTGTGTCTAGTTTTTAAATGTAAGCAATGAAAATATGTTTTTCACGTTACAGGTTTTCTTTTATTTCTAATTAAGAAAATTTGAAATTATTACCTAAAAAATGCATTTTTCACAATATTAACATATTTTATTCATTTTAAAATGTTCTATAAAATTCTTTAACAATAGCAATTTTGAAATTCCTTATTGCATAATCAAGCTCCTCGGTTTCCAAATATCCTTAGAATTTTATACCTAAATGCGTAGCGTTTCTATTAACTTTTCAGCAATTTTGGAGCTAATCACCATACTTAAATTTATTTTGTTGAAAATTCGAGAAGTATTGCTCGGATTGAGTTCAAACACTCTACAAGGGAAATTGATCTTTCCGTAAAACTTCATTGATTTTACCTTAGGGAAAGTTAGTTTAAAATCGGTTTTAAATTTCCACCGCAACGGACAGACACCGAGTGAAGTTAAAGGAAACTTTTCAAATAGAATGAGGACCAAGACAACAAGAAAAAAGATAATATAGCTGGACGGATGAAGATGAGCTCCCCATTGGATAGCGTACAAGATGCGAAGAGGAACATCAACAATATAAATAACTCTGAGGGAATCTCGCAAACACCTCACTTCTCGTAGCTTTTAAAATTCTGCCCGAGAATAGGTTTTATAGACAGGAGACTCAAGGAAAACTCCAATAAGCGGAAGAGATTTCCCTCCTCGTTCGCACTATTACCCCATTCATGATCATGAAGGGGTATAAAATGCTTTTATTATTTACGAATTATGGTTTTAAAAGGTATACCGCGGAAATACTTAGTGATTGGATGGGTTATTAAAATTAAGTAGGCAATGGGAGTGCGCTATAATATCTCTTAACCAAATTTTATTGCGTGCTATAAATCACTGGATAATACTATACTCCTCAAAATTGGCCACGCCGAAGTAACGTTCAGGCGCTGTACCAGGAAAGCAATGTATATACCACCAGCCAGTTTACATTGCAATAATTATTTTGTGAATTTTAATGACAATGAGTATTTATTTCACATCATAATGGAAAAGAAACTGATGAACAAAATAGATTGAATTTAGCTACGAGGTCAGTAAGAGATCTAGAATAAGGTTATTATTTTATCTTTCGTACGTAAACAGTGTTTTCCCTCCGTCAAATTCACGTACGAAAGAGAAATCAAGGAGTAACTCCCTTTCTGGATCTCTTACTGACCAGAAATAATAAAAAAATCTCAATTTAGACATTTATTGGAAGCCCACAAATACCAATGGTTACATTTATTCTGATTCATTTGTTCACAACAGGAGTAAGCTCGCTTCTTTTCATGCCCTTGTCAATCTCTTTCTTAATGTCATTAAGCGCATTGAAAAATAAAATGGCTATAAAGAGTCTGTAATCGACAACATTGTTAAAAAACACTTATTCAAGATACTAATGCGAATTCAATCCCTCTCAAAAAAGTCGGGCCCATGTACTACATTAATATACAGTACCACTTGATGAAAACAATCGTTGAAGGGCAGGTGGAATGGAAGAAGGGCAGGGGTTACATAGGAGGTTATAAAAGGATGTGAAAGGGAAAAATACGTCACTATGAAAGGCTAACGGATAGGAGAGAGGAATGGAGAGTCCAACCTGTCTTTAGATTGGTGACAAATGATGGTTAGCAATAGAGTAACCACATTAGCACGCGGCTAAATATTCTAGTACCCATGTCAATTGCGATGCGACGTTCTTTGACAAAATTAGCGTGGAATATGGCTAACTTCGTGGTATGATGAGCGTGGACTTAACGGGATGATTAGCGTGAAAATTTGGAAGACGGATTATCGTAGACATTTTTTTCATGCAAATTTCATTTGTGTTTTGTTATCCCAAAGCGTTAATCACGAATATTACTATGGAGATTCCTCAAGTCGACCACTACATGCAGTCACTCACCGCGCATTTCAATGGGCTTACAAAAGTCGCCACTCGCGGCGCCGCTAGCGGACAAAATGATCCGATTTTTATGGCGAAATAAGGTTAATAGTGGGTGTCAACTGTCAACCGAAATTTATGTACGTGATGATGTGATCAATCAAATTCTTAACTCTTCAATGTCATTCCTCGCAATTACAAAGACTTTACTTCGTAATATTGGAAAAAAGTGGATCGCATTGCACTCATCACCGCGCCGCGGACGTTTTTGAAAACCAATTAAAATGCGACCGAAGTGGCAACAGAAATCAACCTTCCATTGGATGAAATTGGGCCTCCTTTAGGTATTCCGCTTGTCATTAATTACGAAAGAAGATGCCTCGGGATAAAAAATAGCATGGATATAATACGGAACGGGCGGTGGCGGGGTAAATTCCTCGCCTATTAATCCAGTGGTCGTGGGTTCAAATTCCACCTGGGTGGAAATTCTCTCATCCAGGGCATAGATGTATGTGCGGGTCCCTTAGCATAATTATAGGGAAGGACTGTATTGTCCTAAATTCGGTTGATAAATAAAGACGAAAACACAATTACAATATCAATTTCGATGCGAAATGCGCGGCAGTTTGTTATTAATTCCTGAAGAATAATGATAGATGGCATTGAGTACGTCTCAATTATTTTCATATACACTCCATAGCCTCCATAACCACTAATTTAAATTTTCGTCAAATCGTCAATTTTTATTTTAGCAAGTTTTTTCTTTAAATCGGCCTTTAAAGAGTGTGGGAGGGAGTTTTTGGGTCCTCTTGCTTCTCGAGGGCAATGCTCTAAAGGGTGACGGGTAGGTCGGGAGGGAGGGGTGGAAAACCTCCCCTCCCCACCCCACTCCGCCATTTATTTCCCCAGTCAGCCCACTCCACCGCACCTCTATCGCGACGAGTCAGGTAGCGTAGGTCCCCACCGCTGTGGACAGATGCCAAATATCCCCCCTCCCTTTTTTCATCCATTGGAACATTATAGAGTGAAAATTTTCTGGAGCCGGAAAAATAGTAAGCCAAAAAGAAATTTATTTCCTGTCGAAAATGTTAAATTTGTACCATGTAGGCAGTAAAATATTTTGCCCATATTTGAGTTCGCTAGGGGTCATAGAAACGCGCAAGCCTCTCCACCTCGACATGGTTGTAGCCCAAGGGAAAGGAATTTAGCAGTAAAACTATAATTAATTGGCAGCGTAATTGTTGATTAGCATTATTTCAATCTAATTTTTTAAAGTTATAAGTGTGATCTCTCCTCTTTTCAATGATGGTATTAATTTTACAGAGATTAGGAAACATTATGCTGCAAAGTGATACTTTCACCAAAGTTTACGTTCTAAATGGCTAGATTATTTTGTAAAAGTTTCTTGATCTATGTTATTTCAAAATCCATATGTATGCCATAAATATTTGGCTTTAAAACATTAAAACAAGTATTATTAAATATATTGTAAAATAGAAAATTTTAAACGTGTTATTAAAATCTGTTCTGTAGAACAAAAATTTTCTTGCCACAAATTTAAAATTAAAATATTTGTATAAAAGTAAAACAAAAACCCATAAAATCGGCCACCTCTAATACTCCTCTTCACGATACGTATTGGCATTTTGAGTCCTGAAGATGTCGCTTGCATCTATCTTACCATCATTCGTCAGAGGAGCTTCATGTATCACTGCCTATCATGTAGGATTTGCGGTACGATATAGGTGATTCATAATACTTCTGAAGAAAGATATTGCACATTATTCTTCACTGGATTTATTTAACGCACTTTTTTCGTTGCTTATGAGCGTTATTTAATGAAAAGAAATGCTCTTTGCGTAAAATAAATTCAGTGGTAAGTATTTTTGCAGTACCTTCCCTATGGCACTCCAACCAATATTACTTTTGCGCTCCTCATGATAGGTGCCCATTTCACCTTTCAAGTGAATCATTTTTGCAATTTAAATCATATTTTCATAGTGAAATGTGAAATTGATGGTAAAACACTAAATATCTCCTATCATAATGGGTTTTCATACCAATATCTATGCTATATTATGAACTTCAAATTTAGTCTCCTTAAGTTTCAGAGGAGGTCCCAGAAGTTCTCTGAGAAACATTATTTGCGGTATATCAGCTCCCTGAGAAATGTTATTTACATATAATAATCAACTTCAGACTCCACAGGCCAACAGCCTGCCATGCACTGATCTGGTCAATAGCCAAGCTAGACTGCCACCCAAATTTTCTAAAGATTTGTAAGAGTACCTACCCGCTTGCAGTTCTCGCGTCAGCTCGGTTTCGCTCTCGGGGTAACAGTAGATGCGGATGTAGGGTCACGTTAAGGTGTGGCTCTAATATCCTACACCGAAGTATCGGTCCTCAGTCTATCTAACCTCCTTGACATATTGATATTCTCTACTCATCCCGTCTAATACCAAGAGATACCCCCGACTATAACCCTGCTTAACTTCCCCTTCCATCTCACAAGGGAAACAATATATCTTTGGTGTGCGTAAATAGGGTAGTTTCCTTCATCAAAGAAAACGAAAGGCATTGATTGCGATTCGTTACCCACCATTAGTGTATTCATAGTATACAAATTATTTGGTTTCAGATATCCCAGTTTAGACGAATGTTAATGGCCAGATTGGCGCCCATTCGATGCCATTCCACGTGACGTCACAGGGACCTAGGTGCTGTACGAGTAGATAGGAGTTTTACATCGACTGAGATTACCAATGCATGCATGGCAGAGAGCTCAGGAAAAGATCTCTTAATAATCACCTATTAAAATTGCTTATAGTCGGCAAGTTTCCTTCGTTTGATAGGGTATTAATAATCCTTATTTAAGCCAAGCGCTACCTGCTAGCAGGGTACTCTGCGCTACCGCCATGCTCGGCAGCAAGCAGTCTGCATAGTAGCGGCGTTCATAGCCTCACACCCAGGTGGCCTAACACATCAGCAGCCAGACGTCACACGGGCTTTACCCAGCATTCATAGTTAGCCGTCGCGTTTTCGCGCGCTTGAAAATTTTCACTTTTCATTAAATCGCGAAAAATAGATATTGTCATTTAAAAATCTAAAAGCGTGAAATACGTACTCTTGTAGTAATAATCTTTCGATTTAGGCAATAAAAAATAGGAAACCACCCTATTGAACGTGTTAAACAGACGTCCGACATTTTATCTTGCCGTGCCTTCTCCGAACCTGGCCCTATTAAGCTCAGCGCATGCAGACTTATAATTTAAAACATTCACAATGCAGTAATTATTATTATTTTTTCCCTTCTCTTGACCTTGTTTAATATATAATATAGTATTTCTTGGAGTTTAGGTCATTTATAAAATAAGTTTCAGCCAACGTTTCGATTTATTTTTTAAATCATCTTCAGGGCTATGTAAGAAAACCTTTTTTTTCTTTTTTTGTATTCACGAGAAGCAGCATTCAGAAATTAAGAAAGTGATAGATTATTCATCGTAAATATTAAGTTCGGTCAACATTCCTAATTAATGCGTGATCCTACATGATACTCGGATTTTTCTGCTTTTAGTGACGCGTGTGGTAAGTCATGAATATGGGACAAATAAGGGTTAAATCGGTGCTTGCAAAAAGCACCTCAGTGGCGCGTCCTTACTTCCCTGAAGTTACAGCGCTTGCATTAGGTAATATACACTAGAAATATACAGTAATTATGATATTTTTCCAGCCGGGGCGCGCATTTCGCCCTCATTGGGCGCTCCGTCGCTGACGCGACCCCTTTATGAAATATCCCACGCAGGCCTTCTTCCCAGATAGATTCTCTCTCCCCATCCCACTCCGTTTTCTTTCCTGCCTCATTTAACCCGCCCCCGACCCGTCCCTACTTTTCCGTGGCGAGAGGGGAGTTGGCACCGCACCAAATGGGTCCCACTCCCAATCGGTTCCTCGGGAAAACCGTTCTTCTCCGTCTCCCACCAAATGCTTGCTTTCATCTACATCCCGGCCGTACCGAGAGAGAAGTAAGCCACCACCTCCGGGATTTGTGGCTGAATACGCACGGGGACGCGTCATATTTTCTCCAATTAGTAGATCGAACTCACATTTTCTGCTCGTGATGGCTTAATGAGGAGCCAGAATTTTCTGCCTCATGGGAACAATGCAAGGTATCGATAGAGTACCCGGCACACAGAAATTCCTGTGTTTTTTCGTTTATTTTTTCTCACCATATTTGTCTCATTTCGTTGATATATATCCATAAAGCCCTTACTATTACTATAAAATCCCCATACATAGGCGTATAGTTTGTGGTATTGTGTAGACGTTTGAAAAAAAAATAGAAATTTTAGATTTTGTTTGGGATTTCTATCAGGCTAGCATTATAGTGCGGGTAAAACTTTATTTACAGTATAGAAGCACTCTTTAGCGTATTGTGCTGAGTAATCAACTAAACTAGCGGAACTCTCCAATGTTTCTATTCACAGTATTCGTAATAACGACGTACGCGGATACGTGAAATATCTGCAGTTATCTCAAGTGCCCGCGGTGCCATTTCTATAACTCCACAGGCGCGAGTAGTAAGCCATCTTCTTGTCTCACGGGTGATAGCGCCAGTTGGCGTGTTCTATTTTCCCTATTGACCGATGAGACAGAACAATCCATTTTTTCTCAATTCCTTCAATCGAGTATTTGTAATCACGAGAAGAAGCATTGAGAAATTATGAAAGTGATAGATTATGTCATCGCTAATATTAATTTCGGTCGACATTCCTAATTAATGCACTCCTTGATATTCGGATTGTTTTGTTCTCAGTAACACGCGTGGTTAGTCATGAACATTAGGGTGAATCACGAAAAACAATTTGTTTCTGGGAAACTTTCCTAAATGAAAATATTTATTGAATTAGCCCAAAATAAGGCCCAAAAATTTTAGACCTCTATGTGAACCCTTGACCCAGAAACTTAGGGGGTAGAGGGTCAAAAGTCTAAGAATTCAATATTTTATGGCCATTCTTTATACATTTTGACAAGTAATGACTCTATTGAGCAAGTATTTCGTGACTTAAGATATATCTTCCAACGTTAAGCCACAAATTTCCAATTTTGAGTGCGCAAGTAATTTTAAATGCGCAATCCACGAGGCCAAAAGTGGTGGACTGGATAATCCTCAAAATAATTTTCTTGAATATTGCCGCTTTTGTGAAAATTTTATTTCGTTCTCGGATATTCTTATTTTTTTCTATAAAAGTTTGACCCCTTGGATTCTTTCTTTTTACCCAACTCATCCCCTTTTCCTCCGTCGCTGTAATTTATTTCTCCACCCCGCAGAAGTCATTCCACTTCCAAAACAGACCTGCGAGCGAATTCCGAATTCTCAGCCAACTTTGGCCATGGCACCCGTTAAAAATTACCTTTCGCTGCCTCTTCTTTCTTTATCTTCTTCATCTACATCACTACTCGCGTGTTTCTGAGAGGTCTGTTTCACTTCCAAATCTTTTTGATTTTTCGATTGACTATTGCATATTTCCATATGCGACGTGACTTGTTTATTTCCACGATGAAATGTTTCTCTCTGCGATCCCAATGGAAACTCTCGCCTATGCTGCTTGAAATAAATCTTTTGTGAAATATTTTTAATTAAGTATTTCGAAACGAAGAAATGAGTGCAAAACCTGGAATATTCAATCGCTTACATGCGGTGCTTGAACATCGATAGAAAAGAAGGGATGGATTTTTGACAGTAACCACAAGTAGGGAAAATAACATTCGTATATCCTGTATTGTCTTATCACAGTTTTACCTAATGTGGACAATATTTTTTGATTTGATAAAATGTAAGCAAATTTTGCGGGATTCCCCCAAATGTACACCTCATGCTAAAATCGTATAACTGGTATTTTTAAGTGTTCCTCGTGGATGTGGAGAATTTTACGTTTGACCTCTACCTTCCGATTACTGTTTTTTTTTTCAAAATATTTTAAGTTAAAATTAATTATATGGAATAAACTTGACACCCTCCCGTTATCTCTGCATATGGTGACGCCAAAAGTAATGGCTTTTGAGCTTTTAAGTTGTATCGTCCTTACCCATTCATTTTTATTGCAATTTGTAAAATTTATTTCGTATTATCTTAATGATATGATGCCACACATTTTTACATGAAATCTTAATTTTTACTGCTGTAACTATCCTCTGCAGTGCTGTTATATTTTTTTTAGTTCTTTTTTAACAAAGCTTAATTTCAAATTTCGTCTTCTTTCAGCAGTCTTCTTATTATAATATCAAATTCAGTTAATTGTTTTCACAAAGCTGTCACACAGTAAGGATAACCTTATGTTAGAGATGTAAGAGCCTCCTCAGGTCTATACGCGGAGAGCCTCCGTATGCAAGTTGATACGGAGGTGAAGAAATGACATATTAATTTTAAACTGTATCTAAGGATTAAAAAAAATTATAATATCATGCTATTTCTGCAAATTGTATTTCTCTTTTTCGTAATTTTAAGCTCTCAAATTATTATCGCACGAATATTTTCACTTTCTTTACATTGCATCCACGACGATACTGGTGTATATCTGATATATTTTATGTTGGTGGTAAATTTACAATGTTGTCTTTTAATACCTTTTTTATAAACACCTCCAATTTTGAGTTTTACTAAACTGTTAACCTGAAGGCTAACTGTAAGCGACGAACGCCTTCATCAAGTCTATATAGGGTGACGCGAAGATTAAGGAATGGCGTCTGAGCTTTTAAGCCGTTTCAAAGGATGATCTGGATGCGAAAGCTTCCGTGCCCGCGTCACTATCGGAAACCTCGCGCTCAATGCACGTCAGTCAACCGGAACGCCTCCTCCACCCCCTCTCCCCGCCCATAGGCAAATCGGTCGGTGAGGGCATTGGAATCCCCTCGCGCTTCTGTTGCTTATGCATCTTTTCTTCAACGATTTGTGAACATTGGTGGTGGCAAAACGAATCTTTCTCGCCCACCTATCCTATAGAATTGCCTTTACCTTACGTTTACCTTAGGGGTTTGACCAAATGTTTAGTTCTTTGCCAACTTTTATATGCATGACGAACGAATGTGCTTCTTGCCCACTATCAAGGGAAGTCCCTCTAAAAATATGCACCCCGAATCACAACAATACACCACCAATGCTCTTCATCATAGCAACAGTATATAAAGGCATATTGTTGTACCGCGTGTTGCATACATTAAGGATTTTTGTGTTACTTTCTGTCGCTAATATCTCGAAAAGCATTAAGTGTTGGCGGTTGAAACCAAAAGCACATCTCATGGGTATCAATTTTTTATCACCTAGCAAAATTTGAACGAGATCTGGAGGTGAGACTTGAGGGACTTTCCTCGTTAAGTCAATAGAAATGTTTTCAATTTGCCGTGAGGTTTGGTCAACTTTTTAGTTATTTGTCAACTTTAAAATATATGACAAACAAATATGCTTCTTTCCTGCTAAGTCAAAAGAATTGTTTATAGTTTATCTTGGTGTTTGGTCTACTTTTTAGTTATTTGCCAACTTTTGTATGTTTATGATAAATGAATATGCTTCTGGCCCACTATGTCTATAGAATTGTTTTTAGTTTACCTCGAGGTTCGGTCAACTATTAATTTCTTTGCCAACTTTACCAGGATCGATTTTGCTATATTCAAACTTGGAATCTTCTGATCCGAAGTCAGACGCATTATCTGCTTCTTTTGTTACGAAGAATTAATTAGTTTAAAAATATTCCGCAAATGGGCGATGAAAGTGTCGAAAATGGTAGCTCAGACTGCCTTTGAAGAAGGTGGCGTAAGTATTCAATATAATCTCTTTCTGATCTGAAATGAAAATTTTAAGCCGATAGCTAATCGGAAAGGGGGTTTAAGATTAGGAGCAAGATTTTTCCCGGTAGGACAAACATACAAATAGACAAGAAAGCGGCTTAATGAAAAGTGGTAAAATAAACAACCACAATAAGTTGACAAACTCTGGTTTAAAAAACCTTTCACCAATATATTACCTCCTTGAACTATATGATTATTCTATCAAGTTAATATCAGTTACTGAACTAGGTTTTTTTCTGTTCTCCGGCTCTAGAAAGGGTGTTGGTTGTCCAAAGTGTGAAGTTGAGTAATAATTTCAATTTCTCGTGCATGGATAGAATGATAAGTCTGCACTCTATCCCTGAATCTGAACTCATAGGTGCATGGCGCGCAATATAATTTGTTAATTTGTGTTTTTTTTATCAACGAGTGTCCCAATGAAGTGTCAATCCCTGAGATTTTTTGAAAAATTGTATAGGAAAATAATAAATTCATTTCAAAAACCTCAAGATAATCGAAGATATTCCATCCAGTCTTCTGTTTTGACGGATTGCTTCTTTGAAGCAGAAGCTGACGTAATGAAATTTATTGAGTATCCAGGGTTAAGTGGACCTTAATCTACATTTTCCAGAATGTATATTTCGAGACAGTACCTCCTAATTTTCTCAGGAGTAAAATTTTCTTATTTATGATGCAAGAAAACGCTAAAAAAAAAGGTTTTTAAGGGTTTACCCTGAGGATTTCAAAGCGATAGTAGTAGTTTTAATGAATTACTTAGCATAAAAAAGTCAAAATATCACAGCTCAAACGGTAGTGATACGTTTGATCAACGTTGCCTATCAAATTAGAATTTTAAATAGGATTAGAAATAAATGCTATTTCTTTATTCGGCTACAATTTATTAATTCTGTTTGCTAATTGACGCTGTTATGTGCTTTAATATCATTTTTTTGCTACAAAAAATAATTCTGTTTAGAAATAAAATATATATATCTTAATCTGATACATTAGAGGCGATATTTTCTTGGTTAACAGGCTGTTTATATATGGTTCAACAAAGTTACAGACTGCAGAGTAGTTGATATAGTTATCAACTAAGAAATAATATAAAACTGGAATTTTAGCGAACAAGGCTAAGTTGTGTGCGGGATTCACTATGGCGTTCCAACCTCTAGATAAAGTAGACTGATAAACATCAGCATTAGCATCAATGTAGAACAAGGATTTCTTTTGATACACAAAAATCGATGGCTCACGAAAAACTACCTACTTTCTGCGTGTTGTTCATTCTATCTCAGACGTACGCCTCGTGCTGTTCTCTCAATGCCCTTGTCACTAGGGTATCCTAATGTGTTTTCTCATTTCCTGGCGCAGCCCGTCTTATTCCCCAATATCCTCTAACTCAACCCCGCCCGTTCCCTCTCCTCACCTTGGCCCTTATAATCAACTCCCCATTGCACCGGAGGCGACAGATGTAGTGATGTCGGCCTCGTGGTAATTTACCTCTGTGCTTCGCTCGCAATTTAGCTGAGGATTGAGTGAAAAAAGGGCTGAAAATAAAAACCCTTGTCCGTCGGGTGAAAACGGCTAGCACCTAAAATGTAGTTACCTTTAGCATATCAAGTTAAGAGAGGTTCATTGGATAGGAGGAAAACATAAAGGTTTTGCGTCGTCACTAGGCGACAAAATTTGCATCGCATGTGTCTTTTTTATTCTTGAGCAGTATCATAAGTCATGAATATGTTCGGAAATAAACTGTTTTAGTCATATTTTTTTGTTTCAAAATTTAAGACGGGTGGCCAGCTAGTCTATTTGATATTTTTACAGTCTTCCAGAAAAACTTTTCATTCGTGTTCGGTAGGTAATATAGCTCTTCTTCTTGGAAAGTGAAGTCATCATACCCTACCGAAGTTTCAAGGGTTATTTATTCCATTTTTGTGGCTCCAAACGAAAATCTAGTTTTTGTGACCATTTTTTTCGCATATCACCCTTATAATATCCATTGCCGATGAAGCACTTTGACTTCCTAACACGTTATCTATTCCTCTATACTAATATGCGGTGATGACTAATCCCCCAAAAAAACTTAAAGTATCCGTAAAGATTCATTGGTCGTCATCAATTTTTCTTTGATAATTATTACTAAAGGCTGATAAGTGAAAAATTAAGTATATACACCGCTTTGTTTTCTTTCTAACCCTTTTTTTTGGTATCCTCAGTAGCTGACGTCACGTAGAGGAACGATTATTTCTCCGATACTTCGATCAAAGATTAGGCATGCAGTCCAATCAGTTGAAAGGTACCGCCGCTGTGCCGACCACCACGTCGTTTAGTCACGTTCTCTTAACTCACCTTGTATAACCTTTTTTCGGTGCTTTTTTTATTATTCGCGGCATCTCTTACAAAATTTTATATGTATCACCGGCCGCCTACTATCTCCGCTTTGATCGTATATATTGCGCGAGTTTACATGGTAAAATCTGTCATATTCAATAGCATTATGCAAGGAATGAAATATAGACTATTCTTCCAAATTTATACGACATAGTCTAAGCTGTCCCAATTTCAGCAATTTTATGGGTCTTTCAATATCACTGAACGAGTTACATTCTTTAATTTATCCGTAATTTTTCTAGCCATTTATTTCAGATATGAGAATTCTGTTATGCCTTACGTTGTAGCTATGTACTCAACTTCAGTCGTTTGATAGCGCTTCTGCATCTTTATTACAAAATCGCTGAGTAATTAGCTAATTTCCAACCACATTATCTCTAGTTATTTTTTTCGTTGCTCTATATCTCCTAGATAATCTGCATCACAGCATACTAATTTATGTATCATGTCGTTTGATTTATATTATCTGAATTTAATATCGATATCAGTATTTCTTAGCTGAAAGTTCTATTTAATTTAATACAACTTTTTTTTTGTACTCTCCCTAAAGCGGCTATCATAACAACCTGAAGCGCGATTTTCGAATTTATATACGCCTTGGCGAAGCAAATATCTGGGGAAGAATAGTGGACGATATTATACAAATGAATATTTGGGTTTGGTTGTATTGACGAGGGACATCCCTTTTAATATTTTCTTTCTATGGGCATGTAGATAATACGAGGTATGATTTTTATAGAGAATAATAAAATATGTATCTTAATTTCCTTTGTAAATCAGAGTTTACAAACACACCGTTATTGTATGAAAATTAAAATTTCTCCGAGGAAATCCATTAACCATGACCTGGAATCGAATAACGATACCTCAATTTGTTAATGAGAGTTGAACCATACAAGTTAAAAAATATTTTCAAAATGACACTTAACCTTGAATCATGCATTCGTACATGTTCTGTTTTGGTTCACCAAAATTTTTCATGCATTCAGACATAACTGGGCAGGGATGTCGACTTACAAAAAATATTGGGGGGCCCAAAAGGGGATCTTGCCCCGATAAATTTTATAAGTAGTGATTTTTTTTAGTTTTTTTAGCAAGCATTTTAGAGGAGTCATATGATCAACATTAGAGCCCTCATAACTCAAATCTCGATATCTGGACACTCCGGGGAAAATCGACAACCCTGGCACATTTTTTCCTCACACACCCAAAACAAATTTTGAGAGAGCTCGGGCCCCTTCAGGCCCCATGGAGTCGGCGCCACTGTAACTGGGACGTGTTAACACGTTTGGTGTTCAATACGTACATCTACGTCATGATTGCCGCTAGTGAGTGACTGTGGATATAAGCGTATTATCTAAAAATTGGGAGCAACACCGTCGTAAAGAAATATCGGTAACGCGCGTGATATTTACTTTAGTGTAATAAAGCCTATGAAATGGTATCATTAGTATCATTTCCAGGCTAACAGATTAATTTTGGCTACATCATGATGTTGCTTAACTCCATTAAATTACAAGTTTTGATTGGGTTTGCTTCACAATACTGGTAAAGAGTGAAAAAAAATTCTGAAATAAAACTTGAATAGGAATACTTACAGCTATATAATTACAATTTTATGAAAAAGAGGTATTTCAAAAAAAAAGAACGAATACATGGTACCAGCATCAAATGTTATGGGATCGCTTTGTTCAAACAATTTTTTTTAATGTTAATTTTTTGACAAAAATTCAGGCACAAATGAGGATTGCCTTTAACCTTCGTTCATCCGGTGGGGTGTTTAGACACCCAAAGATTATATTTTAGCTCATATTTTAGTTGTGATAGCTCTGATGAACCTCATATCTTGAGTACCTTCCTTCGACACATTTAAAGTTTTTTTGCATCTCTATACAATCAGTTTTCATGATCTGTGTGCGAAAACAACATACTGTTTTCCTGATGGGGTGTTCAAATACCCAACTGCACCAACGAAGGTATGAAGACACAAAATTGCTCATTATTGTATTTTTTTTTTCTCTCAAATCAACATTTTTTGCGTACATAGTTATGGCTAGAACGATGATGTACGTATCGATGATTTTATATCTCAGCTGTGAAAATAAATAGACTTCGGGTGTTGCTCATTACGCCATCTGTTATCAATTTTAAAAACTAAATTTGCATTTCAGCCTCTGTTACTTTTAATTGTCAACTGAAATTACTGGCGTAGCCACGAAGAGGTCCGGGGGGTCCGGACCATCCCCCTCCTCCCCCCGAAAAATAAAAACATAATTCCTTTGCTTCAGAAAATATGACAAAATATTGAAAAATCATGAATTTACAAAATATTTCTTTGAAAAATGAAGTGCTTTCGATTATGAAAAGTGTTAACATTAGTTTAAACATACTACTTAGTACCCTGTTTTTAACAAATTTTCCCCTCTGGTTTCAGACAACCCCCCCCCCCCCCGAACGAAATTCCTGGCTTCCCTACTGACTGAATTACTTCGTAGTCCTTATGCAATATTTTGCACAACACAACACAATATTTTTGTTCTGACAGAAAATTGGAAAGGGGAAAAAATTATACAGGATTTTTTTCACTTGAAGTATGTGGAGCCCACCGGACCAATGCAGGTTAAAATATGGTGAGCACGGAATATGTTAATATATCATGTGAACAGGCCTTGAGAGTGGGATACAAGAGAATAATATAAAATGGCACAGGAAGATTGACAGAGGTCTTCAAATCAAGGAATATGTGTTCGCGTAGGCTAGTGACGTCTCCGTAGTTCCTTCCTCCAAGAAGCTCTCCGTTAATTCTCATCTTTTTCGTCACCGGGACGAGATGATGCTAATATGGGACGAGAGAGTAGAAGCCGCAGAAACGGGTGGGTGGGATTAAAGGGGGTATGGGAGGGGGTAGGAGGCTTGGGGGGGGTAGGGGCGATGTCGTGGTAGCCGTCCGACGGACAACACCCCTTGTCAATCCTTTGAAGCTTCCGAAAATCCGGACTCTGCGTCAACTGAAAAAAATTGAGCGCCGGTAATGAGAGGACGTGAGGAAGGAGGTGGGGGGGGGGGAGAAGGATGGAAATGTTAAGGGGAAAACCTCATTCCTCAAGGACAAGTAAACCTTTAAGAAAGTCTCACTAAGAAGTGAAGGGAAATTTCTAAATATGGCCTTCTTTTAGTACTCGAACGGCTATTACAAATATTGTAATTTTCGTAATATTCATAAAATATTTATCTCTCACCTTTTTGATAAAATGATTTGTCCTTTCTGGAGTGTTGATAAGGGTATATTTTTACTTCAGAATAATGATTTGATGTAAACAATTAGATAATGATTTGATGAATAAAGTTTTGATGAATTTACTCATCTTCATTATTAGTTATGATTCAGGTTCATGTATCAGGTTCTCTTTATTACGATTAATTCGTTGAATTTTTTGTGATTTTTTTCTAAATAATTTTTCATTTCAAAATACAGTTATATTTTTCACAGCAATTCATATGATAAAAAACGTAGACTAAGCTCTGATGAAAATAAAGAAATTCGCCAAAGCGTTGGGATTATCAAGCCCATACCATGTTCCTATGCATAAATTCTAGATTGTGTTAAACTGACACTCCCAACTGTAATATGCAGGTATTTCTACACCCGTCTTCGACAGTGGTTGAAAACCCTATTCGTGAGTTTGAAACCGTGAATTTGGAAACAGCGCAAGTCCGTTCATAAAAATTTTGAAACAATGAACATTCTTTGAACATCAGAGGCATCACTTCGTCTTATCCCCTTGGAAACATGCGTCACTTGATGTTGGTTTCATTTCGCTCAAAAAATATTCTCTGATGAAACGTATGGTCGATAGGAGAAAATAGGGATGAAATAGGGCTGAACTGAGCTGGTGATCGTGAGACTATGACGGGGTGGGATCTCACCTCATGGCACTTTGGCGTCCTCTTAAGCGTGTGGCCCGTTGAAGATGACGTACCTACTCCACGCACGAGGGATTTCTCTCTCCGCTTGCATCTCGTCTCTGAGGAAAGAGGATATTTTTGAGACCGTGTCGAAATCAGGAGGCGAGCATCGACGGAAGTAGTGTGGCTCAAGTGATATTGCTCCTCTGCATTTCCCGAAAAAATACTCAGATTGTTTTGCGTTATTTGATCATTCGTTGCCATTAAGCTGCATTTTTCCGATACTTTTCTAAAAGCAAGCATATCATTTCATTTTAATATGATAGTTACATCTTTGTGCTGCATAATTTATGACGTAATTAAGTTAAACGTGGCATTAATAGGTAACCATTTCTGTTATTTTCATGCACTCGTCCGTGAAAGATCACTATCAAGCATCCTCTGACCATCAAGACCATGCGTTAAACAAGAATTTCACCGTATCACGTCTCTAAATTCACCAATATATTAACTATGTTCCAAATTTTTTATTCAAAACTTTTCATTCATGAATGTATGCACTTGAATGAGAGTCACGAATACTGTAAATGATTTCAAGAGATTAATCCGTTGTATGTAATTTTTTTCCCCGTTTATTCTTAAATACTTTGGTATTTTCTACCTGTACCTAATAACGTATACTTCCGGGATTTTTTTGTGGTGGAATGCCATATTTAAATATAAATTAATTAATCACTTAATTATTCAATACAGTTTTTTATTTGAATTGCAGTGATAAGTAAATGATTTCCAAGCAAATTACAAGTTTCAATATTATCCTGTAATTAACGACGAACTTTAGCCATCGTATTGTGCGCAGGTACTCATCTTTTAGTTGAAAATCGATGAAAGCGCGTGAATAGTTCTTTATGTCATCATTGTTATTTCAATCCTTTATGATGTTACCTACACGTTAACTTTGAGCGTACGGTGGATTGGTTCACGTTTGGGTGGTGGAAGATGTGATACTATAATGTTTTGCAAATGATGTTTTAGCGCTGAAACGTTTGGAGGTTTGCATTACGTATGCTCGAAAATTATTAATTAATTCATTTATTTAATATCGATTTTTTTGCAGGCTCTATACTCTAGACACCCATTTAATTCTGATTTTCACTCTTTTGTCTAATCTCAGTAAAAATTTTGGGTTGCATAGTTTTTTTTAGCAAGATTGCGCTGAATTTTGGGCATAAAAAATACGCATATTTCTTTAATGGATTGATTTGACATTTATCTAAAATGTCCATCCCAAAAATAGTCGTCGATACTGCCAGCAAATTTCCGTGCATCATCATAAATTACTTAACCGTGTTATTTATAAATACCGGGGTATTTATTTCAGCTTCGGCGATTTAATTGCATTCGTTCAAGAGAAAAGATTTTTTTGGTTCTGATGACTTAAAATCTCTAGAAAACTTTCTTGTTATAGCTTTACAATGTCCCGAAATGAAGCGAAGTAAAATTGGTCCTACGCTTGCGAAGTCAAGCCAGTCACTACAAGAGATAGCATCAAATTTAGCTTGGCAATGTATATCAAGCAACGCTGATCGCCATGACGTCAAAGTCTAGTCTTGTTTTCCACGAAAATCTGCCGGAATGGACCGATGACATCACAGCAGACACGAGGGGGCGGATTACTTTTTTGCTTGTTTATTTGGCGAGACCACTTTTGTCACCCTTAGTTCGCTGGCTTCTACTTTTGATCCAAAAACTCTCTCAGGTTGGAAAAAAAATCCACTCGCGACCATTAATGACTTGGCAAGCGAATCATTTGCTCTCAAGGATTAGATAAAATCGCGCCCTCGCGAAACGCTCATTCTCAACCGGAATGAATACGTCGGAGGAGTTCGCTGGAGTTCGGAAAGAGAAATAAATCACGCCTCGCGATCGCCATTTGGTTGCGCATCGCCGCACGTGTCCGGAAACAGTTGAGTGAATATCTGACGGTTGATGAGCGGAAAAGGAGGTGGAGGATTCTCGTTCTTGGTGGCATGATTTCCTTTGAAATTGGTTGGGAAAGGCAGGTTGGGGACGAGAATTGGAAAAAGAGGGAGAGAAAATTTTTGGTTGAGCAGAAAAGGAAACGGATGATGTCAAAGGAATGGTACCGCTTAGGAGTGTACGGAATATATTCCAATACTAAAATTCTAGTAGGGGAAAGTGGAGCAAAACCTTTATACATTTAAAACTTGACCTTCTGTTGCTATTATTCTTTTAAATGTGGTTAGAAGTTACAGTTATACATATGGGATGTAGATTATTAATGCAAATTCATTTTATGATGGTGATTACATACATGTATAATTTTTTTCAAACATTGACAAAATGACGATTTTGCTCCATAGGTGGGACAAAATTGTCATTTTGCCCCACCAACAGAATTTGTATTTACAAAAACTTTATTTCACATTTTGGAAGATTTATTTTACAAACAAACTTTTAAAACTTGTGTGATATTTCTCATCATGGAATAGTAAATTAACAATATGTGAGGTTGGATATGAACTTATGCACAGAAATCACAAATGAAAGTGTCATCTTCTCCTTCACAATTTGAACATGCCTCGTGAGCCCACCCTTTGCAGTTCAAACATTGTATCCAACCCACTTTATTCTTGGACCTGGAAATCAACTCATTGCAAAATATGCAAGCCTCCTCGTCTCCTTCGTCACAATCATCCTTATATTTAAGAGCATCCAACCTATGTCGCTCCTGCCCCACTCTCCGGTAACGGTTTGCCCCTCGAGACACAGCCTAAGAAATGCGCCAATACAATCGTATCCATAATTATGGATATTCATATCCATATTATAATCAACTACTCGGCTACACGGGCTTAAAACACAACTAAAAACACTAAATTATCATATTAACTTACTGTTGGTGAATCAGATTGGCATAATAGCTGCCAGATCCACAACAAACGTAATAAAAATCCTTAAGAAAACTGTCTAAAACTTGAAAAATTCGCAGAAACTAAACGGCGGCCGCTACGCAAACGAAAACAAGCACGATCTGCCAGTAATGGCGGCCACTTCAACTAGTTTATAATGTTCCTGCTTGAAAGCAACAACTACCTGGTGATTTTAAAGGGGTCAGTTTGACTCGCCCAGTCGGTTTTGCCCCACTCTCCCCTACCTAGGTTATATTCGAGTTTCCATGCAGGTTTTAAAGTAACCGGGTATTAGAATATCCAGACTTTTGCCTACCCACCAGAGGGGAACAGTTCTTCGGTCGAGTTCCTCCATTATCACTCGGTTATCCCGATGGATATAATTAGGGCATCTGAGAGAAAACTGACGCTCGCGTTCGATTACGCGGGATTTGTTTTTCGATATCTGGTGAACTCTATATCCACAGCAAATACTCAAGTTTCTTCAATATCTATAAAATCATGCCATTCTCTGTTGACTTGATGCTGTCTAGCCGTATTACTCGGCCAAGGGCTGTCTTATTTAGTTAAACATGCGCTACCATTGACTCCCTAGAGTACCCACTGGAAAACCTGCCTGGGTACTTAAATATTTAACATTATGTTGACCATATAAATATTTTACTAATATTGTGTTTTCGTGATGTTATTTCTTTTTACTAACGAGTTCTCCTCTCTTCATCTTTAAATGAAATGAATGTTACGTATTTCTCTAATGTACTACATTTTATTTGTTCCTTTTAATTTAAAGGAATTATAAAATCTTTTCTTTTCATTTTCAGGTAAGTGTAATCTACGAACCTCCAGAAATGGTTGAGGATGTTTTCGGCCGGGAAGTTTGAAAAATGTGTGAGTAAAAATCGACACACATCAATTTAAATATAATCACAGAAATTGAGAAGAATAAAAAATGCTGTAAATGTTTTACCTTCTTTGAAATTTTGCGATGGTGAAAAAAATGCATTCATTCCTCTTCATTCCTTTCAGTAGCACTACATCGTGTAGCCATTTAAAAAGTTAACCATGGGGAAAGGAATGGAGGGTTTATGGTGTCAGGTATCGGAGGTATATAAGTATCGGAGAGAATAAGAGATGACAATGGGGCAAGATAATACTTTGCCACAAGTTTTATCTTCTATTTGTGCGACGCATGGCCCAATGAAGCGCTAAGTGCCTAAGACTAGGTATTGGTAAACCCTGTGGAAATTGACATCTGGTTGCCCAAATAAAGCAACGGTCGTGCTTATCTGGGCACCAGTTAAATATGACCGGTCGCTTTTCGTGCTCTGCTATGCTTGGACTCATGCTATAGCATGGAAAATTTTCAAATATATAGGAAGACATTTGTCAAAAATTGCTTGTTCCTAAAATTTGAAAATTTATTAGCTGTAAGCATCGCAACCGGTTGGGTTAAATAAAATTTCAATGGAAATTTCATAAATACGCTACACAGGATTCTCCCACCGGTCATTTTATGTTGCAAAATGGAATGGTCAAATATAAATCTGCTGTTGACAGTTGTGATCAACTTGAAAATGTTCATATTTTATAAATGAAACAAATCTTTAAGTTTGATTTTCCCAGAAATAACGGTGGGTAATAATGGGTCAAATGAGCAGTGAGTGACAAAACATTATTTGGCCGTCTGGAGAATATTCTAATTATAATATTCGTCATATTTATTCTTGGGAGAAGTGTTGTGTGCTATCAGGAGGCACCGCCAATTCTGCGGCAGACCAACGTTGAAGGCCCTGGTAATTGATGCAACCGGGGCATATGTTGGACATTAGGAAGTCCAGTGGACATGACAGTGGAATGGATCCGTGTCGTAGCTGGCCGTCATTCGAACTGAAAGGGGTTCTGGCATTAAGGAGACAGCGGAGTCGGGAGGAATAAGAAGAGAGCTGGAGGAGAGGGGTTAGGAAGCGTTTGGAGGGAATTCTGGTCAGTTGTGGCGTGTGAGGGGAGTACCTCTAACGTAAGGAAGTTTTATTATGACTGACTAGTAGTCATTTATTTTTATAAAAAATACCTAGGGACAGCGGATTAAGCCTGAATCACACGATCATTTTTTTTCGTCGCGAAAAGCAATCGCTCTTGTGATAATTTTTCTGAATCACACGGTCACTCCCGCCGTCGCTTTTCGCATCATATCCAATATCACAGCTCGTTGTCATAGGACCCACATCACGAAATTATATAGCGCGTTTGTTTATTTATGTCGTTCCCACAATTGTCAAACGTTGCGCTGCCATCGCTCCATAGGAGAATGCGTTCTGATTGGCTGATATGGGGTTTTAGTGACGGTTTTAGCGACGGAAAAAGCGACCGGACGAGCGATGAAAAATAGCGATGGGAATCCTCATCGCGATCGCGAAAAACAATTTCCGGCGACTACATTTTGCGCAGTGTCGTTCAGATCGTGTGATTCAGGCTTTATGTTGATTTATCATCATATTACCTTGAACGCAGCCTCAATTGCCGTGCGACGGGGGTGTTACCACAATGTCCGTAAGCGAACATTTTTTAAATAGATAGAAAAAGAAGGAAACGATAAGGAGGCGCGCGCATTTTTTTCGGGCTTAGCATTTATCAAAATTCTTTGTTGCAGGAGCAAGAGCGAATTCTTCTGACAATCCATTCGGCAAAATATCTCTTTTCATTTATAGTTTCTTTCGGACCTAGAAAAATAGTGTAATGCTAAGGTGATGTTTTCTATGTGGCTTTGAAAAATATTTTTTTCTTCTAAATCCAAGCTTAGTACGTAACATCTGAGCCTATTTTGAGTAAAAGCAGTTCATATGAGACGATTTAAAAGTAAATGTCTATCTTATGCTTTTTGTTGCATTGCATTAGGTTGATTAGTTTTGATGATAGAGCTTCTCAACTCGGGTGTTTTGATTTTTCTTGCATGCAGCAGACGTTTGTACCTATTATAAAAATTCAATAGTGGTAGTGTCCTTGTTTATTTTTTGCGGCGCACGCTGTGGTCAAAACCGGTTGACTATATGTTGGTCGCCAACAATTGAGAATTTAGTCCAAGGAATTTAGAACAACACGTATTAATTGCACAACTAATTATAAATATCGATTGTGCATAGTATGACTGCATATGTTTTTGGAAATTCGTTATCTTAATTTTCGGCAGTGTCGGCAGAAGACCGTTTTCTGTGTCGACAGTGCTTCACACTATGAAATTTCTTATTTATTATAAAAATATCATCTTCCAAAGTCACTTCATATTAAGGAAACTTTTACCACCAAAAAAGAATGATGTTTTTTCCCGTTGAACAAAGGCAGTAAAGATTTCTCGGATTTCACCGGGTAAGATCCATCCGTTTCGATGCACAGCTCAACCATCATTTTCACCAGGTTTGAAACCCATGCAGTCTTCACTGCCGTTCTAAATTAAAACAGAATATTATTATGAACTTGAATAAAAATTGAATACATTATTAACATCGGGAAAGTTTTACAGAGTGCAAGTTCTTCTTACAATTAGCTGTAAGCGCTCATTCATGCCTTGTGTTTAACGGAAGAAAATAAATATAGACAAATCGGAAACATTATTCAGTGCAGTATTTAAAGTAGAAACTTTGAAAGCGTTCCTCATACTCAGAAAAAATGTTTTACTGCTTGTATAATATCACTATTTGTAATCGAAATTCCATTCATTTTATTCAACATTTTTTAAAGTTCTTCGAATTTGAGATAACGCCTGATAGATGGGGTATCCAGTGAACCCTGTTTTATTAGAATATTTGCGTTTTATATTTCCTAGAAGGTAAAATTTATGGCATTTAATCCTTCCTTGTCCAAGATATGTTGAAATTTCCGTTTCCCTAGGGGTATATCGGCTACCGCATTGGGCAGCGGAACTATGGGCTTGTCTGACTACGTCTTAAGTTCCAAAATGTGTAAAATATGTCCTCATAAATCTTATCATAAATAGGGTGTAGTGTAAGAGTCAACTGTGTGGAACTATTTATATACTCAACAGAATTGTGCTGAACCGCGATCAAAATGTTTGGGATGGTCGAAATATATTTTGGGCAACTAAGGGTTTAGAGGAACCAATCGAAGAAGTGTTTGTATCTGAGCTTTGATTTTGGCACTCACTGTTAGTCCAGCAAAATTAATTGACTCTTTTTATTTCTAAGATGAACCTTTTTAAGAGAGTTTCGTGACATGCCTTCATTTACTCGCGCTCTCCCTACCTTTTAAAACTTGACTGCGTGTCGAGGATATCTCACAGGAATGTTTTCATGTGACATTGATGTCACACCATCATCGTCTTTACTGCGTTACTGAATCGTATCAAGACAACGAGCGTGCCTTTTATGGTAATTAAGTACGGATGATTTTGGGTACCAGGGAGCTTGAATGTCATATACCGGCCCACGGAATACGTTTATAATAAATTTGCTGTGCCCGTAATTTTGAAGTAGGTTCGAAAATTCAAGGGCGCTGAACGGTGACGCCATATAGGAAATGAATATCCTAATTGAGGACCCTAGAAGCTAAGGGGTAAGTGCAATACTTTATTTTTTGAGATAAGTACAGATAATGGTTAGTGGGGTCAAGTAAAGTGATACATGTGAAAATTACAGTTTTCATTTATTTTTCCTAGACGCAATTTCACAAACTCACTCCGAAAACTTTGAATTGTATCCTGTATAATCAATTTAGAGCCGCTTACTCACCTTCGCGTCGGAGGAACGCAAGTGTTGTAGCATTGCTGTTGAATTTTGTAACGATCCTGAGAAATCCGCGTGGATTGGAGATGTCTCCTTCAGATTTTGACACGTGGCTATTGGGGTGCAGTGGCGGATCTATGGGGGGTATCCAATTTACACTAGATAGAATGGTGATTTTTATCCTACCAATGGTGATTTACTGCTCAAATTTTAACTCCCACTTAGCCCCTCCCCCTTGTCCCTATCCTAGATCCGCCACTGGTGGGGTACACGATATTTCTGTGGCTAAGTGATACTAGTGAATCACTGATAAGCATATACATATACATTACGTGATTTACATGTAACTCTTCGTTACGACAGTACTTTGTACTCCACCAACAATTTTCTGCAATTATCTCCAAAACAAGGTCGCACCCCTTGGCTTCTAAGGTCCTCAATGTTTGTTTTCATTATGCTTTTGTTTCCTTTCCGCGCAGATATGTTAACCTTCATTGTCGCTCACCTATCGTTGCCATGTCATGCTGAGAATACAAATGGAGATTTTTCTCAGATCCACATCTCTTGCTGTTTCCACTTTGAAGCTGCAACCTGCTGCTACTGCTCCTAAGGTAGCCGGTAGTAAGGTAGTTTTGTGAAAGGGCCTCCGCGGAACCCAGGATAGCGATTGAATGCTTGTTGCGGCCTCAAAAAACAACGTGTATCTTAGGGAGATTGCCCATTTCTTTATACTCCTAATCTGCTGCCTTGTCGAAGAACAAGGGGAGAAATTTCCCGCCTTTGTTCATTGCTTTCACCTATTATCCCGAGCGTCGCCAAGAAACATATGAATTTAATCCTTTCTAAAATATAGTACTTTTAAGTTTGGGTGGATTAATTGTTAGATTACAACTTCAAATGAAATATATTTTTGTCGCAACCAATATTTTACCATTGCTGCGATTCTACAGGTTAGATTCTCGAAGTTCCTTGAGTAATTTTGTCAAGATAGTGGTCTATGCGGTTGAAATGCGTGATTCTTCCTGTCATTTGCTTCCTCAACTGTTTACGGGACTACTCCGTGAAGTCACTCCAAAACAACCTCTGTTTTTACTGAAAGAAACGGAAGCTGGCGTAAACAGCTCTATAAACAAGCAACAGCTCAATCAGCTCACTGTTGAGATGTTAAAAAATAATAAACTTTAGAGATTGTACCCAAGCGTCACAAACAGATCGAGTTCAAACTTCCAAATGAGTTGGAAAATGAATATTAAGAGGTATAACAAATTATTTGCTCAAGCGTCCAATGGGGCTTGGTTTACGAGGTATGACCTACAGAAAGTGCCAACAAAACCGCAATATAATTGGAATAGAGCCTTTCCGCATTCCTCTTCGGAACGAAAGAAATGTCTCCGGAAACGTTCATATTGGCATCACATTACGGTAATGTTGTATCGCGGGTTACATTCTTCTAGAAGTTTAACTCGTACTTTTTCCGTAAGGTATAGATAATTAAGGTTCATTGAACGCTTCTACAAAGATGTTCATCTGTTAAAATTTCATTTTCTATCACGCTGCGAAGTTTGAAAGTGATATGTTGCAATACTTGGGTTCCTTCCCTTGCAAGATTTATTATTTTTTCAATACCTCAACAGTGAGCTGCCTGGGTAATTGCTTGTTTGTTGAGCTTTTTACGATTAAACATACTGTTAGCCCCCACGTTTAACTGTCGGCGCTCAACCCTTCTCGCTTGTGCTACTCTACTTCTTAACGTTTGGAAAGTGAAAGCGAAATGAATATCCCTACGGGACGAACTTATCTCACCCGAACGACTGCAAAAAGAACCTAAACTAACGTTCCTAAAACTTTGGGAACTCATAAAGCCTTTTTATCAAACTCTTCCGCCATCTTTCGTACTAACCCCGTCCTATTTTTTTCTGTTGATGGAATCTCCTGATTACCTTTCCTCTATTATATTTTTTAAATAGGAGCGGAAAGGGAAATTAATAGAATTTTCGAAGTTATCTTCTCGTCTGTAAGTGTTGTTGAGATCTATGTATAGATATCTTTGTGGCATTTGCTTGTGCCTTAGTTCATGCATATTTTTAGATTTGGCACTAAATTTATTGTGCTGGAGCAAGCTCGGTAAGACTAGCATGCAAAAACTTAGAACATGAACCCTCAAAAAATGTATTTCAATATTCAAGTCACATTCCCCATACTATTAACTTCTGTATTTTAAACCTTTTGATTACTTTGCAACTATGAAAACTTAAAAAAAATCACATGTGAATCGAAAAATTTGATAAAATGCTACAATCCTTTCATGGAATAAAATGTACATCAACAAGGAAATTTGGACAATGGTACAAATTGTTCGCGTGGAAACTTAAAGCAATAGCAATTTTTGATAATTTATTTTAAAGGTATTTGAAAATGAAATAGCAATTTAATTCATTACAAGAGGAAAATCGTTTTTCCTTATATTGCAGCTTTTTAAATTAACTTTATCTTGTTCAAAATTATGAATTTAATCGAACGATTATAACTTTTTAAATGGCTTTGT
Organism: Ischnura elegans; assembly: GCF_921293095.1. Classification (NCBI taxonomy): domain Eukaryota; kingdom Metazoa; phylum Arthropoda; class Insecta; order Odonata; family Coenagrionidae; genus Ischnura; species Ischnura elegans. The sequence continues at coordinate 29,528,061 of NC_060254.1, read as the reverse complement.
TTGAAAAATCCAAAATTTGTATCACCGTCTGGATTTAAACCCGGGCCCAAAGGGATGGAGATCAGCTGTATCGTAATCTCTCAAACCTAATTCCGTGAAGTTGTTATATATGCAGACGAGGAATTCTATTTGTCAGTCCAGGTTTTCACCTAGCCTAATTTTCTGATCTATAGAGAACCAAGGCAAAATTGCACCCTTTTTGGCTAAAAATATCGTAATTCTACTCAATCCTAATTCTTTACCACCTACGTGCGAGCAATTTGGCTGACGTTAAGTTGACTTATAGGAAGAAAAAATATGTTTTCATTCGCAGTGACAGTCATTACTTGCATTTGAAAAATCCAAAAATGGAAAAAAACATTTTTCTATGACGGTCGAAAAAACTTTCTCTTCACAGGCTTGTCTCTCTCTTGATATCGTGCCAGTGATTTTTAGCGCGACTGTCTTGCTCGGAATAACAGGAATGACACGGACTACGGGTAAAAATGGGGAAGTGGACAGGAATAAAGCATGTATGAGAAGAACGGGATTGTAAATAAATGAAAAGGAAAGTGGATCGGTTAAAAAAAGACAATATATGACCGCCTTGAGGCAGTTGATGTTATTTGCTCTTTTTTTCTTCTTTTCTTGATTTTTTTCTCATTCAGCAATCAGTATTTGACAAATTTTCTAAGTTATATTTGTATTTGGAATCGATAAGATCGACATTTTACTATCCGTTTCAAAATTTAAGCGCTCTGAGTTTGAAAGCTCATATATACTAGTATGAAATTTAAAGACTAAATACCTCATTTATCAACATGAATCTTGTTTTTAACTCCTTTAGCTGTGGAATTTGTTGTATTTAGTCGCATTTTTTGCTGTTGTTTATGCGTTAATATTAAGTAAATAGCCTCCTTTTTAGGCAACACGGCGGAAGGTGCAACTTGGGTAGCTTGTAACTTTACTGTCATTTCATATAATATGAAATAATTTTCAGCACGTAAGAGTTGTAGTATTCACTCTAACTAACAATAAGCTCCAAATTACTACAGTGGGTAATTAGAGCCATAATAAATGATAGAGGGAGAAGGGTGAATGGAGGCCACCAGGATTACCCTACTCTGAAGGAAATACTATTTTCCTTTAAGTACTTCATTAGCGTTTGAAGACTCTTTGAAAAATTATTACCATCGTCTGGATTTGAACCCGGGTCAACAGAGTTAGAGACCAACTGCCTCTCAATCTCTCTAGCCCAATTCCGTGAAGTTTTTATGTATACAGACGAGGAATTTTATTTTTTTCAGGGCAGGTTTTAGCCCAATGTCCTGATACATATAGAGATCCCCAGATCTCTAAATTAGTTGACTGTTTTTCAGATTAATTTTCATATTGTATTTCTTGAAGAGTTTTTCAGTTGCCAGTGAATTTATCTTTAGATTCTATTATAAAGGGTGGTAAATGCACATTCAAGATCCTCCCTAAAAATTTTATTGTTTCCTTAATTTGAATCCTTCATCGCTTGCATTCATAACGAATTTAGCTTAATTCATAATTTTGTGCTCTTATACCAATTTTTAACAGAAAATAGTGGCTAAGAGGACATTTTTATCTCGTTCAATATCACACTAATAAATACTAAACATCACCTTTATCCACTCCCTGTCCAAAATTATTTGTAAAAGGCATAATTTTCTCATGACGTAGAGGAATGAGATACACTAACAGATTGATTACCATTAGTGTTCGATTTGGTAACTACTTTTATTTCCTCCTCCTTACTGTTCAGTTTATCTTTATTTTGCTTCATCAGGGACAACGGATCATGGATTCTAAATCCTGCATGAAACCTTTACATTAATAGGTGATAGTTATGTTGAAGTACCATGTTATCCAGATATTTTCTGAATATAAAATATATTCAATTATTATCTAAAGCATAGGATGCCCTCATCCTATATATTATTTCTACTGTATAGATACATTTTTCTCAACTTATACGCAACCAAACTCTAAAAATGAGGTACCAAGATGCACAGAATTTATCAGAGAACATGCGACGGCATATCTTACTTCCTAAATATTGATATTGTTTCCTAAAATTGGTTTTTAAAAATAAAAAAAAATAATCGATTCCGGCAAGATTGTCCTCACCCAAGAATACAGTTAACACCGTCGGAACCTACCATGCCTTTTATTTGACTCGCAGACAATTTCCCATTAAGGTTTCCTATGCGATGACTATTAACAAGGCTCAGGGTCAGACTTTGCAAAGAGCTGGCTTATTTCTGCCTGACCCTGTATTCTCTCATGGCCAACTTTAAGTAGCATTCTCTAGGGTAAAATCTTTTCAAAATATTTTTGTAAATATTAAGGAAAACGCTAAACAAGTATTAACAGAGGAAAGTGTAATTACTTCTAATGTTATGTTTAAAGAGGTCCTCTGACCTCAATTTGTAAATGAACATTCCAATTAAATTTGTACAAAAGACCCTGCTTTTTTCTAAATTTTAAAATTAGAAACGCGCCTATCCCTCTGTGGACCTGCATTGAAAAGAGCGGGGGAAGCCCGCTGGGAGCGGGCGCATCACGCTCGTATACACATAATATAATTAGAAAGAAGAACTTTCTATGACACTAAAGGCTCTAAATATGCCCATTTTTATACCCTTTCTTTAATTATTTAGTTACAGTTGTAGAAATTATTTGATCAAAAATATAGCTTTATACTTCCTCCATTAAGTCTTAATCGAAGATATATTCCTCGGTATTTTTATGAGCATTACGATTGAATTAAATTGGAAGACAAATTTATAAAATTAATGGTTGAAATCGTAACTTTGTGGATTAAAGTCATATACTTCATGAAATACGCAGTTAATATTTTTCTAGTCAGGAAAAATTAAGCTTGGTTCATTGGTTAAAGTCTTAAAACGGTCAATGCCTCTTTTACCCATGTCTTGTTTGCAAAAGCTTTATGGAGCGTTTTCCTTCAACGCGGGCCACCGCTTAGAGAACCGTCGCGGGAATAGTCTCGTTTCAAAATAGAATCCAGAAAGAGGAGACTACTTAAAGCTCCGCCTTTTTGTTCCGCGATGCTACGTAATCCTCCCAAGAGAGAGAGAGAGAGAGGATATAAGAGTTAGCGGAACGCTTTGGACGAATTTTCGAGAAATTCCCTCGCGCATTTACAAGTTGAAGACGTATCCGGGACGGGCCCCACATGGGGGTAATAAATAGCGAAAGTTTAGCCGTTCTTGCCGTGGATAGATGGCGTGGCAGACTTCAAAATCGCAGGAATAGAAATGACGTGGGATTTTGGAAGTTTCCTGTTGATGAGGGAAGGATAGGGATAAAGGACTAGAAAGTGGAACGTCATAAAGCTTATGATTTGGTTAAAGGTTCGTGGCCCTTCGGTGGATTTTGTTCGCTGGGTTTGTGAATTTGGAACGATTAGAGGCGATATTTTTTTGCGTTACAATAATTAGAAAGGTAGCTTGGTAGCCTAAGTGATTGGGTTGATGTGATGGCTAGAGGGCCGGCTTCCAACCCAAAAGGTTCGGGTTTAAATCCCGTTGGTGGCAGAGATTTATCTTGAGTGCTTTTTCCAGGGCACTTCAAGTGCAGCACTCCGTCCGTCGAATGGTACGTTTAGCCGTTGTCCCCTTGGCGCTTTTTGTTAGGAGTAGTCTGATGCTGACGCCGGATTTATCTCTGTCCTACCTATTACGGGTAGAACACTTGCCAGCTGACCGGATGGTCACGAGTTCCATTCCCAGGTGAAGCCTTTGGACACCCTCAAACAAAATCCTCGAAGTTCGAGGTATCTCAAGGATAGGAACTGGCACCCTTTACCCTGAATGTGACAAAGGTACAGCTCACCGCAGGCGTACATTACTATGGGGGCTAAGTATGGGTTTAGCTCCATTTTCGTCTATTCAAACATACCAACGAGTTGAATCACTTAGTGAGTGAATAGTGATCACTGGAAGAAGAATTATTTTTTGCCGCACCCATTTTTAGTGACCAAATTTCCCAAATAAACACACTCGGCAAAAACTTCATTCCACCCAATTGGGCAAAAAATCAATTAATCGCCTGTGATATATTTACTCTTAACGCGCATAGAAATTAATATGGGCCCTGACAAATACTGGGTCGCCACTTAGATAAAATGGCTTTATTATAGGGCGGCATATTATCATTAGGTCTGACTCGTTTTCTCACAAATGAATCGTTTGACCTCGGTCAAGTGTATGAGGAGGAATAGCATGGTGTTTTGAGGTGGTGGAAGACGGTTAAGGTTATTTGCGCCATAGGAATGAGTAGGAAAGGAAGGGTAAAGAGATACCCGGCGAGTTGAGAGCCAGTTTTCGCCTGCCTTTAACGAAAGGCGCCAAGTGGCTTCAGCTGAGTGTCCCATCCGACGGGCTGAGTGTTGTCATTTGCGCCGTAACGAAGTAAGGGTGGAGAGAAACCTGGCGTCGGTTTTACCTTGCTCTTAAGTCGCAGCGTACCATCTGACGGGTGGAGCCTGACTGATACAAAGTATTAAAATTGGGATCGGCCAGTGTGATATATTTCTGTTACCGCCAGAATTTGAACCCGGAAGTGGTAATGCAACGTTTTCGTCACCACACCAATCTAATTCCATGTAAGAGGATGATCTATCTGTGAATTAAAAAGGAACAATACGAAATATGAAGTTTAATTTTGGCTATCGAGTTATTATTGCATTTCTACGGCATCCGATAAAGATTATCTAATGCCCCTAACTTATAACTTTCAGATCAATGCAAAGAGCAGTCTGAGCTGGCAAGGTGCGGCTATTTAGTATATTATCTTTATCAACATCTAAATACCACTTCTCATGCTGCCTCAATGGGCGTGTGGCAGGGGATGTCACGAGACCAGCCGTAAGCAGAAAAAGGAAATGTGCGTACGAATTCCCGCCAAGTATTTATTGACACATAAATCCAAAATCTGGAAATATAGTGGCGTTTTAATATGTTATCCAAATCGCTTTGAAAGATATCTATTCTCAAATCCTCAAGATCTCTAAGCCTCTAGCGCAGCTTCTAGTCTCTAGCAGCTCCCAGTCTAATTCGCTTAAAATCTGTGAGACGCTTTTTGTATCCCCGTGGCAGTTTTTGACGAATTGGGCAGGTGTGCTTATAATCTTATTATGTTCACGGATCAAGACTTTCTGAATTTCTTTCTGAAAGACTTTCTGGATTCCGAATTTCATGCAATTGCTACATATTCAAAGTGTGGCCGGACGAGTGCGAAATTGCAACTCTCTTATACTTTTTCATCCAACAACACGCTTGACAGATCCTAGCTTCTTCAGGGGTTTGCCACAAATATTTTTTATGAGTCCTCCACGATTGTTTTGAAGCAATTGTAACTCTCAGATATCATCCTTCATCGGCATTTACGGCCTAATGTATAAGAGGTGCGATATATTAGTGTTTCCCTCGTCCGAATGCGGCGCTAAGAGAGCACGTCCTCAGGAGGTAAACCGATTTTCTCGTAGATCGATGGTGGCGACACACAATTTTTCGGGATACTCTTTTCCTCTATACCAAATACAAGTACCAGGGCTTCTGTGGGAAAAACGTATTCGTACGTTCCATCATTCCGTCACACCTGCTTTCCCAGTTCTCATATTAATGGCCCAACCTCCTTTCTATCGAAAGGAGCATTAGGCAACCCTCCTTTCTTACTCATATTAGTCTTTCCCACGCTCTCTAGTTATCTCATGCTATTATCATGACCCAAATTTTCATGACCTTTATTTCAACTATCTTCTATGCACTCTGTTAGACACTTGATGTTATTTGATAAAGGATGCTCTCAGTGTTTCGTTCAGCAGCACATTGAAAGTTCCGAATCAATTTAATATAATACAATTGTCTAATAGATCTACAGTACCTACTTATCTAATAATTTGACTCCGTGATTAGAAGTTTCACTTATACGTTACCTAATTTTCCCTGTCATTCAAGCAATGCTCGATCAGCGTTGAAATTTATTTCATTCCATAATTTTGGTTCATTTATCTCGTAGATAATTTTTGGGGGCTCTCTATAAATATTTTCCTATATAAATGTGTACCTCAATTGCGAAAAATACGTTTTGTAAAGCAACGCAGAAAAACATGAAAATATGCAGTTTGGAAATGCAGGAAAATTTGGGAAATTACATTTCGCTATTTGATTGGTTCTCATGTGAATCGTTGAGGACATTAACACCGTTTAGGTATCTCTCATTATAGATTTAAAAATAATCCGGGGCACCTGCAACTCTGATTACATTCCTTTAGCAACTCTCTTTTCTATTAATTACGCATTTAATTCTATAGATTCTAAAAATTTTATGACTTATAGCTACAATTCGTTCTGTTCAGACCGCTAAGAATAGTGGTAGTGAAATAAGATACCCGTAAAAGTTCTCGTCGTGTTATCTTTTGGAAGTGAGATGTCTTTCATTTCCTCGCTCAGCACTTGGGCCAGGAAGAGCCTTACTCCTCCTATCCCATTCCTTATGTCTCCTCCCACGCACGCTAGACTCTGGAACACAGTCAACAGGCGAAGCGTATTCATGGAAATGAAGGTCCCCCTTCACCTCGGTATTTGTAATGGCGATGGACATTTCAGCTGAGTTAAGTGTATATTCCCTCCAAATCTCGCACGATTAACGTCAAAAATTCATTCATGCTACAATTTTTCTTCATTTTCTTTTGAGGAAAACTTCATAATTACAAAATAACCCTTTTTTCGGATATAATGTTGTATATTTCGACAAATTTTATAAAGTAACCCGGAAAATTTTGGTATTATTTTGTATGGAAATCTTTGTAAATGCAGGGTAATTTAGGTCAATATTTGATTTTACCTCCGAGTATCGTTTTGCTCATGTTTGAAAATATCAGTTCGTTATGTTATTTTAACTTCATCCTATATTTTAGTAAATTTAGAAGCTGGAAGAAAGAGGGGAAAAAGCCCAAAAATCCTTACAACATTTCTGTGGGAATCTTTTTTCAATAATTTTATCGCATTTCGAGTCATTTTCATATTTACTGCCACCTTTGGCAAAGGCGATGGTGATTGATATTTTAGCTGATTTAAGTGAATATTTCACTCTTAAACCCGCTCTCTCAACGTTAAAATTTATGTCCTTCAACTATTTTTGTTTAATTTAAAAATATTTTTTATCTTTGATTTTCCCTGCCTATAACGGCCGTGGATTGCAATTATTTTCGTATGCAATGTTACGTATTCCGAAACATTTTATGCGTTTTTTCTTCTGCTACTTTCGTTCCCTCATGATTGGTTGACGATTGCCCGCTATTTCTCTCCTTTTAATGAAAGCCTCTTCATTTTGGAAAATCCTCTGCATCCATTATCCTTCAATGTAGTATCCAATACTCCTCCTCTCGTTTTCTGCAGCATCTTCCACCCTCCAACATCTCCACCATAATTATCCCTTCCAACCCCATCACGTTTTCTATTAATCTGAAGGGTTCAGCGAAAGTTATTAGAATTTATTCTGATGCGGTAGTTGATTTTTCCGTCCAAATGAATTATCTTATTAGAAATTAAGTAGGCATAAATATAAAAGAAAAGTTATTCTGTCAGTTTGGTAAATTGTTTTTTTATATTGAAAAAATTGACATTATTGTTTACCTTGTGCACAGAGTATTAGTAATTTAATTTCATGTAATACGATTGATTTAAAGTTACTCCTCTTTATGCCTCCTCTCAGGTAGAAGAATGTATTTTCTTTTAAACTTGAAAGTCAAGCGAGGGTTAGCGTAAAGTATATCTGGGATAAATAAAATTGTGGTCGTACTGAAAATTATTTTTGTGAATTCAAGTATGATTCCTTGGAAAGTTTTAAGTCACTGGAACATATCTTGTCATTAATTATGTTGCTCGGCAATATTTTAATCTTCACTGAGTAAAATTGCCAGTTTTTTAGATGTGTAAAAGAATTAGCGAGGAAGCAAAATCATAGGGGTTATAGATGGAACAGAATGGAATAGGCCTAACTTAATAGACCCCCCCTTCTGACAGACTGGAGATATTAACAAAATGCTTCATGTAAAACTCAGTTAATCGATAAAATACGTAAATAATGATGATTACTATATTGTACACTATCAAGCTTATGACCACTCTTAAATAAGACATGCAAGTACTGCTGTAAATTACGCAGACTAGATATTTAGCTAAATAATTTGCGAATTGTTTTATGGAATATGTAGGCATATTTTTCACGCGACAAATATCACGGGCAGATTTTAGATTTAGGGTTTGGAACACAGGCAGGGGAGCTAAGGGTCGTGATTTATCATCCTTTTAACCGAGAGACCCTTAGGCCAATTGGCAGATGTACGCATGCGTCGTGTCCTCATGGCGTAATGCGTCGCTTCCCGTAATCTAATCCCACGGAATAAGATTTCACCCTGGACGTGACATGATAGGGCCATATAGCGCATGGCCAGGCAAACGAGGCTGATATTATTTTCGCATTCCGTTCAAATTTTCATATGGTTCCTTACTGCCTTCTTTGGATAAATGTTTGTGTAAAAAATACATTAATAGTTATATATTTGGTTAAACATACTAAGCGTATTATATTTTTAGAGAATTCGCTATAGGCCACTAGATTCACAAAAATGTTACATCATCAGGTACGCACTGTAATACGTCGAGTGGCGAAACGAGAAATTTATTGTCATTTACATTCTAAATGCTTTCGTAGTTTTAATTGCCATTTAAACTGCGAAATTGAAACGGATTTGACTACAAAGACGTCTTTGGAGATATAAACAGTCAATATTTTCATGTTGCGAAATACAAATACGTATAATTGTTACACTTTTCTAGACTTTTTCATTAATTTTACGCGTTTCCACGTCATGGGCTCACCATCAATGCTAAAATAATCGTGTTGAGTTAAAAAAAAGTCTGAAAAAAGATAAAAATTTCATCTTTAATAATAAAATACTGCTCCCACCATATCCCTCCAGATACTTTTGACAATGTTTGATATTATATGAGTGGATGAGAAGCCAAGTGGTACAAGTGGTATTTTTTTCAACATAGTTAGATAAACTTAATTGTTAGAAGAAATACACACAAACTTAGTATCCAAGGGATATGAGTGAGTCTCTGTTCTGTACTGATGTCAAGTGGAAAATAAAATTCACTATTAAACATCTAATTGACCTCGTTTGTTTTATACACCTAATTTCTGTACCTAACTCTGTGTAGAAAAAAGAAATCATTTATACCCCTTGGCTTCTCACCCATTCATATTTGTTTTGACCTAGCTCTGTGATTAATGAGAATTTTTTGCTTTGCGTTTGTTCCCATTCATACCTTTTATGGTGGAGGTAATTTATTTTATGTAATGGCGGATTTTATTTTTTATTTGCATCTTTTCAGTGGCGTAGCCAGTATTTTGAAAAGGGGGGGGGGTTGGGTTTACCGGAGATTTTGGTGTCCTTCCGGGGTATCTAACGATTTGATCGTTGGATTATTCTTCCTCATAGAATAATCCTCCAAGGTCGTTAGTACATTAATTGCGTATCCTTGGTTTCGTTTATACTAGGGCCCGCCCGCCTTGTGACGGTGCGGGACTCCTCGTCCCTTCCCTTCCTTCCCTATCCCCTCCCCGGAGGCGTCGTCGGGCTCTCATCGCGGCGGCGCCTCCTTCCTTGTTCCTTCCCGTCCTTCCCCTTCTGGGTGCAGAGGAGAAAATCTCATGCTTACAGTCCCTGCTCCAGGAGTGTATCCCCACGAGCCCGCCCTAGGGTTTCGTTCCCACTGTCCTTCCGGGGTGTATGGAAAGCACGCCAGGGCAAAGGAGGGTCCGGGGGTCCTCTTTCTAAGGTTTAAGGGGGGTTTTGTAACTCGGGAAACCCTCCCCGTGGCTACACCACTGCATCTGTTGAGCTGTAACCACTTTATACGTTGATTGGAAACCTTACGTCGCGTAATGTTTTCCCTTGGGGAGCCTAACTTCACTCCTTTTTTTTATTCCTTTACTTCACTATGTTTATTTTGTGTGAAGCCAATCTTATATTCTATTTGTATCCGCTGCTTTAATACGAAAGCAGTGTTTTGGCTTTATGTTCAGTGCTATTTATAATGAAGTAAGTGTTTTCGGAAACCGAAAAAGATGGGGTCGTTGCCCTCGCATCATTCAATAAAAACCCTATTCCTTTTGCGGGCTTCCTCCACATTGGTAGTCTTTCATGGGATATATATCCTTCCGTCCAGTCACGCACGTCCCTAGCCAGCCGCCAATACAACCCTTATACTCAAAATACAGTGGCGAGGTTGCATGCGCACCCTTCCTTCTTTTTCCCAATACCTCTCACGTAATAGTCAAAACGACATTTCCCAAAATTGGATGTGCTCTCTCCCTCCTGGATAGACCTACGTGAGCTTGTTAGTACTCTCAGGAATGGGGTCATCAACGAGGGAAACTGCCATCCAATTCGATTGCCATGGATATGAGTTCATTATTCCCTTAATTGCCTCTCGTTTCCAATACGCCACCTTTTGATCGATCAGGAATAAAAATTTGCTTGTATGCACTAGAATTTGGTTACGTTGCGTCATTGGGTTGAGAAACGGCTTTTTCCTGTTAAAAAAATCCGTTATATACCAATTAGCAGCTTGTTTACAGTCATTGAATCATGCATTTTATATGCCCATTTTCTTAATTACATGCTAAAATATTTATTGCTGGTCCTGATGGCGGCGGCGTAAAGACCTCGTCTCCCTAACCGAAGGTCGCAGATCCGTATTCCGTCTAGGTAGATTATCCCTGTTCAGAGTGTGATTATGATCGTATTTACTGTCCAATATAATTGCCCCGATGTAAAAGGACATACTTTTCCTATTTCGAGTGTATTGGAAAATTATGAAATATACTAACTAACATTTATTCCAGTTGTTTTAGGTATTTAAGTGGGAGTAGTATTAAACACGGAAATAGTAAAAGAATTGAATTGGATTTGCCGAACTTTGTTTAGTTTTTAACGGAAAAACATGTTTAACTGAATAATTTGCAGCTTTACATCTATACACCTGTAAAGACAACAGAAAAAATGTGTAATTTATGCTTCAGCCAACGTAAGCAACTGAAATAGATGAGCTTAAACCCTAAATTTGAAGATGTTGATGCGCGTGTTGGAAGGAATCCTTGAGTCAAAATAAATAGCAATTATTAACTCCTGTTACGTATTTGATGCACATGAAAGACTGGCTTTAGTTGTCAAACCAAAACCTGATCATCTAAGCTTGACGGTCGAAGTATCCCGTCCCTATAAATCCTATAAATAGAGGAAGTAACTGAATGTATTTCCTATAATTTACAGATAGGTAAAGAATATGCTATCTTAAGGTTAATAATTAAAGTTTCGTGGCGTAGTTGAATTAATAATTAAAGTGGGAATAAAGAAATAAATATCTTTCTAATAACCTTGTAGAATTTGCAGTAATGTACAAGATAGCAGTAAAAATACTGCCTAATAGTCAGCATTATTTAAGGTGATGCAGCATATTTGAAGCCGTGGGCGAGCGTGATACGTTTGTGGTCTTCTTATCAGCAGCCCCCCGATACGGAGGTGGACGTTGCGTTGTCTGTTGAAGGCGATAAGGCTGCGTCGCCGTAAAGTTATGCAACAGAGAGACCAATGTGTAACGCGGGTTTCGTTGTCTCAGGAATACTTCTACTATCGACGTCCGAATTACCCCAAAAAGAGTTCCCAAGGTTGCGTAGCATTTCACCCTCCTGACGATCTGTTGTTGATATTTATGCTTTTCACTGCATAAGGTGTAGCTTTTGCCTTAGGATATAAAAAACAATTTCATTATAATTCATGGAAAGAAAATACTGTTTATCTACTTGTTATTCTTCAAAAAATATTTCAAATAAATGAAACTTACTATAAAATAATTGCAATGAATGTGTATTAAACACTCCTCGAAAGATTATACCAGGTATTTAAAGTATACATTATAGAGTTAAAAATTAATTAGAATGATAAAAACAAATTAAGTAACAAAAATTCAATTATACGGTAATTAATCATACAAAGACTCCAAGGCCTACTTCTGAATATTTTTTATCAACGACGCACTGCCTTTTCATTCTTAGACTGATCATTCCACAATTAGATAGATGGATCAGTGAAAGGCTAATGGAATGTAAGGGTGTTGTTTTTTTTACCTCCAATGGGTCATGATTAGATGATAAAGTTATTAATTAAAAATCCCGGTCAAGGCGAATGATTTTTTCTCTGTGGATTTTTCGCACAATTAAAAATTATTTCATTGCTAAAAATTAAGTCATTTTTTTTGCTACTTTTTGACATAATCGCCCCTGCGACTGAGGTATCAGTCTAGCCGGTGGACAAGCTTAACCAGGTTCTAGTATACGTTCGTCATAGAATGTTGCCGCCTATAACTTAAATTGAATTTCAACGTAGCTCTAAAGTTCATAGGCTGTTTAAAAACGCTTAATCCTAGTCACATCGTCATTTCAGTGAAAAGATAGAGGTTAGGCGGTGATAGGTCGGCATTGCGCAGTGGGGGATCGAAAATGTCACATTGGAGCTCATTCAAGGAGTTGTTGGGCTGCACCACCGCTGTGAGAACTGGGGTTGCCATGCATTAGAACGCTTCCAGCTATGAGCATTTTTCTTCTTTTATTTTAAATGACTCTACGAAATCGGCGTAATATTTCACACTGAGCAGCTGCATTTATCGTTTTCCCAAGATTGTTTTTGTTTTATCGATATAAAAGTCAAGATGTTTCAATGCTAAAGCCATTCGCTCTTTTTTGAGGTTGACGATCCGCAGTTCACTTATGGCGGTAATATTAATTGAGGCGAGCATGTTAACGAGACTGCAATCACTTGATTCACAATCGCAAATGATCGAGCGTGTGGTACGGAGGATGCACAGTTGCCCTCTGAGCAATGTACTCACTCACTCAAAGTGCTTGTGCGGCGATTTTGCTGAGCGATCGAAAGTTGAAATAAAACAGCTCTCGTAGTTTTGCGGGGGATTCGTGAAACGAGATACTGGTATGAATATTTATGGCATAAATTTTTGGTGAAAAGAATTGAAGTTAGTACACAAGACTCGGTAATAGCTAGTGATGCTTAACGTACACTATTCACACTCAGCTTTCTTTGATTCTTAAAATGAGTAAGTTCTGTTATACTCTTTTCACGAGTAGTCCTCTAACCCGTAACTTTAATTTATTCGAGAAGATTACACGGTTCCAGTTTGGTATATAGACTTTTGTGGTTTACGAATTGGTTGATTGTTCTTAAGGTATTCTTTTTAATGTGGTGCAAATATAAAAATCCCAAAAAGAATTATTAAAACACTAGTTTAGACGATTATTTTATTTGTTAGCCGATTTTATTAAGCTGAAAATCGAGGAAAAGTACTCAACTTTACAATATAACAGATCTTTATTTTTAGTTATATTAAAAATTTTTCATATATATGTTGGTAATGATGATAAATATACAAGATAATATTACATAAGCACGTGTTTAAATAGTTGCATAATATAAAGGAATATACCCTTGCAACTTTAGTGGAAAGAAGATACGAAAAGACTTTTCGGAAAGTAAGCTTGCTAAAGCAAGCAAAGTATTCTCGATCATATTTTACGACGATTATTTTTGCTTCGATTTCGTAAAATCGGATTTTTTGTAAAATATATGGATGAGAATGGTCGGCCATATGGTCAGCGAGCGGTTTTATAAGCAGAGGAACTTGACCTTGCTCGTTTTTTTTTTTCGTCTTTCGCGGAATTGGAGATGGTGGGGAGAGGGTGGGATGACAAAAGGTTTTCAGTGAAGTGGAGGAGGCAAGCCTCCTTGAGGAACGTGGAGAAAGAGCGGCTTGGACGAAGAGCCACCGTGTTATATTCCAAGAGCTTGAGGACTGCGGTGGAGGTGAGGAAGAATGGGCAAGCGTTGAGGACGACGCTGAAAAATAGGAAGCCGAGAGAATATTCGTTTTCATTGTTCCAAACGAAACAATTGGCCAGTTCATCTCTTTTTGATTGTGATAGCATTTGATAAATCAAGGAACCCACATCTTTCCGTTTCTAGCATTGCGAGGGTATTTTTACTCCTTTATCCGTTACTTACACCTCGAGTTATCCACGGCGAAAAATCTGCGGTCTAACCCTTTGACAGTTGAGTTGATGACGTCACGAAGTCATGCCGAGCAAGAAACTGCTTTTATCCTCTAGGCCTTGTGGTTAGGCTTCGCATGCTTTCTGTTCGTGCAAACTTATTTAGTGAACGATTCCTATCATTAATGAAATCATCTTCCTGTAAGATTTTATGAGAAAATCTCGAATGACGACATCGACTCGTGAAAATCAGGAAATATATTTAGAATTTTCTTTTTCTAAACTTCATGATAATGGCTGAATGAGAAATATTTCTTGATTTTTACTTTTATTTTCCTACAATCTACCGAATACTTCTTATAAATTGTGATTTATGGTCTGGTCTGGGTGAGCAACCTGATTGTGTGCCATTTATTTTCTAAATGAATGCAGTATTCTGTTTAGAAAATGTGTGACAGTATATACAGCGATATGCAATCCATCTAATTTTTATACTTTTGTTTTAATTTGTGAGGTTTATATATAATCTGTATACCATTCATTATATTCTATTATATTGCGCCCAGTATTCACAGGATACTCTTATACTGAAACATTTTAGTTGGGATGTATATACGATTCAGAAAGTGGAACTTTACATTATACTAGATGTAAACTTAAAATTGTGTTGCATGTATTATGGATTTAGTAGCTATGACCATAGCATACATTTCCAAGGAAAGTTAATGTTTTGAGTAGGTTTTTATGGATTATTTATTGCGAAGAATGTGACCGTAAGCAGCACCTAATGGCTATAATCCCGTGAGTTATCTTGATGAATGGCACGAGTTTGCTGTGAAAGAAATATTTTAACTCTCCTTTTGGAAAGAATTTCTTGTATTGGGCCAGTTTACCCATATAACTTCATTCTAATAGCGCATTTTTATGTTGTTACCTATCTTTTTATATTTACGTTAATTTTATCTTTTAGGTCTCGAGTATTTAGTATCATACTCTTTGCCATCATTTTCTTTAAACTGTATCTTCGGATCCTTCATTTTTTTCTATTCAGAAACACCACCTATATCAGTTACATCTTCTTTCCTAAATTACTCTCTGTTGCGTCACTGTTTCTTTGCTGTTCTGGCCAAATATTTAGAGGAGTATTCAACCTGATAAAGTTTGCAAACATCTTCTCTTAAAAATGGACTCCTCTCAAGTTTCTGCCAAGGTCAAGATTTTGGCCATTACCTGCGTTCCTATGTCGAATTTTTCCTGATTTACCAGCCCTACAATTTACTTTTATATTGAATCTCATGTTCCTTCCTCTGCATTCTGCACGATATCATATGACTTTTGATCACTGGTGATCAATCTATATATTATATTTATCTCTTTATCTACGTAACGCATTTTCAGGAATTTTTGAGCTTTAAACATAAAGCCAGATCATCCGCAATCCTCTTTAGTTAAGAAACTAATCTGTCTCTATAACTTCTAAATCTCTTTTCACGCTCATCTAACCATCTTCTCTAACATGAATATAGCATTTAATTTCTTCACGTCCATTTGAAAGTGGGAAAGATTGTCACCATGGCTACAGAGCCTCCTCCTTATCACTTCATAAAAAACGGTTAAGTGAGGAGAGGGAGACAGGTAATTAGCCAATGAGATGCGGTGGAAAAGAAAGATTTAAGTTGAGGAGTAAGTGTACTTGAAGAGCGGGATGACGAAAAGAAGAGTTCTCCGGACTTAATTATTTTATACTGACAAGAACTCAGCCATCCTTGGAAGTGAGAACACTTCTGTTGAGTAAGAATCTTATCGTGGTGGTCGGTTAAATGTTTTTCTTTTTCAAAAATCGAATCTGTAAACTTTCCTCATATGTTTCCTGTTTCAAATTGTTGAAGTGATATTCCGTGATAATATTTGGTTAGTTATTAATTTATTTCTTCTATCAGTGGATATTTACCATATATATGAGTTTGATTACTTAATCAATTATAAGTTAACATTCGGATTATCAATGAAAATTTTAAATTTTTTGAGGAATTTTCACTCGGGTACCGTTGTGGTCCAGTGGGTAAAACATAGGGCTAGTGATAAAAGGATCAAATCCCGGGTGAAGTCTTTGGACATCAACCAAAATACTCTAATTTCGAGGAGGGCCCAAAGGAAGGAACTATGAATTTTTTTGGGTGAGCTCTACCCTGACCTATCCCAGCTAACCTTTGGGTTAAATCTCTGGGTGAGAGTGACTTCATTCACATCCTAGCGTTGTTTAAGCAATCAAGTTTTGAATATATGAAATTTATTTTATATGAAACGTATTTGAAAGAAACAATATTTTAGCACTTTGTTTTTGTTTATAACACACATCAATAATGGCTACCAAGCTATTAATCCGTTATTAAAGTTATCTTTAGTAACTTGGCAAATCGCTTAGTAGCTAGCCTGCCTTGGTCACAGGTGATTTGATGGCCACAGTTAAATAATCATGCATTTACGGTTTTGCTAGGATAATTGCCGTAATTTATTCTTAGCAACATGAATAGATTCTGTTGGTTGAGTTTGGAGTGTGGATAACCTAGGACATAGCACGATCTATTTTAATATTTTTCAGCACAAATGTTTCTAAGATCTCATGTATAAAGCAAGGTGTACTAAGTAACAGATACATTCATTCATCAACGAAATTTCTTATGTATGTAATCCTTTAATAAAATTGCACAAGAATATTTCCCGCTTAATTTCAGAGCGCTGTTTTTTTCTATTGGACAACCATAGAGGGCAAGGTTACGATCGGTCCATGTTGAGTGTCTTGCGCGGGATATGAAGTCCGTTTCTCCCCAAGTGGTTGGCAGTTCCCCATCGAAGTGGGTGGGAGGGTGGAGAGAGGCAGCTGGGTTACAAAAGAGCCCTAGTGAAGAGGGCGCCCCTTGGATCGCCATACAAGGAAGGAAGGTCGCCTGGGTCGGATACACGTGGGGTACCTGCTCAATAGATTTTAGCAAGCCATGGAGGTAGAGCGTTGAGAGGGTGGCCATACAGAGTCCTAGCATGAATATTTTTAGTATTTTCCAACTCGAAATTTTGTTGCAACTCTTTTATAATGAAAGATGTTCTGACTTACAAATTGATTCATTCCATAATTAACGCAAAGCCTCAACTACTGAACACGTTGGGCGACGGGGTATTTAACGTGATGGAATGACGCTACTGGGCAGAGGTGTTAAGATTGAAAATATCTGCCAATTTGGGCGAATCGCCTTGATTTAAACATCAATATATGCTTATATTGAAAATATAATTTTTTTTACCCAATCAAAAACTATGATACGTCAATTCATAATGATTAACGGACAATAACTGTAAATGTACTTCTTAATACTTACAGTATGCTTGATAATTGTTAAAGTTGAGCGCCCAATGGCGAAAATCTTCGTAATTCGTCTGCAACACTAGGGAAAAATAATAACAAGAATTGTCGCCATCCGTATGCAACGTTTAAAGTTATACAGAGTTTTCATTCATTGGTTCAATCACTCATTTTCCTAAGTTGTCAGTTATGCCATTTACATTCGAATTTTTTTAGTACTGGGCGTTAAGGTCAATTTTATTCTTCTTCCGATAGTTTTTATACGTACATCGTTCAATAAAGTAATATTCCCCTTTTGAATGATAAATGAATTTCCAGCCATGATTTTTGAATAGTAAACCAGTCCATCAATTGAATGCGGAAAAATCAAATCTGGATCCTTTGCGGTGTTTTATTGAATATCAATTATATCAATGTCTTAATATACTGAATAAATAGCTGAATATAAATTAATTCCGGATATTATATCCGAATATCAATTATATTATCAATATCAATGTATCAATTTTTGCAAGGATACTTGGAATATTTTAAGTTTGCAGTCCCTAATTTTAGCTGTTTACTAGTAAAAAATACCCATTTGCAGAAGGTAGCTTGCTCTAAAAGTTGCCGGTGCAAGTCTAGCACAAGTAAAGAATGATCGCAGGTTTTTCCCAACGTATTGAATCGTGGAAGTTTATTCGGGATTCCCACCGCGTCAGGTTCTCTATCACGCCCGACGAGTGACTTATTATGATGGACGACTCGTTCATCGAAACGTCGCGCGTGATGTATAACCTGACCCAGTGGAAATCCCGAATAAACTTCCACGATCCAGCCTAAGTGTTTGTGTATAGCCGAATATTTTTGGTTTTGGGAAGGGCAAGAATCCGCCATCACCACTATATTTTAAATTCTAAAACACCACGGAACGAATCTTAGTTACCACCTCTGAAGGTCAGAGTGTTTGCTTGCCTTTAGCGGGACTTGAGCTTTTTCGATTTCTCTATTTTTTTTCGAGGAACAGCGGGGGAGATGGTATTCGTGATTCGGCGCCGTGCGTCAACCCTCCGCATCCCAATAGTGTCGCCCACGCGACCATTTATTCCCCGAATAAAATAAAACTTCCCCTCACCGATGGGTAAAAAAGAAACAAAATAGGATAAAAGTGGATAAAAACACACGGGGTAAGGATTCATCCTCCCCTACCCCTTATCCGAGCGAAGAGACCCTTCCAGCCTACGTCACTGGCCGTCTCTCAACCTCCCATATAATACATCCCCCCCCTCTGCATTTCTATCTCATGCTGCCTTTTCATCCCTTCACGGTCCCTGCTTGAGTATGTATTTGTGCCCTCACAGTTTTATTTTTATTCACCCCCTTCCCGAAGTCGATATTTTTTCCATGAAAGGAAGAAGAAGGTCTTCGCATGAGAGGGGTCGGATGAGAATATGGGATGATAGGGCAGAGGGAATGGTAAGGGATGAAGGAAAGGGTTGGTAATAGTAGCAGGTACAGCAGGAATGAGCGGCGTGTTGTTGCTTGCAGGAATAAAATAATTCCTGGCTTATTTTTATTATTTATTCTCATGGAATAATTCAAATAATGATACAAATTATATGTTTACTGGCTGCGGTTAATAATTGGAGTTGATGTTCCGCAGCCGCTGCGAAGGTAGATGAGACTGGTTTGTAGACGTCGTCAACCGGAGCAGGTAGGCCGCTCAGTCGACCGGAGCGGGTAGGCAGCTTAGTTGACACGGTTGAAGTTTCACACGCCAAGATAACAGCGGCGTAGCGAGACCGAGTTTAGCAGCAGACGACGCGCGGTCGCCTAGAGCTCGCTATGCTCTCCAACACGTGTATTTAAGAATATGATATAAAAAAGGCTGTTCGAGAGTCTCGATCCGAAACTCTTCAGCACAGCAGTCGCATGCTATAACAACTGGACGACCGCGAATATTGTTGCAGTGACTTTCTAAAGTCAGTTAAATACAGCCATAATGATTGCAGCTCCTGCATTTTGGTGACCATTTTTGGAACTCCAGTTTTAATCTTTATTTCAAAATATTTCGCGAAACAATGTTCCGATTGTTGTAAAAGAGTAAGAAAAATGCATTGTCATCCAGTTCTGACCTATCCTTTGAATTTCAGGGCTGAAGGTAATCAGGAAGTGATCAAAATTTGAGTTGCAAAATATTTTCCCAGAAGGACAGAAAGCGAGTATCATAAAACGTGGTGAAAAAAATAACGTCAATTTTCATTTTAGCAAAAAATTGAAATAGTACATCCAATCCGGCGTTACTAGCGGATATATACCGGTGTATATTCCCCTATTCTTGCGTCCTTTTTAAAATTCATCTCTTCCTCCTTTAGGTAACTAGGTTACAAAAATAAATACATAATACTTTACGCCCGATAATGATGATTACTTATCGAAACCCGGGTCGCTTTATGTAAAAAAAGTAGTTGAATAAGTAAAAGCGAACAATTCATGAAGTCTTAACAGCTATTTTTCCGAGTTTCATTCCGCGTTCACATTTCATTTTTCTCTCTATAAAAACATTCTCGAGATTCCTCGGTTATCTCAGTTCGGACAACCTGAAAGAGAGTTAAGCGGAATATTTTTTGAAGACATACGCGGAATTAAACCTTGAGAAAACAAACGGTCGCTATAGTAACCATGGAAGCCTCGACCTAATTACTTCTTTATGTATCGCCACACCACCGGAAACAGCGATATTTTGCATTGAATTGGGGTTTTCATAACAATTAACGATTAAAATTGCGCGATTACTTGAATTATATACTGATTACTTGATATCTTGTATATGTTGAACAATTATTGTCAGCATTTCGGCATGCATGTAGACCAAATCAATAAGGCATGGTTAAAATTTTATTCGTGATATGTTTATCCAGCATTCAAGAGGAATGTTTTATTTTTTGTAGTCACAAGCAATTGTAATTCATACATTGTTTTAAAGATGACAAAGTCGTAAGTTATATTTTTGTGGCTACAATATCTATTTGCTGCTGCGATATCAATTTTTCCCAAAATCTACTTATCTGTACTTCAATGCAACATTAGCCTCATATTTTAAGGATTTACTTATTGAAGATGTTTCTGATGATTGCGTAAATGTAATAAAAGTAATTTGTAAAAAAGTCAGGTCGAGTGGAAGTGATGTGTCCTTCTAAAGTTGTTGAAAATTTTTCCTGAAAAAGGTCTAATTTGTGTGTTACTTCCCACAAATGTTTACTTTGTGTTCTCCGTTGATTATAGCGAAGAAATATTCAGTATAGTTTCAGCATTCATTCGTACGGAGCATGAAATAAATCCCCCTATGAATCAATCATGAACCAATAGATCTTATTATGAGGAATATCTAATACGCAAAATATGATTACCTTGGCGCCCAAGAAAAATACGTTAGCAATTAAAATTATTAGATAAAGGGTTTCCTTATGGTTTCCTCTGACGTCAAAAGTCAGTAAGTAGTCAAATCCTGTTTTATGGAATACAAAATTGTAAAATATAACCGCTGCTTCCTAAGTTACGAAGTGAATGAGTCCAAAATTCTATTTATATGTCCATCTATGTAGCATCGATCTCGTATTTTATGGATGTAGTGTTTTTACGCATTCAATACATAGGGTCGCAGCAAGGCTTTGGTGGCTTAAGTACCACCCCCATCGAAATTATAGCTTGTGGAAATAACCCGTAATATAAGCTACTAGTCCAAGGGCATTTGTCCTCTGACATCCTATTTTTCGATATGGTTAAATTTTTTTATTCCTGCCGATGATTAAACCGTTTTATTTACATCTTACTATCATTGTGAATGTCAAATATATACCCAGCTAACTTAATCAAATATTTGTTTTTCGGATAGGTACGATTTACAACAAAAAAATATCAGCCTAGGCAGTCCCCATACCACCAAGTACTACCCGTAGCAATGTTCGGGCTCCATGTCTCTCTCAGTAGCCAGCGATTATCCGTTCGGCAAACTTAAAGAGATTCACGAAAAACCCTGGTCCCTTCCATTACCACCCTGAAGCCACCGTAGCGTTTCCCTATCCCAACCACCACCGAAACGCCCTGGTTTTTCTTTCATTTCCCTCTCATCCCAGCGAGTCCCCGACATCGATTTTCTCAGACTTTTAAAACTGTGCCACCTGCAACCAAACTGCATGCCCTGCTCACCGTAGAATAAAAACATCCTTTCGTACTTCCAGATATTTTCCTCTGGTGAGAGCGAATAAATGTCAATTATTGCTTCATTTAACACCACCAAATATTGATATGAATACGATAGCGATTCAATAGAAAGGTATCGCTCAATCATTCGTAGTACGAGTAGAACGGATAAAAACTCTCCTTTTTATACAATGTGATTTATTTTTTCCGATCATGGATCCGTTTCAGCGTAACATTTTCAAGGCGAAGAGAACAGGAAATTGAGCAGTAGATATATTTGGTTGAAATGTGAAGTGGGAACTTTTCGGGTGCTGAGGGGTTGGTGGTTTGGGGAAGGTGGGCTCGGGGCTTGGGTAGAGTTGGGTATCCAAGCAATGAGAGACAGAGTATTATTTTAAGAATACGACACAGAGAAAGGAAACGCCTGTATGTAAAGAATATTTGCTATTAAAAATCATAGTTATGAGTGGATAGTGCGTCAGGAGTGCAAACGAAGAACGTATGTTCTTCATAGTCGTGAAATCTTTAGATTGGTAAACAGGAGGCCTCTCCTTGTCCCAAATCATTAACCTTGATTCCCTGTTATTTTTACACCTATATACATGCTTACAGGTACAAGTGTCATTTTTTCAACCGTAGGAGGACAAAAAGAAGGGAAGAATGGCAAGGGACGTCTCCGAATGAGTTACATAGGATATTTTACAAGGGATGTAAAAGAGAATAAATTTGCCGCTATGAATAGGCTAGCGGATAGAAGAGAGCAACGGAGATCTTTGTCACACCAATTATAGGATTGTTTACTAATGGTGATGATGATAATGAATTTTTAATTTTAAAAACTAATTTTTTTTCAAATCCTGAATAGCTATTTTATGAAGTTGAAAATAGTTTACTGTGATTCAAAGTTGGATGTTCGGGTTGGTGAGGTAGCTTGGCTGTCGGTATTCTACTCTGCGGGCCCGATTTCATATCCCAGCGGAGGCAGAGATTTTTTAGAAACTGCCACATCCATCCATGAGTGGTCAATCGAAGGCATTTCAAATGCAGCACTCTGTCCGACAAATGGGACACTAAGCCGTGTCCCTTTTCCGTTTTTTTTTAAGAGCAGGCTAATCTAAATGCCGTTTCCTTTCTACCACCTACTCCATCATGTATTCGTGGCGCTAATGACCTCAGATGTCGGTATCCTCCTTCAAATACTATAAGGTACTATTTTACATTTTGAAGACTAAATACATTTGCGCAATAATATTTTCCTCTCTCTGGGAAAATATACCTTTGTAAGAAGATGATACATTTTTTGAGAGTAAGGGACTGTATGCTGGTCATATGTCCCGGTCGGCGGAAGTCCACGCCAAGCCACTGGGTATAAAAATGATTGGGAATCATGTCACGCAGTGATTGCCCGCAGGCACGGCATTTCCACCCACCAAGCCCTCAGGAAAGGGAAAGTCGATTTTTTCGGAGCGCGTAGGTCAATATTCGCCCGTCTCAATGTGTCGGAGGGTGTGGAACGGAAAGTAATGAGGGAACGTAAGGAATTGCCCCAAAATCTCAGCATTACCTCAGCAGTGTTAATGTAAACTACCTGTAAATTTACCATTTTGGCAAATGTCTTGAGAAGTATAGGGTTTATATCAATAGTTCGTAAATACCCGGTTTTTTATTATTAGCATTATAACATTGTATGTCATAAATTAGACCAAATAAGTCATCTTATGGTGGTATCCTTGTGTAGGCTTTCGCGGTGTGGTGAGGATTCAGCGTGAGGTTTTCGGGGTTACTAACGCGTAGATTCATCTATGCAGACGACAGTTTCATTGGCATTGTAGCAGGCTTCTTCAGGACTTCATTGACCTGAGGAAGCCTGCTACAATGCCGGCGAAACTGTCTGCAGAGATGAATCTACGCGGTAGTAACCCCGAAAACCTACGCGCTGAATCTTCTGGTAGTCTTATACTCTCATCACATATGAAGGCATACACTCCAATTTTCTCCGAAAGATGGTGTTTACGTCAGTCTATGCGGCCGAAATTATATATTTCGAACTGAAGAACGTAAAAAGAGTTCTATATTTAATGACTGTTGAGTCCATTTTGCTAAAAATCTCAGTGAAACGGGACACATGTGCAATTTTAAAGTTCACTTTTTACATTATATCGGTAAACGTTGTAAATGGGATGCATTTGAAAATGTTATACCACTAAATTCTCGTAATCCGATTTTATTTAATCTCAGTTTTTCATTAGCCATTTAATGGCCCATAAGAAAATTAAGTGTACATAATTATTCGTAACTGAGCATCAAGTAAGGCATTGATACGAAACAAACGAAAAGGAATACATATTTAAACAATTTCACTGCTTACGGACAAAAAGTTCAAATAGGAACGAATCAGTTTTGACCATAAATTCAATTTACAGTGACATTACATAATGTGATATTTTTTTAATTTAATATTTTCCCCTTCCTTTTTTCCTTGCGTATTGAATAGTATTGGCAACGTGCACCGTGAGGAGCACCCTGAATTTATGACTACCCACATTAAATGAAAGCTTTTGCTTTTATGGTATTTTAATATTGATAAGTGGTATAACTACATTTCTATATGAAAAAATTAAATTGTATATTAATCTAATACGCACAATAAAATAAATCAAAGACGATAGAACAATAATTCTAGGAAATATGATTAAGTACAGTATATGGTTAGTTAGTAGGTCGAAATGACGGGTCTGGTAATTCTAGTGTTAATAACGCTAAGACGTGGTCTCTCCTCCGTTTTTCGTAAAAAGCAGGCAAATGCCAATGCCGTAGGCCTCTTTACTATCCTATCTTACCCTCTATTTGTGGCGCTAAGGAACTCAGATGTAGGTCGCCTCTTTCAAATACCGTACCACACGATTTTAAATTTTGGAGTGCTTATCTTTTTGCACAAAAACATTTTCCTCTCTCTGAAAAAATACACCTTTGTAACAATATGATACATTCGTTGAGAGTAAAGGAATGTATGCTGATCATATGTCTCGGTCAGCGGAAGTCTACATACAGCCTCATTCACTAATCACTCAGTCTATATAGTTAAATACTCAAACGGATAAAATCTGCCCGATGGGTATATATGAAGCTTACGCCTCGAAGTTGGTAGGAGTGAAAGGAAAAGGAATGCATTCGACTGGAGACCCCAAAACCGAATCCTTGGCACCTCTGCTGCGTTTTCTTTATCCGACACGGATTCTCATCCCAACGGTCTTCGGGTTGCATTCTTTTCATTTCCGAGGGAGCGGCTGCCAAATTATTCCGCCGAGAGGATTCCAGGGCGATGTCCTCGATTTCTTGGAAAGCCGTTTTCGAAAGAGGAGCCAAAGGCCGTTGTTTCCATCCCCCCCCCCGGGAGGAATCGAGCTGTGTTTTTTTTTCGAGTATAATCCGAACTCTCGGGAAATCTAACCTTATATTTGGTTTTCCGAATCGATGTGCTTTATCTAGTAGCGAAGTTGTACTAGACTCTGGCTATTTGGAGAAGTAGGGTCGAGAAAGTTTTCGTCACCCAACTTGGTCAAGCAGAGATCATTAATAATGCAAGGAAATAAAGCAAAGTTCTACTCATTTATTAAATGAAACTTCAATGTTTTAGCTCTGATTTTGTCAAATTAATTGTTGACGAGTTTATTTAGTTGAATCATGATGATATTGTGATGATGAAAATTACGTTATTGTATTTCATTGATAATATAAGATACTTAATCGGTTTTGGCCCCTTCAAGCCAAATTAGCACTCTTGAAAATGGCCTGAAGTTGCCAAAACTGGCAGCGCCGTGGATGTATTTGCGGAGCAGAATAATTTGCTTTCAAGGACACAGTGACTGATTTTGGCTCTGGACTTTAAATGTGCACCATTTAAAATGCAATTTGCGATAAAAGTAAAAAGTATATGATGCATAGTATGAAAATATTTTATGCAATAATTTTCAAAGATAATTTCTTTACCATTATGTATGATTTTACTCTTTCCCGGCGGGTTAGACTATATAAGAGCGCCGACGTTTCGGGTACCGACTCGCTACCCATGCTCACGGCTACTGACAGAAAATTTGAACTGACCGTTGAAGCTCAGCCGGGGGGCCGGATGACGAAGGGACGACATTAGGAGGCGCCGGATGACGAAGATGACAGCATCATTGGATACACATCAATTCGGCAATTGAATACTATTATAGATAATAGAAACTTGCTCTTGCAATCAAATTTTACTTTAAAAACAGCTCGATACACCCGGGGAACTATCTTACTGTTTTTCGAGTAAAACAGTGCAAGTTTCGGGAATCCGACCTTTTATCTAGTGTTTCGAATCGGTCTGTTTTATTCAACACAGTAATCATAAGAGGTAACTCAATGAGAGCTTCGATAATTTTATGTAGTAAAATCGAATTAACAGTAATTTTATGTATTATGGTAATGTATTAAATTTTAATATAGATTTTCATTTCAAGCTCTAAAGATTGTTTATAAATAAATCTAAAAGTCGAAAAAAGTTGCATTTCAATTTTAAGAACAACACTACAAGATTAAAATTTAATGTTAAATA
Source organism: Ischnura elegans (assembly GCF_921293095.1). Classification (NCBI taxonomy): domain Eukaryota; kingdom Metazoa; phylum Arthropoda; class Insecta; order Odonata; family Coenagrionidae; genus Ischnura; species Ischnura elegans. The sequence continues at coordinate 29,501,770 of NC_060254.1, read as the reverse complement.
TTGAGGTCAGGTAAAAAAGAAAAAAAACTCATTTTATTTATATGTTATATCGCTCTACTATTTAGAGTGCTCATCCCTAACAATATAAAGAAAATACTTAGCACTATATAATTATTCTGCACTCAATACGATACGACAAAAGGTCGTAGAATAAACCCCCTTTAAAGTCGTCTGAAACCCTACAAAAAATAAGGAAAACTAAATTTTCAGTTCAATATATTACAATGTTGCCAACTGCCCTCCGTACCTCTACTGTTTGGGGGTAAAAAATCTATGATAATGACGAAAAACGGTAGGCAAAAATTGTAAGAATTGGTAGAATGACTATAAAATCCCGATGGCCTTTTCCGGAGAGGTCTAGAAGAGCAGAGCTCCTCCAGAGAGCGAAAGCGAGTACACCCTTTAAATTTTTAAGCGTGTATTATTATTAAAGTATTCTACCGAGTAAGGTAGGTTTCCATGGAGTTAAGTGAGTTATCTGTCACCAAAAGCGGTCGGTCGAGCAGTAGGTATGCGTCCTCTGGACACCATAGAAACCAAGTGTTGGAGAATGGACCTTTCTTTGCCTCCAGGGGAAACCTAAGTGTGGGGGTTGACGCGAAGGCTGTTCATTTTTGGGTCGCCTAAGCAGCTCTCATCCCCTCTCAACATTCCGGGCCCACTCAACTCGACCCCTCCTCAACTCCTCTCCTTCCCTCCGAAGGCTCTCCACCTGAGGATTCCATTCCAACAAATGTTGCTGCTCCTCCCACTCCCCACCCCCCATCTCATCCAACACTTCTTCCCTCCCGCTTCCCAACAATCCACAAAACCTCGACCTTACCTCTTCCACTCCTCAGCCCTCAAGGTTTCCTCATAAACTGATTCCCTGCCTTCTAATTAATGTATTTATTTGCTTTAAATAATCTTCACGCTCAGAATTGGCGCTTATTTTTAGTGAAACATTTAACACTTTGCGTAAGGATCACAAGAATCTTCGTTTTCCCTGACACATGCGTGAAGGACGGATATCGATAACTGTCGTACTCTCGTTTGTACTGTTGACTCCTTTCATATATTGCGTATTTAAAGTATTTTTTTTTATATTTTGTTCAAATGTAACGGACAACTATCTTCAAAAATATAATTTTGTATAAGTTGTAGACTTACAGAATGTCTGCGTATAATTTATTTTTCGATAATTTTATGCTTTCAAAGTTGCTACCATCATGCATTAGCATCACCCCAAAAAGGATTTTTAATATCATGCCTGAATAATCAACAAAAAATTCAATTAAAGTTATTAAAAAACAGAAAAAAGGTCTTTCAAGAGTATAGTGCACATTGAAGTGTTCAGATTTCAATAATTACCGTAACATAGTGAATAGTAACATGAATATTTCCGTATGCTACATTTAAACAGAAACATGAAGAAGGACGTAATACTACTTTAAAACCAACGACGAGGAAACGAAGATAAGGAGAGGGAAAAGAAAAAATTAAATTTGCTGATGTAAGGGACAAAGCTTGCATTTCAATATTTTTGCCTGATAAATAAAATGGATTTAAAGAGCGAGAGGGTGATTTTGAAGGGAGGTTATGTGAAATAAAGGTGAGCGCTTCGTGAGAGATATGCAGAGAATTGACGGATGGAGTCACGAATATTACAATTCAGGATCCTCAAATCGACCTCTAAATGTGTTGTCATCCACCGCGCATTCAAATGGGTGTACAAAAGTCGCCACTCGCTGACGGTAAAATTTATCTGAGTTTCACAGGAAAATAAGGTATATATAGGGGTTTTGACCAAAATTTATGTAATGATGATTGTGGTCTATCAAATTTTATCACTTTTCAATAATATTGCTCCCAATTCAAAATATTATAATGCAAAATATTGGAAAAAAAATGGATCGCATTGCGCTCTTCACCGCGCCGCGGACATTTTTGAAAACCGATTAAAATGCGACCTAAGTGGCGACAGAAATCAGCCTTCTATGGGGATGGAATTGGGCTTCCTCTATGCAGTCCCCTAGGATGGAGTATTGAGTGCAAGCGGGTGGATCGAGATGGTATTTTAAATTCTAACAGATAAAAGAGCTCAGGGTAGTCAATGGTCAAGTCTAGGGCATCGTTGAGTAATTTTAAATCCATTTTAATGCTAAGGTTCTGTAGGTTAGATGAGGGGGCAAAAACCAGTACGGCATTGATGGGCATCGCCAAGAGAGGAATCGTAAAAGGGCGCCTCATTTCCACTCGTCTGGTTATGTTTTGTGACGTATGCCTTGGTTTAAAATACGTTTATTGAACCAAATTTTTGAACCTCAAAAATTTCAATAAAGGAATCTCTAATCGGCATCTGGAGATGTTTTTACTCAAATGTATGGATTTACAAAAGACTGAGCGAGAGAAATAAACCATGACTGAAGCTTATGGAGATTATGGGTCAATATAACTTCTATTGTTCTTCTAATTTTACAGTTCCTTAAATGTTAAAAGGAAGATGATTTGATGCGTGCCCGATCACACTTATTTTTAATTTCTACGGTTAAAGTGTGATCAGGGAAAATGAATTCAGACGTCTAACCAGCCACTGCAGTACTTCCAACCCCCATCTAGTATCCCACTCCTTATTTGGACTTGAATGCAACCGTGACGAAGCAAATTTCCCGAGAAAGATGTGAGTCTGTTCTCATTTTCTCTGTCTCAGTTTGGGAACTCTTGGAAAAATGAATACTCCGCCGTGATATTCATCACCGTGGTAAATAGAGATGACGCATGACTTATTTGCTTTTATTACGTTGCGCTGATCTCACTTCACATCTGCTGCGAGAAAATGAGACGTTTTTCCTAATTTATCTCATGACCGGTGCGGGCGGTTGGATGTGCGAACGAAAATCATTTTAGTGAAGGTGAGCGATTCCAGTCGTGGCGATCCTTAATTGAACACTTCTTTCAAAAGTCATCCGCGAAGAGATTAGGTACTGAGCGGAGAGTGTAAGATAATAAGTACCTCTCACTTACTTTTGTAATTAAATTATGACATCAAAATCAATTTCAGTCTGTTCATTTCTTGTTTCGTTCATACAACAGAGCTTATTAATAAGCTTTTCTCGGGAATCCACGCGGTTTGCGTGGCATAATTCATCCCTCTTGAGGATAACTTTGCACCTATGTGCGTGACTGCGTGCAAAATCACTTTCGTCACGTGGGTTTACCTAAAAAGGACAGAGCTGGACATCGCTAACCGTGAAAGTTTAAACCGGTTGATCGAAACTAGAAGCTTAAACGTGGTGGAAGGGATCCATATTAGCAATGATAGCACTTCGCGGCTTTAATTTAAAATCATACTTTATTTAAACAATTACGGCCGATTTTGGCTATCATGCTATTTTCCAGTTCACAATCTAGAATCACAATATATGAAAAACACCCATTTCCCCTCTATACCTATCTCAGCCCTGAACCCTCCTTGTCTAATAAACCTCCATAACAAATATAAACTTGTCCCCATAATATTTTTTCATTGTTTTTTCCCCTTTCAACTGGTTTTCTGCCCACTCTTGTTGTCACCAAAGTTGTCTCCACCTTCTTCTGTCAAAGGCCTCCTCTTTGGTTTTCTTAGATCTTTTTAACCTCCCTGAGTCTGTCGTCTTCAGCCTTCTTCCTTATCTCTTTTCTCCTTCTGCAGCTCCCTCGACTACTGCATTTAAAATCCCCTTCCCTGTAAAATATGCCTGATCCAATTCCGCTTCCTCTTTTGTATAGTTCTTAATAATGTTCTCTCCTTCCCAACTCTTTTCAGCGCCTCCTCACTCCTCATTTTATTCGTCCACTTCACTCTCGCCAGCCTCCTCCACACCCACATCTCATGAGCGTCGATCCCCTCCCTGTCTCTTCTTCCCAAGATACACGTTTCGCACCCATACATTGTTGTTAGTGTACTTGATAATGGCTTGATAACCAAAACCGGTCGTAATGTTTCAACAAGAAGGGTAAGAAAAACCAAAAAATATGAAAAAATACCCCTTTCCTCTCCCTACTTAACCTATCCCAGCCCTTAACCCCTCCTATTTAACCTCCATAACATATGTTAACATGTCCCCGCCATATTTTTCATTGGCGTTTATTTACTTGAATGGCTTGATAGCCGAGAGCGGTCGTAATTTTTTAGATAAATTCTGGAAGTCACGAAATATTATCATTGCCAATTGATAGGGCTCCTTAATTTTCGCGATTAAATGTTTGTGGCATCATTCCTTTTTGTAATTTTTACTCCACTTGTAGTTGTCAAAACGTTATTTACGATTTCTCCTCAACTTTGGGTAGTGTATGGACCGAAATACACCATTTAAAAAAACCAGCAATAGTGAAATCTGCAAAATTTTTATTCGCTAAAATCAAGGAGCCTTTGACGAGGCTGGTATGGCCACATCTCCTCATCCCCTCTTCTCTCTCTCGTTCCAGGGACGTACCAGGGTCAGTGGCTGCGCGGCATGCGGCACGGCTACGGCGTCCGGGCGAGCGCCCCCTTCGGCCTCGCGTCGCACTACCGTCCGAGCAAGACGCAGCTCCGCGCCTCGCTGACGTCGCTGCGCTCGGCGGAGGGCGGTGGCGGGGGCGGCGGGGGCGGAGGGGGGTCGGCCGAGGCGGGGGCCGCGCCCTCCGACCTGAGGGACCGCCGCGTGGACGACGCTCGCGGGGGCTTCGTGCTCAAGGCCCGCAGCGACGACGCGCCCACCGCAAGGCGGAGATCCCTCGTCGAGAAGTCCACCAACCTCAAAAAGTCGCTCTTCTCCGTGAGTAAACAAGAGACACTACTGGTAAAATCAGCTTTTAGCGGAGAGATATCAACAGCAATATAGGAACAATATGTAGATTGACTAACAAAGATATCGAAATACCCACTTTTTTATTTAGCAGCTTACAACACTTGTTTCGATTGCTTCACAATCACAATCATGTACTGTACATAGTATAACACGTGTGCCAATTGCTACACAATCAATTATTTTATGAAGTACACAATTATTATCAAGCACTTTATGCAGTACGTGTTGTAAGCTGTTAAAATGCTATTCGTGGGCAGTGCGATATCTCTGTTTGTCATTTTTAAAACCCTATTGGAGTGTGTTTAATTTATTGATAATTGTTTCCATATTAATTGGGCTAACGGGTCCTACTAATTCAGCGGAAAGCATGGTGCTCTAAAAGTAACATCAGTATTCTATTGTTGTATGAAAACTCGATGCATCATTTCATTTATAATATTAGTATTTATTATATACTTCTTGATTTTCCTCAATGGGGTATTTACTACAAATATAACCCAGGTTGGTTAAGAGACAGTACAAAAGACACAATGAAAAAGAGACTCATAAGAGTTTAATTTTTCGGTGGCACCACCACCTCTCTCAGAGTTAGGAACAAGACTCTTTTAAGAGTCAGGTAGGTTATGCCGAGAGATAGGTAAGAGTCTTCTTCCTAACTCTGAGGAAGATGGTGGTGCCACCGAAAAATTAAACTCCTGCGAGTCTCTTTTGTATTGTGCCCTACCTAACCTGGATCATTCATTATGTAATATACGAACGCATGTTTTGACTTCAGCTGATATCGACGTGCAAACATAAGGGAAATATCCATTAAAATTTGCTGAAATGTAAATTTTTGGCCATAATTACTTTAAATGTATCATTTAGATTCGATGATAAAGGTACAGTATATTCAGCTGTTATGTGCACATTATTGATGTCACACTGCATCAATTTATGTTGGAAAATTTGGTTTCAGCTTTAAGGGGTTCGGGCTGGAGTGTGCGACTAAAGTGTATGCTTCCCAACCCTAGTGTCCAGGTTGAAATCCCGACGGCGGAGTCATTTCATAGAATGCCCGATCCCTGTTTGAGTGCTTCGTGCAGGGCACTTCAAGTACAGTATCCCGTCAGTCAGATAGGCCGTTAAGCCGTGGTCCCTTTTCCGCATCATGGAGCAATGAAAAGACCATTTATTTTATTTTTTTCTTCTCTGAGACAAAATATCTCCTATCCCTGGAATCTTTTTATACTTTTAATGAGTGAAATTTATATTTTTTAATGTGAACCTTTGCAATTATATTTAAGTCTCACTCGAATAATAATTTTGACCTGCAATCATTCAAGTACAAAGTAATGTATTTTAATGCTCTTGAATACAGCGAGTGAAGACAGAATTAAATATTTTCCACAAAAATAAGTACATATATGTGAATTTTTGTTATAATCCGAACGTTAAAAAAATGATTTCAGTCGACTGAACTTTTCATTTATTATTTTCCTAGTCAGAATGTTCAAAGTCGTTTAATTTTAAGTTTTCCTGGATCATCTTTATAAGATGATGATAATTCATTGAAACCCGGGTCGCGCTCTGCAAAAAAGAAGTGATGTAAGTAATTGTGTGATATCCAGGAAAACTTTTAATGGAATACCATAAAGTTAATCAAGAGTTAGTGAATTTTGTTCATTTAATTTTATTGATATATTTTGAACTATCACACACTCAAGTTTGCATTGAATGCGAATTGATTCTTTATGCAGATGATTCTATTGCTGCTAAAGGAAAAGTTCTTCTTTAATGAATGTAGTGGAAAAATCAAAAGCAAATGAATTGAAAATGAACGCAGAGCCGCACTTATTCTTCACCGTCGAAATCTGCGAATTCAGGCCCTCTGTCCTTGCTCGATTCAAACAGGTCGTTCCACTTATACACGTCACCTCCATTGGGAGTAGGTAAATGCCTCAAAGGCTCTTTCTCATTCGTATTTTTTCGAGCTTCAATTCGTGGCTTTGCTTTGTATTGCAAAAAAAACAGACTAACCTAAAAAATGACACGTTTAATTCACGAAGTGATCCTAAAATTCTCCCTTTTCATGACTTATCGTCAAAAATTCCTTAAATAATAGCTAATATTTTCTTTGCAAGATAGAACGACTAGCTGAATAGCGATGATGTTGAAAATTACTTTTATTCGATTTCACCTTATTATATTACCTGGATTACCTGGATACCAGTCCTTATCATGCTTATGAAAAGCGTTGGATGTAATTGTTTGTATATGATAGAAATTTTTAGAGTCGTCTCATTTTCTCTCATTGCGGGAGCAATCACAAATGTGTATTCCAGAGTTCTGTTAGTTTAATTGATACCTACTTGCTTCTTGATCCAAATAGACGATCCATCTTAAACACGCGGCACGTATCCGTTAAAATATATTTATTTTTTTAACCCTTAACTACATCATTTACAAAAATGTTATAATAAATTATTCTAGCCTCACAAATAGATTTTTATATTATATAAATTCTTGCACAGGTATATTCTGTGAATGTATGAAACCTACATTGTTAGTGTTGTAGAAATAATTCATATAATCACACAGTTTACTTTTCTTTTTATGCATTGTTCGGGTCCAATAATATACTTCAAATGTATTTGCGACTGCTGGCGTCGTATTATGAAGCCCGACCTAATGCCAGTGCTTCAAGTAAGAACGATACCTCTTCCAAATTTCAAATCCCATTTGCGACCAAGGGTATTCACGAGACCTTAATTCACTGTCATTTAGGTTTGTGTAGGGATCTCAATATTGCCAACCTATTGCCAATCATGTTAAAATTGATATTAAATGCAATGGCGTTTTGTATTTAGATTTTGATGGTGTCAAAATTGTCAATCGCGAGTGATGATTTTGTCTAATGCGAATACTTAAGACTCGGTCCAAGTCTTTAATCTCCATTCACGCCCACCCAAACCGACCTTTGGATACATCAATGACAAGCCGGCCACCCGGCGTTCCTCGGGATGCATGGTACTCAGAGAAGGGGAAAATTAGAACTTGTAAATCATGGTGATATTGACCTCTCAATTGAAAAATATGAAAGAATGCATGAAGAAACACGATTTGTCGGAATGCACAGTTCAAAGTACAGCAAGTTTATTCGTGGGCCATTTACCTGTGAACTGTGAAGTTGCGAGAAAAGGCAGTTTTGAAATTGGAAGTTTCCAAATCGGACTTCGCCTCGCACACAGCGCGCACAAAGCTATACAAACATGGCAGAGTGAATGGGGATGTTATCGGAAGGTCGGAGAGTAAGCAGAGGGTAGGTAATGGATGCTTGGTGGCGCTGAGCTCACTTGCAGGGTTCGGTAATGAGGAAAGGATGCAAAGGGCGCATTGAACGCAACCGAATGTAGCAGTACGGGTTTTGGGAGCATGAGATGCACCTATGTACTGACTTTGGCCGCAATCCATGTAGCCGTATGGATACGCATAGTGGACAAACAAACTGACACATTCTTTTACATGCATAGGTACTGAGTTAGCGATGTATAACTTTTTCACTGGGTATTTACCCTTCATATATCACTTATTTCTTCTCAATATGTAGTAATTTCATAGAGTCCAACCTTTTGTTCCCACGTCCTTTGACTTCCTAAGGTTAGTGGAAGGCAAGAAGTGACGACCTCCCGTTTCCGAAGGACACTTTAAATCTTCGAGTGCCCCGCGCTATTGTGAAGTGGATCGGAGCCGTCGATAGATTTTTTTAAAAAGGATATTTTTTCTTTCGACTTACGTAATCGCTTTTTGTTCGGCTTGCTTCTCTCGTCAAGTCTTAGAATCACCTCTTGGCATTTACGCCCCATGTAGGGCGATCGGCAACTCTAATATGAGAAAAAATATGCATAATCTCAGAATGCAGACGATCTGGATGCAACTTCAAAAATAGTGCTTTATAGGGAATTCTTGTTTTTTTTCGAAGTTTCTGGCAGAGGGCTCGACCTCGATTGAAAACATATATTTTACCATATCCGCCCTTTTATCGTTAGTACGTGACACTTGGCGTCCGAAAATTGCTTTTTTATCCGAGGAAGAAGAATGGAATCGATTGGTCATTGACCATCGGAACTTGCCCGAGGTCAAATGGTGTTTACGTTTCGTGGTATACCTGCTGCTTTTCTCGAGATAGGAAAAATCGATTAGCCTTCAATCGAAGGAACTAATAGGAAGAATAAACGTTTTAACCCATCGCTACCACGCTTCTCTTTCTCGTGATGTTGTCTTTTATGCTTTAATGTTGCTACAGCTCGTTGATCTCACGGAAATTTTCGTATTTGCTGAACGTTTTCCCATATCCTCTTTACTCGTCTTTCAGTCTTGTGCCTAAGATTATGAGTGTAACGAACTAATTGTTTCTAAAAATAGGTAGAGATGCGAATTATCAGAATTATTAATTAGCCATCTTTCATAAGTTCAACAGATTCAGAGTTCAATTGGTGTAAGTTAGACATACTTAAATAAATAAAAGATCGTAGAACTTTTCCACAATCTTGTGGAAAAGTGCTACGATCTTTTTTTTTATTAAAGTAAAAACATCTTTCAATTTATGAAAATTTTTTCATTGCAAAATGAATTTCACAATTCGATCAGTAATGGCATTGAATTGAATGATCTATATTCATATTTTTTGGTACATTTAAACTTATGGTTATGAATAATATACTATTCATAATATAAATTGAGATTTGCGGTGAAAATGTCTCGGTGCGCTCACTCATGGGAGAGACAATTTAGCGCCTCAAGTGTGTTACTTTTCGGGTGTGTTGATGTAACCCTGACTTTATCTTTTCTTCATCGTTCCCTAGGGTCTGAAGATCCGCCGTCAGCGCAGCACGGGAGACCTGGAGAAGAGGGGCACTTCGGCCAGCATCCGCTCCGCCGGCAGCTCCGCCTCCTGGGTCAGCACTGACTCAGCCCACTCGGCCATGACGTCGGCCTCCGTACACACCGACTCCAACGCCAGCTTCGTCGTCGAGGTAATATTCCGTCCTTCAGCGTAAATACCGCGAATGTTACAATAGTGGGCTCTTCACTCCACCTCTGCATTTTTTGTCACCCACCGAGCATATAGAATCGCAGGAGTTGTCAAAATAGGGTGGTTTCCTATTATTTTTTTATTGCCTCAATCGAAAGATTATTACTCCTGGAGTACGTATTTCACGCTTTTAGATTTTTAAATGACGATATCTATTTTTCGCGATTAAATGAAAAGTGAAAATTTTCAAGCGCGCGAAAACGCGACGCGTAAGTATGAATGCCGGGAAATCTTTCCGTGTGGCGTATTTCTGGTTCCTGCTGCCGCCCTTTGAGGTGACCTTGAGGCGAGTTGAGCGCTGATACGACGCAGGCTACTAGCGGGTAGCTGAGTATCCTGCTGGCTGGTAGCGCTTGGCTTAAATAAGGATTATTAATACCTTATCAAATGAAGAAAACTTTCCGACCTTAGCCAGGTTTAATAAGTGATTATTAAGGCATGTTTCCCTGAGCTCTGCGCCTCATGCATGCATTGGTAATCTCAGACGATGTATAACTCCTATCCTCTCGTATAGAAACTAGGTCCCTGTGACGTCACGTGGAGTGGCATCGCATGGGCGCCAATCTGGCCCTTTTCAAATGAGGATAAAAATGGACCATAGCCATTCGTCTAAATCGGTTTTTCTAAAACGAAATAATTTGTATATTATGAATACAGTAATGGTGGGTAACGAATCGCAATCAATACCTTTCGTTTTCTTTGCTGAAGGAAACTACCCTTTTTGCAATATGATCTATACAGTTGAGAGGAATATCATTGAAGACTTGTGAATTTGATAAATCCTATTGTCATGAATGTAAATTTCGGTTGACACCCCTAAGTGTACCTTATTTCTGCGTGAAACTCGGATCAACTTGTCCGTGAACGACATGAGTGGCGATTTCTGTAAACCCATTTAAATGTGCGGTGGGTGACGACGCATTTAGAGGCCGACTTGAGAATCCAATTTTTAATATTCTTGGGTGACACTTCCGCCACACTTCGGGAATAGATTTAGTGTATATTCTTTAATGTCGGATGGAGGGAAAATTGAAAAGCATTCACATCTCCCATAATATTGCAACTACTGCGTTATTTAAGAATATTAGTTAAAGGATATCAAAAAAATGTTGCAATCAAATTCGCATTAATTCTGCAGCGTATGCTTGAGATGAAATACAGTTCCAGGACTTAAATGTATTTACATTGGTTACTCCACTGATACGCTTAGACTTACTTCTTATCATCATAGTAATATTCATGATCGTAAAATGATTAAGAAAATAGTCGTGATATCCTTGCAAATAATAACGTTCGTCTTATAGATTGGCTACGACGCGACGGTAGCATTTGTTTTCTCGTTGGTATTTTTATTGTTTTTTATATTTTAATTTATTTTATTGAATACTGATTTTAATGCTCAAGAAGAATTAAAGTGTATATTCTTTAATCACGGAAGGAGGGAAAATTGAAAAGCATCAGGCAAGTGTCAGGATTTCTATCAAAATTAGAACTTTTATCATATTTATTTATAATAATTTATTTAGTTAATCGTTGCATTTTTCGTAATGATTCAGAAGTAGTCTGTAATTTTTAACCTGCTCTTGTTTCTCTGTACGTATTTCCTCTGAAGTACCCATCAGACCCGTCACGTGATCTCAGATTTTACTATTTCAATCTATTGGTGGGAAACAGGCGTGGAGTCCAATGAAATCTGAAGACAAGCGCCACGATGACGCGATGCTATCTTAAGAGGTGATGATGGGGAAAGTATTGCTTCGTGGCGCTAAGAGTCCCGACTCCCTCAGCTTTGTCATCAGGCAAAGTGCTCCCGTCACAGCGAGGTTCGTGGCGGGGTCTTCTTATGTCTCTTTCAGAGCTTTTTGCGGCCCTGCCATTAAGGCAATTGGATTCTGCTCGCGTCCCCTCCCACGCGAAGAGCCTTTCCATCTTAAGTCAATATGAAGGCAAACACCGGAGGCCTTCTGGATACCAGCGGCGACCGCGGATGATGCCAAAGGTCTTGACATGCATTTTACAACCGGGTCCCTTGCAAATTCAATCCCATATCTCGCCATGGATGACAGCTATCCATTAAATTGAAAATTTCATCGGCATTTTTATTTTATAGGCACCACCAATGATGCTATAGGTATTTACATGAATTTTATACCACTACCTTGCACTTTCAATCCCATTTTTTGTCTATAATGTCAGCACTTACAATTAATCTAACATTTTCTCGATTTTGTTAGTCTTTACGTAAAGATGGCGCCAATCTAGTAATCGAATCACCGAAGATTACTCTCGGCATAACTTTCCAATTTTAATTATTTTACCCTTACGGTTTAGTCTCTCCCTTATAATTAAATCGTCAATCTCATTGAGGAAACGTAGGATCCAAATAATCGTTTGCTCACAAATAATTTCATGAAAAATGAACTTTTTGTCTATAATATTCCTCTCTAATGACTTCTTTTTTATTCTAAATCCGCAATAAATATTTTATTTTTAGAGGCAGATTAATTTTTAGATCGAATTTGTATTTAATTTAGGTTAACAGATTTAGTCTCAATCTCATACATAGAGTATGGTAAAATTTTATTCAGTTTTGACTCTGTTTTCCACAATTTGTAAACTCTTGGGAAGAATTGGAAAGTCTTTATACCTGTTTCTTCCTAAGTAATCGAATTTTTATTTGTAATCAGTTTTTCAAAGTATTAAATACTTTTAACCAGTGATATTTTTGCAGAAAGAAATCCGTTGATTTTGTCAGTTATCGCTCCATTTAACTGAATTTATGTAATTTTAATTCGATGAGAAGCATTGTCTTTGGAGCTTTGGGTTGGTAGTCGAAGACATAACTCCACTGCCACCGAAGTGCCAGAATTTTATTTGTTAAACCTCTTCAGCCTTTTTGTTTCTTCGTTTTACTTTTTTAAATTCATTATTATTCTCTCTCAATTATTCATACTCTAACAATTCCTTTTAGTGAATTATAACTCGTTTAAAACTTCCGCAATCACGTTGAAATTTTCATGGTGCATGTAGTTAACAGGTAAAATTCACATTTGAAATTTTAACCTCATTATTTTCTCGCAGTGAAAGGTAACCAAGTATAAAACCAAAGCTAATTCAAACCAGCAGTGTAATAGAAAAAGATATTTTACGATTTAATTATTTTTGCTCAAGCGTCCAATTGGCCTTATTTTTCGAGGTATTGCCACCAGGAAGTACGAGGAAAATGTCTGAAGTTACGCAGCTTGCGACACAACAAAACCTCAATGCAATGGCTATGTAGCCTAGGGTGGTGCGAAAAAACTCAAGTTACAAATTTCGTGTCGCTATAGCGCAGAAAAGTTGCAATACATCAGTAGAAGATAAACAAAAAAAAGTAATGTAAATCGGACGTCATCTTCTTACATTACAGCCCCTTCCGCTCTAACTCGAGCATGGCAACGGAGTAGAAGAATCTCTGTAATGGTGAACTAGGATATTGTTGCCTTTATATTGAGATAATTTTATGAAGCGGGTTAAAAAAATGCTGAAGTTTTACCCGTATTTTCTATCGTAATTGTCACGAAAAATAATACCCATCCGACGCTTGAGTTTGAACGCTATCTGTCGGTAAATTTTGGGTGCCTTCCCTTTTCAATTGTAAAATGTTCATGCTTGAGACTCAGGCAAATGCTGTACCTCTCAGGCAACTTTCTCAACAATTAAAATGTATCCACGCCTTAATGAACGGTACCATTCAGTGGTGAAATGCTCTCCATAACCCACCAATATCTCTGTGTACTTGGATGAATTTGGCACGGTTATAATATTAATTCGCACGTCATATTTCGCAGGACGAGCAAATGGACGCGAGCGTGACGGAGACTTACATGGGCGAGTGGAAGAACGACCGGAGGAGCGGCTTCGGCATAAGCGAACGCTCCGATGGCCTCCGATACGAAGGAGAGTGGTTCAACAACAAGAAGTACGGCTACGGAGCGACAACCTTCAAGGATGGCTCCAAGGTACGTATACGCCCAGACTGTATTATCTATTATGGGGGCCGGCTTAAGGTCCGAGCAACTGGGGCGACTGCCCAGGCCAACGTAGCAACGGGGGCGACCAAACGCCCGAACAGCAAAAAAAAAATTGTTTTCCGATTTAAAAAATTGTATGTACAACTAACTTGCGTATATTTAGATGCGTTTGTCGTAAGTCTTAAACTTTCATAACCTAGCTAGTGTACATACTTTGACAAAAAATCAAAACACACTATTTTAAAGTTTTTTTTAATTTCCGGGGAAGGTTCCTGGGACCCCCGATAACCCCCCGATAAGGGAGCGACACAACAGTAGTTTTTCCTGATAATTATTTTGCCTCGAGTCGGCCCTGTTCTTTACTTAATCATGCTATCAACAACTCACTCACAAGAGGAGTATCCGAAATCCGGGTCTCAGAATTCAATCAAACTTTGGAGTGCTGTAATCCATCGGGCGCTTTCTTTAAATCAACCCTCATATAAGGGTATATAACCCATAATTAAAAAAACCACTTGAACTTTTACAGGGGAAATCTAATCCGTTCAGAACACGATATATGCTACTGTTTCCAGTGGTTACGGTGTTCGATTACCATGCCAAAGTCCCAAGAACGAGTCTCGTCCGAGACACTTATTTCCGTCATGTCTTTCTACTTTCCCTTTTTGCGAAGCCTACTTGTCCCAATTACTTCCATGATTTTCTTGGTTATGTAATCCCATATGTGGTTGCTTTGAGGACAGCACCCGATGGACAATAACACTGCAAATTTTTATTGAATTCTGAGACCTAGATTTCGGACACTCCCCTTGTAGGTGTTCGAAACCTAACATTAAAAACCCGATTACATTCCTTCCTTTTACGCGCATTTTGGCATTCACTTCACGCTTAGTGCTCGCTTTATCTAAAGGCTGTTTTACACGGGGCAAGGAATTATGCAGGTTATAACTGCATTAATTTCTAAAATGGCGTGGAATTTCGCGAATGCATGAACGAAATTAGCACAGGGGCTATTTTACCAACTCATGCCCACACATTCCCGCATGTGTTCTATCAATTCACCGCTTTACACGACGCAATTTTGACTGCGCGTCCGTACACACGTCAGATTGTGCAAGTACGTGCTCTGTATAAAAACGGCCTTAAACCTTCTGTCTACTCCATATCCTCTCTGGAAGTCTTCCATCCTCGCCCACCATGCCTAGTATTTCATCGTTATTTATCTTCTCTGATCACTTCACTTTATTCATTCTCTTCCACGCCCACATCTCGAACTTCTCCAGTCTTTTCTCGTCCTCAGTGCTCAGCGACCGTATTACCTTACCGTTAAGCACTGTGCTACTGATCAGACTTATCATTAGGTAGCCTTTGCTTTACACTTGTATACAACTATCCTCTCATCAGTTCTTTTTATCCACAAAATTCTCCTTTGTGAATATCATTCTCTACATGATATCCTTTTACTGGCGTTTTAAATTTATAAGGAATTCGACGATTGAAATAAAGCCATTCAATCGCACTTGGATATTAAAATATGCCTGTATGTGAACCTATAATAGTCCTGTAATTTAAGTAAATTTCCATCTAAAGGACTATAGTCGCCTTTTTCTGTTAAGAGGGTCCATTCATTTCTCTTTCTTATTTTTGCTTAGTTGCTACTATTAAAAAATGATGCCGTGTATTGTAGTATGTCAGAAAGTCTGGATATCATCACGTCATTGATTAAATGTTAGATATATATTTTTTAGTAAGTATTTGTCTTGGGTATTTTTACGTGCTTAAATTGTGGATATTTTACTTAAGGGAGTAAAATTTGGCATAACCCCGCTACATGCTCTCTTTTCTTCAATTCTTTTTTGTTCATTTTCGACCGCTTTGAACATTTAATGCGGTAATATTTTTTCCTCTTTGACTAAAATAATTAATTGCCTTATATTAAGATAATTCTGTGGGATCAGGTTTTTGTCGTACATATTATTTATAATCATGATGTTTGGAACTCAATTCATCATCATCATCATTAATCAACAATCCTAAGATTGGTTTGACGCAGCTCTCCATTTCTCCCTCCTATCCGCTAACCTTTTCATAGGGACGTATTTATTCTCTTTTACATCCTTTATAATCTGTCCTATGTAACTCATTCGGGACCATTCCTTGCCCTTTTTCCCTTCCACTTGTCCTTCAACGATAGTCTTCATCAGGCCATCATGCTTCAAAATGTGGCCAACTAAGTTGTCCAACTTAATTCAATAGAACTTATATTTTTATTTATTCTTCATTTCACAATTTCTTTACGTAAAAAGGCAAGAAATTTTGAATTCTATGCAAGCTCAACGCAATGGATACAATTATCACCATAACAGATCATGATTTTAGAGTGTTTCAAATTGATATCAATTGCCACCTTCACCGCACGCTTTTCTGTATTCATCGGTCCCAACTGAGGGCTCAGGCGCAGTTTTTTGAAGCACCATACCAATCTAGTGATAATGTATAAATACTAATGTATCTCTTCCGTCTGTAGGAGGAAGGCAAGTACAAGAACAACGTGCTCATAACGTCGCAGAAGAAGAAGCACCTCTTCCTCATACGATCGGCGAAGTTTCGGGAGCGGATAGACTCGGCTGTGAACGCCGCGCAGAGGGCGTCGAAAATCGCGCTTCAAAAGGCTGACATCGCCATTTCACGGTAAGAAGGAGATATGTATTTCTGGGAATTCCAAATGGGGCAGGGAGGTTCGAACCTGGGCCCCGATATTTTGAAATTGTTGAGTGATAGTTATCGGTCTCAAAAAATCCGTATCAAATCTAATAAAGATCAAAATTATGTCAGTGTTCAGAATTAATGGAGCCTAAAATTTGCCATTGCAGTCAAGTACAGAATTTCTAAAGGAGAAAAAAACTTATGTCCTCCAAACATTTCGATTTCATCTAATGCATGTTTTTACTCAATGGGGCTATAGACCCCATACCACACTTTGCCCACCCCTCAGGTCTGCTACAAAAATCAGTAAATATGAGTCGATAAGTTGCGATTGAAACAAACAAAAAAACATTATTATTCTCGTCTCCAAAACTGTGACAGATGTTCTTACTTCAATAATTTATGGAGATATAAGAATTTCTGCTCGCCCTTACATTGGGTAACTGATTCCCTAGTCCAATCTATTAACATAGTCTCAACTTCGGGTAAAGTGATTATGTTTGGTGATAATCTATTTATGATATCTTGTTGGTTCTTCCCATTACTTTTTGTATTTCGTGGCAGTTTACGTCAATCTCATATTCTACAATCGTGTGCCACTATGACATATTTTCTTGGTGTTCAGCCAAAAAACTGAAGAACAGATAAATTTTTCAAACAGAATACTTCATGCAACTTTTCTTTAACTCGGTTGCATAAATGAATGAGGTTTTCAAAGAAGAAAAAATTTCATCTATCATGATACATTTCCATTCAGTTTACAACTGTAAAATATACCTCGCATATTTTCCATTCCCGAGTGACTCAAATCAAAGACTCACTTAGAGGATATTGAAATCAAACAAGGTGTTTTTTCTTTCGATAGTGAATTTCTACATGCTGCAACCTGAGTACTTTTTTTAATGAATAACATTTTTTTAATGAAGTCAGTTGGTGCTGTATGTTTCTTATTATATGAAATGAATATCGATTTTGAAATAACAACATGAATTTTTTGTTATTGGGTGTCTTTACGGCGAAACTATGTGTATTTGCATCGCGAGTATTTTCCTCGAACAAGTAAAACTAGTCGGTTTTATTTTCTTAACAAAAATAATATAATAAGGTGACATTCTCTCTTTCACTGAAACTTTCATTTAAATCTTATTGAAACATTGTCCCATTTGGTGAATGAGCTGTTCAAGCACGAAAGAAATTCCATCTTGTCATCCTTTAACTCTTTTAACAATTTTTAAATGTTGCTGGAGAAGTTGTTTTTCTTAAATTATTTACGGACACCTTCTCTCTCAGAATAAAATAATTGCTGATAAATTATTGAGACTTTTCTTGCTAAGGGGAATTATTTCTTTCCGTCGCAAAACTCCAGATAATATTTTTGTTGCTGAGTTTCTTTACAGAGATATTAGGTGCCATTTGTTTTAATTGGCACCGAGAAAAGTAAAAACTGGTCAATTTTGTACATTCGCTTGTTCCATAAGGACGGCCACGGCGCGGGGCAAGGCGGAACTGGCGGACGTCGCGGCCGCACACGCCCACGAAGACTCAGAGATCGCGCGCCGGACGGCGAAAACGTTCGCACCGGATTTCCAGCAGCCAGGTGAGCATCGCCGGTCGTTTGTTTTCCTATTATCGACTGCATAAAATGTGATGTAGCCACTTGTACTTTACATAGTCTGTTAGAGAGGTCATAAATATAAATAGCAAAAAGAATAGGGCCAAGGATTGATCCATAGGGTACACCACAAGAAACCTTAATCATTTTTGATTTGCATTGTGTAGTATCCCATGATGGGACACTACAATACCCTCTGGTTTGCAAAACCTCAAAAACCCAGGTGATTAACTTCAAATAAGAGCATATCATGATGTACATACGGGAAATAAGCCTAGTTAACAACACTACTTAAATATCTTATCAGAGAAATTTCAATTAAATTAGAATCAGCCTAACCCACGGCACTTAGATACTTAAAGTGGTGTTTATTTGATATGAAACATCAATTGCACTCATGAATTTGTACGATACGTCTCAAATGCACCACTATACTTGAACACATCTCGTTATGGAGTAAATTTTGAAGCAATTGGATCGTACAGACCTCATTGACCCCCTGTAGACATTTCTGGAAACATCAAAAATGTGCCTAAAGTGGCCACAAAAAGCAAGCATCAACAGAGTGGAATTGGGTCTCCTCATTTGTTCGCCCTCTTAGGGAGAAAGCCCATTGTGCACCACGCAGCAGTTGAAGTTCGTTTGGACCCTCCAAATTGGACGACTCATATATATTTTGGGAGAGAAAATAAGCAAAATTCGATTTTAAAGATAGTGCATTCGGAGCAAAAACTATCGTCAGTAATCCATTTAGATTAACTTCCGAGTCTCAATATCCTAATTAGATGGAATGAGAAAAAAATATATTGTTGTGCGACTTCCCATGCATTAAATTCGAGCGCAAATCTAGAGTTTTTTCTCAAGGTGGCCAAATGCGCTACATTTTGGCTTCACTTGGGGAAGTAGTGTCATAATTCTGTCGTTAAGATTTAGGTGACGTTAACCCACCCAGTTTTCAAAGATCGTGGTATTTCAGATACCACGATAAAGATATAGCAATTGTTTTATTTTCACAGATTTTATTTCTAGACTGGCCTAGGTTTCGACAATATACACTGTAATTTTCAGTGTATAGTGTCGAAACCTAGGTCGGTTAAGAAATAAAACCTGTGGGAATAAAACATCTGTTTTATCTGTATCATGATATCGAGGCTCGATTTTCACAAGGTATGTTCTAAGACCTTAAACTCAGTATTTCATATACTTTTTCCATTGCATTCATCCTGCTGTTTTCCTTCCAGCTGGTCTCGACAGGATCCGGCCCAAATACAGGTATCAACAGGACACGTCGACGCAGCCGACAGCTTCACCCACTTCGCAGGCGTCCTCGGGGTCGCCGATGCAGCAAACCCCGAGTTCGATGCCCTCCTCACCCGCCGCCTCCCAATCCCAATCGCAATACAACGCGACGGCGCGGGGGAGCATATCGGCGGCGGATAACGAAGCCGCCATGCAGAACAAGATGGCGGCGGCACCGGGGTCCTCACAATACCAGCAACCCACGCAATACCAAAACACCCAGCAGTTGCAGCAGCAACAGCAGACGTACCAACAGCAGCAGTATCAACAACAGTCGCAGCAGGTGTACCAGCAACAGCAACAACAACAGCAGCAGCAGCAACAATACCAACAGCAGCTGGCGAATCAGCAGCAGCAGCAGATGATGGCCGCGGCGGCTCAGCAACAACAAGCCCAGGCGGCGAATCAGTCCTCGGCGTACATGAACCACAGTCAGCAGTCCATGACGGGTATGAGTCCACAGCAGACGGCTAACCTTTCTCATACGCAGTCGATACGATCATCACAGCAGCAAAACTACCAGGTAGGTGCCATACGTGGCCTTAGTGACCTTCGCTTTGATGTAATTGTTAAAAATGTCAATAAAAATGCTCTAATGCATTCCTAAAATCTTTTAAGAGCTATTATCAAAGAAAATGTTTAAATTGATGGTGCCTTTTGGATAAATTTGATATATAATAACAACTTTTTTGCCAGTGACTTTTAATTGTGGTTTTTTGTGTTAACTGCTATTTTCCTTTATTAAGGGTTTAAGGTTTTTTCTTACTACAAGCACACACATTAGTTTAAAAAGGCCAACGATGTGAATAACTTTTACATTGGGCATTTTATGGCCATATATTTTGCCTGCACAATTATTTCCTTCTTCGAACCTTAATCTGTTTTTTTTCAATAGTTCAACGACCTTTGGATGTAGACTGTAACGGCAAATAGAATTAATTACCAAGAGCAATGGACCATGGTATTAACTCACATATTCTTTTCTCAAGCAAGTGAGAAATTCATCGAATGATATCATTGTTAGGATCTGCTGTGCCTATTTAATTATTTTTAAATTTTTTTTTCCTTTTCTTGACCTTGTTTAATATACGATATAATATTTCCTGGAGTTTAGGTCAATTTTATAACAAGTTTTAGCCAACGTTTCGATTTATTTTTAAATCATCATCAGGGCTATGTAAGAAAAAAGTAATTAATTATTTAATTATTTTGGGAGAAGATGTGTAATTCAAAATTATATCGCGAAGCAAAATTAAAATTGATATGATATGGGATGTACTTTCTTAAGGGTGGTTTGCAAATTACCTCTGGCAAAAATCTTTTCAGGCATTACTGATGAGATTATGTAATGTTAGCATATATTACAAGAAATGTGTAATAAACGGTTACCTTGCTTCACTCTTGCAGCAAACGCATTGTGCATTATGCATAGAAGCAACGAGCCATTTTCCATAGTTACGTTAGTTTCACCAACGGCTTAAATGTCTCTGAATCAACTATTCGTTTTATAAATAATTTTGATGGGAATTATATGTACAAGTGGTCGACTGAGAGTTTAAATCTGCAATCGTCGAAAGACAAGTGGAGGGGAAAAATAGCAATGGAACATCTCTAATAACCAGGATGGCCTGAGAGCCCGTAATAACCTGTATCTAATAACTGAAGCTTCACTCTATATCTTCATTAGATATACTGACCAATTAATGTGGGGTATGAAAAAGAGGTCTAATTTCCATTCGACTATTCCTTCTCCGTCACATATTATTCAGTTGGATAGTGTGCTATCACCTCGATATTTTCAGGGTATATTAAGTAATAAAAATGTACCTACGATTACATAAAATTTCAGGGGAATACGATAGAAAATTAGCAGTAAAATTTGGTTTTGAACATGACGCATGCGTCAAACGACGTATACCGTACTTCTATCATGTTTAAAATGAGAAAGCAGGGGACACCAGGGAAGAGTGATTGAATTTGGAATTATATCGATTGGTTATCGTTACGGGCAGTTGATTCCGAATGGTTTTAAAATGAATGGAATTTTGAGTTTGAAATGTTCTATTCCGAAGACGACACGAGTGCAGGGGTGGATATCTGGGAGGATACCAGGGATGATGTCCCCTCACCAAATTTTATCAATTTTTTAAATTTTTAATAAATGACTAGTTTTTGTATCATTCAATGTCTAAAACTGTTCCATTTCAACTGTTTTTAATAATGAAAATGAAATTTTAGGCTTCAAAATGCGCAAAAAATACGTATTTTACTTTACATTTTTTATGTTCTGAATCTGCCCGTGCAGATGAGCCCTCGTTATGAAACGTCGCGAAACGTTTCACTGAAAATTTTCAAGCACAGCAAAATCCGATTGCATTTAAAACCACTCGTAATGACGCGACGGCCGCTGGTAATAACTGCTATGAGTGTCAATCACACTCTTCAGTCATGAAATGAACGAAGCATCCGATTTTCCAGTCATTTATTTAATACAAGAATGGAAACTCTTCTAGGAAGTCAGAGAAAATTGCGCAACAATCTGTAAAAATCATTTTAATACAAAATATAAGGGATAGTTTTTCTTCATTCTCTTACATATTGGTATATCTTGGACGTCTGATCACCCTAATCTGAAAAAAGAACGCTAAAAAATAATTTTATCAGCTTGAAATTCCCTATGCTTATTAAGTATACCCTTTTCAATATGTTCCGTACATCAAATTTGAAAATTTTACCTCAGTATTTTCTCAAATGTAATTTTATTACGTTTGATAAAAAAGTAAATGCCGACGAAGGAGAAATTTTTGGTGCCAGAAATGATTTAGATGCAACATGATGCAATTTTGACTGCGCCATCACACACGCGTCCGATTGTGCAAGCATGTGCCCCGTGTAAAACGGCCTTTGCATCTCGTATCCACGCATTCTAGCATACGTTCTCGCTATTCAACGTTTCAAACGACGAAATTTTGACTGCTCCTTCGTACATGCGTTTGATTGCGCAATGACGTATCATGCGTAAAACGCAGGGATGGCAATAGATACTAAACGAAAGTCGATACTGGTCAAATTTCAGTAGTTACGTTTCCGGGAGCGAAATGTAGAAACGATTCTAAATGGATTTGAATCCGGAGAGCTAAACTCAGGGTCGAAACGAAATCGGAGTCAAAACTACTTCGTGTCGAAACTAAACTAAAACTCTGGCACGAAACGAAACGCAGATAATGTGGGAGGGACCACGTGCTTCAACTTCGAACGGTTCCGCTTAGACCCACGCACCGAGTACGAAGCATGGTTGAATGGAGTAGAGGTTCGGCCTACCGCCAATAGATGGATGGGGCACTAATATTTTTACTGCTAACAGGAGATCGTTGAACGAAAACTGACCTTTCGATTTTTAAACTCAATGTTTTATCCTATCTACACGTATGTCACACGTAATGGGGTCGAAACTATTCCATCTTATCCCCATCCACTCAACTTCTGGGATCGAAACTTAACTATGAGCAGTGGAGTTTCGATTAGTTTAGTTTCGCTCCCGGGAATAAAGTTTCGTCCCGGGTCGAAACTAAACTGAATGGTGATTTTAACCCATTACAACTTAATGTTGCTTCTAAGCAACATCAAAAATTTATACATTTTACGCTGTATTCAGGAAAGATTTAAACTGCGTGTTCTTTGTGCTGTAAAGTTGAATGACGAAATATGTAGCTGTCACAAAAATTATGATTGAGGAGAAAATATTCACATTTTTATGATGAGAAGGCTTGAGATTTAATTTCTCCCAGAAACAGCTCTGGGTTATAGAGGGTTAATTCCGTGCGGAAACGAAACTAAACATAGGTCTAGTATTTTCGTTTCCCTCCGGGTCTAAACGAAACGTTTTCCTTTCGTTTAGCATGAAATCGCTGGTAAAACGGCCTTTAGGATATGTTCAATCTGTTGTCCATTCGTAGAAGGTTCTCGATGTGAACGTATGCCTTGAGACTGTCTAAATCATGTCTTATTCTTCTCCCAATCCACTTGCGGCCAGAATGCGGACATGATGAACGGCGGAGGCGGTGTGGTGGGTGCGACCAAAGACGACATGATGGACGGTCTGCAGGACAAGGGATCTGCGGCGGGTGCGGCGACGGCGCAGCGGAGCGCGTCCAATTTGACTAGGGGTTCCCGGGCGCGGCCGGACGCCGAGCCCCCTGGCTACAGCTTCCAGCAGGCGATGAGCGACCACTTCGACCACTACAAGAGGCCGCCCAGCCGGGACTCATCCGTGGACAGATACACGCGGGCTGCATCCAGGCTGGCCTCACGGACGCCCTCCGTGGACAATCCAGGAGCTGTCGCTGCCGCTGCGGCCGCCGCGCTAGGTGAGGCACAAAGTGGGATGGGGCCATACAATAATTAGTATTACCTTACATCTACATAATCACCTGAGAGCCACCTCTAGGGTGTTTGGCAGGGGGTGGTCAATCACCAGCATGCAGCGTATAAGAGGATATAAAATCGTACCTGGCTTAATTTGGTGGAAGTTCGATATATCCATAATGGAAGAACACGCATGGTATTTTCCACACTTTTTAATTCCAAAACTCAACAACCGCCAAGGTTTCAACACATTGTGCCCTATAGCTGATAACTCCAGGCTTGACTTTGTGAAACCTCTCCATATTGGAAATAAAACAATAAAACTTTGTAAGGTTCACTTGTGTATTTAAATAGGCACGACCTGGGTTTCGTACCGTAGTTACATCTTCAGGTGACTGATATTACATGCATCTTATATTAATACATAATTGAGAAAGTACATCTATATCTCAATACAGTATGGACATCTATCGGCTTCTACTCCTCCCCCTCCATTCTATGCTTAACCCCCACCCCCACTCACCCAATCCCTTCCGATAGATGTCCTTACTGTCGCACTCAATTATATATGAATATAAGATGCATGTAATATCAGTCCCCTGCAGATGTAACTACGTTACGAAACTCGGGTCGTGCCTTTTTAAATACAAAAGTGAAGCTTACAATTTTTTATTCTTTTATTTTCAATATGGAGAGGTTTCACACAGTCAATCCTGGAGTTATCAGTTATATGACACAAGTATTGAAACCTTGGTGGGTTGTTGAGTTTTGGGATTAAAAAGTGTGTAAATTACCATTTGTGTTCGTCAATCGTGTAAGAGGATTCCCACATTGCAGACATCCAAAGGCAAAATTTGCCCCCAACTTCCGAAGGCAATCTGCCTTTTAAGATAGGCAGGAAAAACATCTGTTAGAAATACTGGGGCACCGATTTTGAGAGGATCTCCTCCGACGATCTAACAGCCACACTGAAGAGAGTATTTATGGCAATGCAAGCCTTGTGGTGTAACGCCATTGGCAATAAACTCATAGACATAAAAGTGGAAATTTCCGCATGGGGCACTTCATTGAGGAATAATTGTAGGGAAGAGTTCGCCCTCACTCGGCTTTAGAATAGGCCATACCGCGCTCACATATGACCTCTTTACCAAAGAAAAACATGCCCCTCGCTGTGATAGCTGAGATTGCCGTCTCACTGTGAGACACGTTCTGTTAGAGTGCATAAAATACTCACTTGAATGCAGGAGACTAATTGACGACAAGGAAATACAAACCGTCCTGGGTAATATCGTAGATGCAATCAATGATGTAATCCTCTATAATATGAATGCGAGCTTAATCAAACTGTTGCAGTGTTAAACGGCAGGAGGCCCTTTTATTCTGACTGAGTTTTCATAAAAGAAATAAATTAGCTTCCTTTTATGTTGGGAACAATGGGCGGTGCAAATGATTCTGTGGTCAACGCACCCTTAAAAACGTATTTCTACTACTTCTAGAAATACTAGGAAGTTTCAGAAACATGCATTAAGGAGTTTATAACTTAGTAAGCTACACTATAGTCAACTAGCCTATTTCTAAGTCCGAAGGCTGCCGTTATAGTCTCTTATCGACCGGGGAAAAAACGACGTTCTAAATCCATGGTGTATCTTTCTTATTTTATTTATATTATCTGATCTACCGAAGTATGTTGGCTGTCTTAAGATATGGCTAATTTCGCTGGAAAATAAACTACTCTTGAATTAGCATCATAGATTTAGTTTAGTTTTCAGCCTCTGGTCTGAAAGTGATTGTCATCCGAGTTGTTCTAAGAGGTCAGAAACACTATCGAGACTACGATAACGACTTTTCATGTACCTGGCCGCTATTCTCTGTTTATTACCTTACCTGTTAGGCTATCTACCGTTTTATGTTTCATTAGATAAGGTATGGCTAACTTTGTCGGAAAATAAACTTCTCTTGAATTTACATCAAAGCCTTAATCTAGTCTTCAGTCTGAAGTCTGACAGTGACGTGTTCCTAGGAAGGCGATCGTCATTGATAATATAAATCGGTAGATGGCAGAAGGTAAAAAAGAATGCTTAATGAGGCGACTTGTCCTATTTTGGCGCCACGTCAGCGTTTAACAAATCGATGTAACCAACTTTTATAGAAGTGATTCTATACTTTTGTATTGTTCGCGATATTTTTAACCGAGAACGCATGGACGGAGCCAACGGATTATCAATTGGCCACTCGAGCGGCTATAAAGATGTGCGAACTTTGGAGACGCGCTTATCTTTCGATAATATCTGAGAGAGCAGTGACAAAATGGATTTTGCGGCACCATGGAAGTACTTAAGCTTACGGAAAAATGCGAATAGGCCAAAATAATGGTTACATTGACAAACAAAATCAATACATTAAAAAACCTTTGAAATTATGCGATATTTGCGCGTGTAAGTGTAATAGGAGCATAAAATTCGCCGAATGATTAAGCATTTTTGAGAGACCAGCGGCACCAGCCAGCGGAAGAACAAAGAGCGGGCAAAAATATTAAGTATGTGAAATTCAGGGCATCCATACGCGGCTGGTGGACGAAGAAAGGCTTGTAATGGACCAATAAAGGCTTTTTTGGACAGGGAACGCGGAGATTTATTCAAAAAAGCTCAAATATAGGCCATAAAATTTTACAATTTATTCAATATCTTCTATAAAATAGTTTTGCTGATAGGCTGAGGTATTGAGGTACTCATTTCAAGACCCTTGGTTTACTGCTCGTTGTTTTGAACTTCATAGAAGACAAAATCAATTTCAGTAAAGCAAATATTATCCGTTGGTATACAAACTACCATGATAGAGCAATGTACGCCTTATGAACGAGAAATTCCTCCTTAGAAAATAACTTACATTTTACGAACCATTGAAGTCTGAAAAGAGAGAGAAATAAATAGCAACTATGAAATTGAAAATCGGTGGAATAAGGCAAAGCAAAAATGCTTTTAATGCTCCATGGTAGTTTGGTGGGTCTCCCTTTCAGGAAGATTGGACACAGCCACCGTTCGAACATGACCATTTTTCAAACCCTTCCCAACGATATCAATCCGTGTCCTTTGGAGACGTCCGTCACAGCATGTGGTAACCCCTGCCAATATGACCTGTTTTAGTACATGTTTACTTGGTAATTCCAATCCTTAGGGGTAAAATAAATGCACTAATCATACCTCTCGCGGTAGAGCGATTAAATACGTCTTTTAATCGAGGTTCTATGATGAGAAATAAGGATTTTACGGAGAGTGATCTAATTCATGCCAATTGCCTACAGAGAATTGGCAACACCGAAATTTTGTGAAGGGAGGAGGGAAAGCGAAAGATTACTTTTACTCCTTCCACTCCACTTTTGAGCTTGTCCTCGTGTATCCGGAATTCTGATGACGAAGTTTCGCATAGTTGCTCGGCAGGGTGTGAGTTTTCACTGACCTACACTATGTTATATATTCTTCCACACCTGCATTAGTCCATGCGAGCCACCTCTACGGTGTTTGCCAAGAGGTGATCAATCACCAGTATGCAGCATGCAAGAGGATTCCCACATGCACACCACACGGTCATAAAAATGTTACGCATGCTAACAAATTATACTTCCACATTCATGCAAAGCAAAACTTGCCAACAACTCATGGAGGTGGAAATTAAAATGCCTATGAAACTACGAAGCTACGTATGTTCCTTTAGAATAAGAAAGTATTTGAAATTCCATTATTGGATTTCCCAATGATTGTATTAAAATTCTGGCAGGTACACTACAAATTCCATGATTTTTGGGCATACTACTGTAAATCATATCATTATTTCTTAAACAACAAAAACAGCACTTTGTTTTTCTTACAACTAGCGCTATAAACTTAAAATTTTCGGGTTTCTTATATTAAATCTTGTCAATTTAAGTTTTACTGTAGTAGAGTGTCATCACATGAAGAAAAAATGCCACCTATCTACGGCAATGATGTGTCCTCTTAATATGTATGGCACCGTCATGACATTTTTTGACCAATTTTTCCTCTGCGTTAAAAAAAACGAGGGAAACTCCACCAGCCGTAATGATGCGTCGCGGCTATCGTCGAGCAAATTTGTTGCTGGTATAACGGGAACTACGCAAGGGACCAACCACAGCCTCTCAACAAGAACGCTCCCTGTGGTGATTTACGGGATTTGATCCACGCCATGAACCACACACAGCTATACACACTCTATGCAGACTAGAATCCTTCACGAGGCTGTAGAGAAAACCATATTGAAGTCTCTAAGATATATTATCAAGCAAATTTTCTGTGACTGTCCACCAAGGACGAATACAGACCAGTCAAGTACACAAGCACGCAAAAACACACACTCACCCACTCAAAGGCCCCTAATTCTCGCAGAATCTTGATTCAGATAAGAGATAGAGTATGCGTCGAACTTGCTGTTTCAAATAGACTGACGAATGACCCTCTTCCCCTTTTTTATCAAAATTTATTTTTAGTTTATGTATCCTTGTAAAGGAGTAAAGAGGTGTATATGCCACAAGTCCTGACCGTGAGAGATGTTTGAGTCGTATTTATTGTAGAGCTTAGCACTCCATACAAAAACTTTTACCCTGGAGACCTATCTCTTGGGGGGTATTCCATACTCCCAGGACCCAGGTCCTGTGACCCCCCCCCCCCCCCCGCCCAAATTTTATGCAGAATCCGCCGCTGGCGCTGGGTCAGTTACGCATGGATTACACTGGGGGTTAAACAATTTCCTTATATATGAGACTTGTTTTTGAATCACACAAATTGCAATGAAAAAAAACTTGACGTGGTAAAAGAAAGAGACTGCAGTTTTAAAATTAGCATTCCTATTTTGCCCTAAAGAGGCCCACAAATTGAAGTCAACAGAAAATTTTCTAAAAATTGTTCCCAGGTGTTAATGAAACAGGCTTTTAGATCACTTTACCATCGCACGCACGCAACGTATATCTCTTTCAACATCAAAAGTGGTTCCCAGGCATTGGATGTCTACAACTTATTTCAGTTTTTATGGTTTCAAACTAAGGTAAAGTCATGGCATATCAGGTATTTAGATAAAGGGGTAGGGATATGGGAATGTAGGAATGCGGTTTTGGCAGGGACGGGCTTTAGGATGTGGGTGGCAAGGGGCCCATTTTGGTGTGAGGCCGGAAGGTGCCACTGGTTGCGTTCAGAGCTACATGAACAACGCCAACGGATAAAGTGTTTTTTATCAGCAGAGTTAACGTCAATGATGACGACTGTATGTTAACCAGAAAACAACACTGCTTCACTTCCGATCTCCTTATGCTACATGAAGGTGTTTTCTGTTTTTCTGATTTTATGAGACTTACCTCCATATTGTCGGAGGGCTCATGCCTAGTGAGTGGCCAAGGGCCCAGGCCCCTTGTCCATCCCTTTGATCTGAGTATTGTGGACTTTATGTTTGGTTTTACAGGTAGGTTTTAATCCCAAAGATGAGAAAAGAGTTCATTAGCGACGAGAGGCAGTGACTTAGCGAATTTATGAAGAGAACTTTTTTTAAACAGTACAGTAGGGGACTGATTATTAGACCTTTGCGAATGTTTTTTTTTGCTGATATTCCGGTTTCGGTGGCGACGGGTTAAAGTCCTCGCCTGGAAACAGGAGGTCGCGGATTCGAGTCCCGCCTCGGTAAATTGTCCTTATTCAGGGCATGGTTGTTTGTATACGTTAAACTGTAAAAATGTTAATAATCCCGATGTAAAAGGCCGTATAGAGATGTTTTCCGTGATATGGAAAATGGAAATAAATAAATAAAATAAATGAATAAACCACGGAACGCCGACTATCATTTCCTTTCCGAATGTGCCTGTAGGTGGCGTGGGGGGCATTGGAGCGGGGGCGCAGGCGACGCGGATGGCGCGGAACACGACGCCGACGCCGGCGGAGGCGGCGGGCTCGGGCCCCCGGAGGTCGTTGCTGGGCACGGCCGCCGAAGGCGTCAAGTCCGGCGCTGCGGCGGGCAACGGCGCGGTCATGATGGGTGTCGCGGCCGCCACCTCTCCCCTGCTGTTCGGCGCGTCGGGAGGGCAGGGTCAGGGGCAGCAAGCGGCGCAGCCCGCACCCCTTCCCCCGGGGTACCCGCCCTTCGAGGAGGTGCTGCTGAGGAAGCGGGGATTGGGACAGGACATCCTGCCCTCGCTGAGGCAACCCAACAGGACGGAGTCGTTGTACATCGGGCAACCCGTGAGCCCACGACCAGCCACGGTCAAGGTGAGTGCTCCATGTAGTCTAGGCATAAAATGTGACAAAAGGCCATTTCTAAAGTCTAACGAAGTTTCTAGAGACATTTTGGGAATAAATGTTATGATGACCCCGTTGAATTCGAATTATATTGTTGCCAAGTTGAATTTTGGATTTTAAGGCCCAAAAAGATGATGGCGGCCTACATGGCGACGAATTTTATCACTAAATCTGGAACTCGCCGTGAGCTAGAGTGAAGCGAATGCTGGCCCGCGGCAGGATAACCAAGCTCTCTCCGTGGATGATTGCCAAAGACAATCGAAAAGCTGGTTTCGGGGATATTTTTCCTTCTAATATTTATTGGCATTTGGATATTCAGGCTTCGGGCTTATTAATTTGAGGATCTACTTATCCGTCACTTAATGCCTCTACCAACCCCATGGATCTCAAGAAAGGATCGATTATACAATCAATTGATCAGGCAATAATATAATTGCCTTGAACGTTCTCGCTGTTCAACAGCGTCTCCAGTATTAAACCGTTTCGACTTATTTGGTCATTCTGAGTCACCTTGCCAATATCTAAATAACTATCATTTAAATGAACTGGTGTGCAATCATCATTATCAATAGGTTAAGCGTATCGAGTGTAAAAAATAACGAAGTGCAAATATTCACTTCGTGAGATGATTTACCGTACCTTTTTAGCAAATATTGTTTTTAGAAAAACGCTTCGACAGTTATCCAAAATTGTATTCCAATGCTCCATTTATATGTCGATGTTAATTTTCTTTTTCATTTCTGGAAGCAATGCTTTCAGAAATGAAATAGAAAATCTCGTGTCTCTTTTTTAAAACTCATGTAATTCTTATCAATTCTCTTAAAATAGTTGTCACTAACAATAGGCGCCATTCTGTTTTCAAGGAATTATTTTACCCATCAAGATTGGTAAATTTATTTAAAGATTCTATAATGCAAAACTATACCGCAGTCTTTTAACTCTTGCCTGAATTCATAATGATCTGGTAACCTTCTCTTAATGCTAAATTCATTGAAAATCATGTGAAAGAGACTTAGTTGCTGATTCAGCTCGAAATTCCTAGAGTTTGTTCAATGTATCCGTCATAAATCAAATTATAGGGAATGGAAATACGTTATCGATATCACTTTTTATATTTTCAAGACTTTCCCCAGTCTCTTTTTTATTATTACACCCTTAAAAATATTTTCTGGAGAATTCATAGAAGATTGATATGCGTGCTAAGCTTTCGCTGAGGAGTAATGGATCTGGAGTTTAATTGCGAAGTAATGGCTTCTTGGATCGAAAACTAAGTTTTTTGTCGGAAATAGAATTGATCATCTGGTTGTGAAGTTTTAGGAAAGTGACCGAATCGCAAAACTTTGAAAGATTTATTTGTGAAAATTGGTTATCGATCTTTTGATGGAGAATATAAATCTTATGGGGAGCCGATTGAATTGAAGGCCATTGGAGTAGAATCCCACAAAGTTTTCGAGAGGGAGTTGACATCTGAAGAGAGTTGGAATTTTTAAGGTATCCGTGGAGTTGAATGAGGGAAAATTAGTATTGAGTAACGCGGCATTAGGAATGATGGTAAACTTTCATCACAATTACATTAATATTTTCTTCTCTTTTTGAATTGGGATGCATGACCTGTGCTAAAGACCATCTTATCCATAGGCGGACTCGGGGGGCGCACGTGCCCCCACCCCCACCCCGACACTTAAAAATAGATAAGATTTTTAATACGGTTATCATTACGTTCGTTTTATTTTGTGTTTAATTTAATTTTAATTACTTTCATATCAAAATAGAATATTTTCTTCACTAATTTTTTGTTGTATTTTTTATTTTAATTGTTGTATTTTGTTTTTAGTTTCAAATATGAAAAGGCCTGTCAGATCCTTGTGCCCCCTCAGAAAAAATCCTGGATCCGCCTCTGATCTTATCTTATCTTTTATTATATATGGCACGATATGGTGGAAATTATTAATATAAGTTATGTGAAATATCGCAATATATGCACTGAATTTACTTAAGCACCACCCCTTTCATGGTTACAACCACATTCTCAACTGCATGAGTCCATGAGAATGTTATTGTAGTAACGAAATACGTCGTGATCAAATAAATTCAATGGAAATATTTGAATGTTTCATGTGACTACTATCTTATCATAAATGTTGGCTCATTAAATAAGTCTATTAATGATTATATTTTTACATACACGTTCATTCCCTCCAGCATCCTCAATGCACATTTGGTAGCAGATGCTATAACACCAGCCATTTGCCTTTTTACAGGGTGCAACAAAAATGTCTGGCACATATTGCAGGACACATTATTCACACATAGACGAGGGCATAATGCTGTGCGAACATGGGTCGAAAAACGCATTGCTTCCATGTTAAACTTCATTGCCTCCAATGCGGCAAACTCTTTCTCATAGAAGATTTTCAATATGCCCTTTGTAAGTATTGATACATGCATTAACTCGTCGCGACGACTTTTAGTAAATTTCGGATGCAGCTATTTATCCCTGGAATGTTGTTTAAGTTTTTGCATACTTCCGTACTTGGTGCACGGCGAATCTGAATATTTTGTACTGGGTTTTATGCATAATAACTTTGAAATTCCCTCACAAATAAAATTCCAGCGGGTTTAGACGATGGAGAGCGCGGATGCCTGGAAATTATTCCAATTCTGCATATCCAGCTTCGCACAATCTGATTCTGAGACGCCGGGAGACAACATCAACCTTAAATTAGGGAAGTATTCCATCGTGGTACATGTCGTATCGCTCAGCTAAAGGCTCATCTTCTAGCAGAACAAGGAGGAAATTTTCTATGAACTTATTTAGTCTGAATGTAAGAATTGGGTGCCTGCCTTGGAGACGATTAGGTGTAGCAGGAAAGCAAATAATTTCCATAACCATGCTAGTATTACATCATTTGTTCGTCAATGTATCAGGAATGTGCCCTGAAATTTTTACCTTACATTTTTCTTACATCCTGTACGGTAGGTACTAAAAAATTTAGTTTTGGGTTGGTACGGTAATTTGACTACGGCCAAAGATTCTTGTAAATATTAACCGAATTTTGATGCAAGTTAATCATCATTCCTAATGCCGAGTCTAAGCACTTTATTGTTCGAGAAGATTGAGCGAAGATCCTATACATATTCGTTCGGCAAAGTATCTCCGGCAATGACTGCATGTTTGCCACGTATTCAATATGTAGCTCAACTAGTGCGAAGCTGCACCTTTCATTCACTCTGTCATCCGATGAACACACTTCACCAATTGCAGCGTCTTTAGCTCTGCTCTGCCTCAATTTTTTTTCGTGTAAGTTTTCCAAAAATAATTTTTAAAAATCGTATCTCCCACATTTTTTAATCTACCTGTCTATTTTACTCATTACTACTGCAATACTATGTCTCGGTATATATCTACCTGCCGAAAAGAGGTTATAAAAGGTTCACCCACGAGCTCACGAGCATCTGAAGAAATATTTATTTATCCAGCGATAAGTGAATTCATCTATCATGAAAGACCTTTAAAAGGCCATCGAAGCCATATTCTGTCTCCTAAAGGACAATTTCGTCAATGGAAATAATTACAGGTACGCCATTTATAATTTACCTACGTTCCTCCGAATAACCCCTACGTAAGCAATTAGCATTTCTTTATTTTTATGCTCAACTTTTAATGAGTTCGTGATTTTTAATATCAAAGAAAATAAAAATATAAAAAATCCTTACTAAAAATCTGTATTAAATGCATTAAATATTTATTAATCCGATCTGAAACAACGAAAAATGATAAATAATGGTATGGTCTTTGTAAGGTGGAAACTAATAGCGACCAAAACGAAAAAACATATCTCATTATTAAATTTTTTTAAAGATAATTACTTCAAATTTTTGGATTCTTGAAAAGTTCTTGGCATTTAGTCTAGGGTAAGTCAGTTGCATAAAGACAGGAATCAATCCTAATGTGTGGTTTATATTCTCTTTTGGGCAGTTATGAAGAAGTGTCTATTCCTAACGAAAAACATTTTAGCCTAAAAATACTGGCTTCATGTATTCTATTTTAAATTAAAGAATCACGTTTAGAAGAAAGCATTCTCAGGGTTTATTTTATAAAAGTTAACTACCTTTCATTTTTTCTGTCTCATATTTCACTTGATAGTGCATTTTATACTGCTTCAGGAAAAAGCGTGTTTTTTAAATATTTTTAATGTATTTTTATTTTCTGCTCTTTGGTGGTGAATCGTGTAATCGATTAAACAGCAGCTGTTAAAGAAATTGATACCAAAAATATTTTATCCTACGCTATCCATTGAGAATATTTTAAACTATTTTCCATGAGGAAAAGTAGCGAATTAATCAGAGTCAAATGGAACAAATTTTCAAATATCTTATCATTGAATAATATATTGTCATCAGAAGTTAGTAAGTATGCAACATTTCATTCCAATCCAACAATTTAAATTGGGTTAAATATCAATTAGAGATTCCATTAATAAAAAAGAAGACGAAGCAGAAAAAGCGTGTAACAAGGATAAAGGAAATTGGGTACATTTTACCCTTATTGACGTTTTTTGCTGCTCTCCATGAAATTGCCTATAACCTTTGAATGATAGCAAAGTGAAAAGTTGCAGTCTTTTTGCCTTCTCTTTTTTTGTTTATGCATTGATTTCAATTAGCAAGGTATATTAACTTGGTATGTTTGAAGTTTAAGATTTCCTTAAGTTCATATTCATTTCTGTCATGCTATTTCTTCTTCATCCTAGTTTGATAATTAATTAAAGAAAGTGATAATTTGTTATTTTAGCCGTTTTTAGTTGGATTATTTTGCCAATTATTATTCTTATTATGCTTCTTAGCTTTACATCCTCATGGATTTGGCGAATAGGAGAGCTGAATATATTTCGTACAGTTACGCTTCCATCTAATTATTCTTTGTCATCTCATGAAACACTCTCATCGAATTACTCTCGGGGAAAGTGACAGTCTGGTTCCAGAAAGAGAATGGCTATTTTTTATTTGGCATTCGTATAAAAAACAATTCCGTCTTTTATGGCCAGGCGACTGAGATTGAGGTACAGCAGATAAAATAAATCGTCTCCTGTAATCTGGCCAAATGCGCCAATTTTTTCTCGAACTCTGGGGATACTATTATTAGTCTTTGGTGTTTGAAATGAGATTTTCTTTAAACATAATTAATCCGTAGATTCTTCAAGATTGGTTCTAGCTATTGGACTTGGAACATTTGAATGTGGAGGACGGCAATTTAGATTTTTCAATGTCCCTTCATGTGTTCATGTTATCTCATACCGCCCTCCTATTTCTGAATCCTTGAAAAAATCCATCTGTTTTAGAAATCTGAATATTTTTAAGGGCTCGTCTCGAGAACACACCGAGAAAAATAAAAACGAATGGAACTGGAAGCGTTTCTCTGAGCCCAAGGACAAGAGAAATTCAATATTTTTAGAACAGAGTCGAAATGTTCTTCCAATTTTTTTTCACTAAAGAAAGATTTTACAGGCGTCAATCAATGAATATTATTAACTTAATTTGCAATTGTAAACATCGTATGATCTTACGTGAGGTACACAAATGTGATTTTCTCCTCAAACAACATGCAAATATACAGCATGGGCTTTCAGCGTGATCAGTGGTTCTTATGAGCGGATAAATATTTAAGAAAAATGGAAATACTGAGAGTAATAAAAGTATGTACTTAGAATTAAAGAGTAGGCACATACATTAAATAGCCGAGGAATGGTCAATATATACTGTTTTATCAATGGATCATGCGGTATAGACATCGTTCTGATATAGTAATGCATGTTTCAGCGTAAATACCACCCAATTTTGACAAAAATCGTATATTGCCTTTGGTAAAGTACAATTATGTAAATAATCATGGCATATTTTTGTGGTAATTCCCGGTATTAATCACTGGAAACTGCTTTTCTACACTTTTACTCAAAGTTTCTCCTTGCATTGACGTACTTTTCTAATGTTTTGGAAAGGGCAAGTTTCTTGTGATTCTCTCTTGAGCTCTAATAAATGTCAATCTACTAACTATCTTTATCAGCATTTCCTCGCAATTAATCAGAGTCCATATACATGGAAGGTCAAAAGAAATATATTAATTACATCGAAATTAAATTATTACTTGAGGTTACTGCAGGAGAGCTTCGCTGGAGCAAAATTACCCACTAGTTTTTCCAGTAAACTTTGAAATCGACTTGATTACTTATGTAATCATAAGTACTCCTATATATAATTAGAATAATAAGTTTTGATAAACGAAAGACAAAGAGGGGTGAGTAATGAGAGCTCGAAATGTGTAAGAACTTATATTCGTATATTATTTCTATTGGTCATGTAAATACGCTTACTGCTGGTTGGAGTTTCAATGTAAATTAAACGATGGACAGTAATTAGAGTTTTATTTTACCTTTTTAAAGTATTTTACTTTGTGTTTGCGATTGCAGGGCTATGTGTGCTATAATCGGCATATGCATTCAAAGGTTAAACAATAAAAACAAAAAGGCTATGTTGAACAAGTACCCGAGCTATTATCTCTTTGCTTCATTCGATAGATATGGTATTCGTTGCAGCTGTTGCCTTCATTAAGACGTTTAAGTGTCACAAAAAAGTAGTAAGGAGAAATATTTCTTTTCTAAATTACGATTCTAGCCCTCATATATATTTGGAACGTTATAAAATAAGTTTTAATGAGTGGAATGAAATACGCCGAAGTGCAATGATCCCAAAGCTACCACAAATATTCCTTCACCTGCCTGTGCCATGTTTGCGATTAAGTGAACGAATGATGGGATACGTGATCTCGGCCAGGTACCTTGTAACCTGATCTTGACCATTTATTCGAGAGATTCGGACCAAAAATATGAGAAAATGAACTCAGCTACTCGACCCTCATATCTTAGGACAACTATTTGTTGCGACAGGTACGGAAAAGGGAGTATTTCGAAATTTAAGCGTTGTTATTCAAGATTTAGGCCCTGAAGAAATAATGTGAGGCAACTCTCGCTCTCCTCAGCCACGAGAATGTTACACAAGTGTGTGTGCAATGGGGAGATTACGTGCTGTTGGGTATTCCAATGGTTTTGAAGAGTGCTTGGCAAACCAAAGAACTTCGGTTGGAAAACAAGTTCCTTGCGTATCCTCCTCCATTCCGATTACAGGTCCACTTTTAGCATTCGGTTGTTGTCTTAACTGCGCCCTTCTTAAAAAAAATTCCATGCCGGAAAACATGGGACCCCTTTTTTTCATCCCTGGCATTCGTCCAGGGTCGGTACACTCGGACGAGCTCCAGCTAAATAAATGAGATGCCCATGCTTTCCGTGCGGAATGATATGTATTCCAGTAAACTTTGACGCGCCATTTAATTCATTTTTTTAAGCGCTCGAACTCTCTTGAAACGAGTCATAGACGCCGCGCGCCGCTTGGTCGTAGAAAGGAAGGTCTGGTCCAACCCAATTTTTTCTCTTGCCTTGGAGAGCAAAAGAAATTTTTCTTTAGCAAAAAAAATCGTTTCCGCAACATCTCATCGAAATACATGTTCTTTCTATGAAGCAGAATGAATTTTCGAAAAATATAGGAAATAATAGGAAAAACATCACTGGGGATATCACCTAGACTTCGATGAATGGGACTGCAAGAATCTTTTCACAAATTTTTTCCATCTACAACATTGAAAGGAAAAAAAATTGATAAGATATCTTTCTTTAAAAAGACTAACATCGCTCTGATATTGACCCAAAGACATGGAGATTATTATTTTGAGAGCGCTACCGATGTTCATCGTTCTATTGCACAAAAATTGTGGGTGCTAAATATAGTCTGTTTGTTGTGGATAGAAAAAACTGCTTCTTCATTCAACTACTTTACATGATTCCCAACAAGCAGAGGGTGAGTATTTCCTCCGAACAAACACTAAACTGCATTCAAGTGCTGCTACAATGACAAGTGCACACATGTGGCAGGGGTGAGATCTCGCTTAGTATACACCATTAATTCTGCTTCGACTATATTTACTCCCAGATCTACATGCATTGCAAACTAATGGAATGCCACAAAATCTTTCTGAATGTCGACCTGTTAGTACTGCTGGTCGCATTATTTGGCAACATTAAGTGATGATAGAGTAAGCATTTATACTGTTTAACGTAGTACCTCGATCTAAATTGTCGTGAATTATTTCGCGGTATTTTATCGTACTCAGAAAGAATGAATTTTTTAACCTCCCTGTTTCTTTTTATTATTAAGAGCTATTTCACAAAACCTCCTCCTGACGCAGTATGATCTACTTATAAACGCGTTTAATTAACCTTAATGAAATCCTGTGATGCCGATTCTTTTTATCTTTTCCTCTGATCTATTCTTGGATACTGTACTCGCGGGCATATGCTGCTGCAAAGTCATTTGCATGCGTTGATTTAGGGTTGGAGATGGTTGAAATGCGAAAGCTGTCCCCATAGGCGTACGAAAATTTCGGAGAAAAAGAAAAATCATAAAATGCGAGCAGTCTTTCTGCCTGCTTGTGGCCGATGTATAAATAAGACTTATTTTGGCAGTTGGCAATGCGAGGACCGAGGTCACGGCTTGTCTGTTACCGAAAAGAAGGCCAGTGAAGGGGGAAAGAAGGTTTTAAAGTGTAAACAAACTGGCGGGGTACGTGTTGGAGGTTAGAATTTGGTTGGGGTTGCTCATCCACGACGAAAAGAAAGACCAGTGATAAACACGAGGAGCGATGGTTTGGAGCAAAGAAAAAAACACGCATGCCAACTATTCCTGTCGTAAAAATTGAACTTTTTAACCCACCGTTAGACATGTCTTGCTACAGTGTTTTCATTTATTATTATTATTATTATTATTATTATTATTATTATTATTATCTTGAAGGCTCTTATGATCACGTTCTTGATGTAAATTCTGCGTCATTGATCTTGTTGATATTCTAAAATGGGTATCTGTTGAGTATTTTGGTGAAGTATTCCACCGATTAAGGTAGCTTTGCATAGAGTAGTTTTTTCGGGCAGTTTCTTTTTTCCCTTCATGGACTTAGCTCTTCAATTCACAATAAGACCTACTCCCTTTCGTTCTATCTAATATTCCTATTCCAATCCTTCCTATCCCTCGTTTACCCAGCATTCTAGGGTCTAAAACTGCTGGAAAAATGACATGGAAAATATATTCGAAATTGAGATACAGGAAATTGCAGAAATAGGTCTATTTTTTTTTACCCTGAAAATTTTAAGACAATAATACGAAGGACACTCCAAATCGCCAATGGGTCTTTCCTTTGTCTCAATATTCTTCCAATCACAGTTCTACAAACATTGTATATGCATTTCTTTGCCTAAAATTTAAATTCGCTACTGCGATTTTGTTTTTTAAAAAAAGAGATAGAGAAAATATGTAAAATCAATTGTTAAAAGGAACAAAAAACACAAATTGAAAATGGTAAAAAATATATTATAATAATAACTAACAATTATTGTTAATAAATAATTGTTGGAAATCAATGTTCCCTTTGTTGTACTTCGTCAACTAATTAGTTTTAGTTTCATTTCCACGCAAACAACACTTCAGACGACAGCAGCACATATGCGTAAGCCATTTGTTTTTGTAATTCTGCTATCTGATTGGTTGAGGTGAGATGGGTTCACCGGTACAGTTCCTAAATTCGCGGCTTCGGCGCTGCCAGTCAGTGAAATAAGTCCGTCATAAGCAACTCGTTGTGTTTGAGTTCCTTTGTTGTGAGAATGAAACGGTCGGAAACATTCGCGAAAGGTTGAAGAGGGTTTATAGACATGATGATCTCGATCGTAGTATAGCTAGTCAGTGGGAGCAACGTGTATCTGGTGAGAACGGGCACACCAATATGGAAGATCGTGGTCGCAGCGATGGACCCAATACTGCACTAACACCTCTCATTGTTCAGCGCACCGAGTCAGGGCTTTACCGAACAGGAATACAAGCCTTAGTTCCAAGGTGGCGTAAGGCTATTGAAAAGGATGGAGACTACGTTTAGAAAGACATGGTGCTCTTAAAAGATGTGCTAATACGCTGTAAAAATTAGAAGCGCCTAGATTAAAGAATGCGGTGTCAGGAAACTTGGGTGCATTAGTTATGGTTGTATATGTTTTATTCGAGTAATACGTAGCCATAAAAGCCCATGAAGTGGTGCGCGTTGGAAACCTCTTTACTTATCATTCTCACACAAGTTGTAATATACGTATAATTTGGTTTCTTTCGAATTTATAGTTTTTCTTTTATTTTTTGGTCACTGTTTTTTATAAAAATTTATTTCTGGCCTTAGCTTCGTTAGGTTTTCTTGATATATTCAGTACTTCCACCACCACTATTCTGCTTTCACATTCGCGAACAGAAACAGATAATTTTTACCCTATAATACAACCATTTGCAGCAATTGTCTGAAGCACATGTTGAGTGAAATCCGTGAGATATAAATGAAAATTCAATGACAATACTAAACGATGAAACGTTAGCTGAAATTCATTTTTTCTGCAAAATGCTGACCTAAATAAAAGCTGTAAAAATAAGAGAGTAGAGACGAAAGTTAGATGCCCAAGGGTCTTCCCAGGGATCATTTAGCGCCAGTAGCCGTCATTCAAACTCTTGTTCAGCTGACAAATAGGTTCCACTCCTCTGGCTCCGCCTAGACGCGCCGGGTCATTAACGGACCCTTTCATTAGTAGGCAATTTCATCGCAACACATTGATCCGGCAAATTGATTCGCATTATTTCATTATTTTGATAACATTGTGGTTGTAAAATTCTTGGAATGAAGTACTTAAAATGTTTAGACATATTGTGTGTTTCATATGACAGCGATTTAATTGATGAGTTAGTACTATTTTCTATTTTGTTCTACGCTCTATGTGAATCGAGTTTTTGAAAGGACTTGACCCATTGCGTATTGGAAATATTTTTTACTTACATTTATTTGAATAAAATACAAAGGAAGGCTGCGCGTTTCGCCAAAAACTGCTACGGGCGTACAGACAGCGTTACCCAGATGCTAAGCTAGTTAGTCTAGGAGCCGCTGGAGACTGGGAGGCTGCGCGCTAGGCTTAGATTGTTTGAACAATTGAGAATGTATATCTTTAAGAGGTACACGGAGAACATAATAAATCCCCACTATATTTCCAGGTCCGACAGAAGCGATAAATTAAGAGAGATAATTATACGGATGGACGGATAGATATAGGCATTCGTTT
This sequence comes from Ischnura elegans, assembly GCF_921293095.1. Taxonomy (NCBI): domain Eukaryota; kingdom Metazoa; phylum Arthropoda; class Insecta; order Odonata; family Coenagrionidae; genus Ischnura; species Ischnura elegans. Next base: position 29,460,357 of record NC_060254.1, on the reverse strand, counting down.
TTCCCCCGAACCTTAAAGGACTTTAATAAATGCTAATCGTTATTTCGCATTTCCTTTTTATGTGTAAACGGCTGGTGTCCTAATAAACCCTGCCATACGCCTTTTAGGTGGCTTGCGGAGTAGTATGTAGATGTAGATATTTTAATGGGGAGCGTGATAACCTAGTGGGTAGAGCACTTAGTTTCTGATCGAGGGGTCCTGGATTCAAATCCTGGGTGAAGGCTTCGGACATCCCCTAACGAAATGCTTGAAGTGTGAGGTAGCCGAGGAAATAATGGAACTGGCCTCCCTACCCTAAATGTGCGAAATTCGCACCATCGTGGCTTGGTTTGAGGAGAGCTCTACCCTCACCTATGCTAACCACCCTTCGGGTTGCATCAGTGAATGAGTGAGTTGTTCTTTTTTATCATCTTGGTAAAATTAGTTGTTTTGATGTAGTTGCTGTCAGGTCATCAATTGATTTTACAATTAAATCCAAAGCATAGTTTCAGTGTGTTGCTTGAACTATAAACACGCCATTTCACGTCAAGAAAGATTTAATTCCATCCCATCTTTTCCTATAATCTCTCATACCTTTATGTTTCCTTTATTTTTTATTGTTCTTGTATGAGTTCTTAACATTCTTCACCATGCTTCTTCCATCACATCTGTCCCTGTGACCCTTACGTCCGCAAACTTTGCTCTGTCTCCATAACTGTTATCTTCCTTACTCTTTTTCCCGCCCTTCTTTTGGCTTCCTCGAGTGGTTTTGGGTTACATCTCATTAAACGCAATCATCCCGAAAGCGAGGCCTGATATCCTATAAGTTCGCTATCGTCTCTATACCTCGGAAAAATCCTTGATTTGATTGCTTATAAAGCTTGGTTTGAGCACTTTTCCCGTTGGGTCAAACCCTCCCATTTCTCGGGAACTCTTGATTTTATAAAATATCAGGTGTCATCGCTGAAGCCGATGACTCTATTCCTTGCTACTTTTCAGGAATCAATGTGTCTCTGCTCTCGAAAAGAGTTTCGGGAAATCAACCCATGCAGATACACATTCGCATTTTGAGATTATTTTTAAAAGTCTTGATTATTCTGCAGAGCTAGGTTTGGCTGAGAATATCATCGGAGCTAATTTCCGTTTGGAAATTAGTCATATTAAACTTGAAATATTTTCCCTGTGCGTCATTTAATTATTATTTCGAGTACGACTTAAAAATGATCTACTAGAATTTTACCTTCAATTTTCCCAATGTTAATAAAGAGTACCTTCTTTTTTATATTTTGTTAAGCAAGTCTAAAGGTCTTTTCATTTTTATTCCTTTTCTAATTAATACTTTAACTTTCATTAATAGTTTTAAAACTTGAACTTTCCTATAAAATCTAAGGGAAACAGTTTTTTGCTTTAGTATAATTTTAATACTTTTTACCGAATTTCATCCAATGATAACAATCAGAATTCTCTCCCAGGAATATTTTTAGGAAGCAATTACAAACTGAATGTAAAAAATAAAACATTTTTCACGCAGACGACCTACAAATCGTCGCTGTGAGTTGTATAATCCTTTGTTGTATAATACTAATTTTTTGTATTCTATCTTAGCTCCTCAGAAGCCCTCTCACTCAAAATGTATGTTTGAATCCTCAGCTAGCGTGTTTAATATATAATCCCGGTGAATCTTTGAAACTTGAATGTTAATACCTGATGAGACTTTTTTATCCTAAAAAGTGGACCACCGATTTACGTCGGTCTCAGTATTTAAGTCGACCTCCGCTGAATGGTTCAACTACGCGTCTTCATATTACATCTGTGTTCTCCTTCGTAATATTGCTCAAGGGGATTTATGAAGATTTATCTCTTTCGTTGAGCGAGCTATCCTTTGTGTGCTAGGAAGCTTTGATTTCCGTCGCCTCTGAAAAGTCTCGTTAATGATCCACCCTGTCGTCGAATTTTAATTTAGGTTTCTCAAAAGACTGCTCAGATGAAGAGGCCGGTTGCTTTTACAAAACATATTGCTTTTCTCCAAGGGCAACAGGCATGTGATCATTGTGAATATTTATCAAAGAAATAATGAGTATGTTATGGAAATAATATCCACCTAATAGTTTGTCCCTCTTCTAAATAACTTTTCGTGTCTTTAATTTGTTATAAGTATGATAGTTAGGAGTTACCAGCTAGGGGTTGTAAATCTGTGTTGGTAGTTATTTTTTCGTCGGAGAGCTCATGTAATATTCGTCTGACGCCTCAACACCGGCCTTCGAGGAGCTGGTACAAGCAATGTGAGGCCTAAATATGCCAAAAATAATTATGTAAACTCATTGAAAATTGCATTTACGTGTATAAAATTATTTTAAATATAGATTTCTGTGTATGTATAGCTTTAAGAGCCAAGAAACCTCATTGCGGTAATCAAATTGACATTTTCGTTCTCGAATTTGACTTAGTAACCATGGAGTCTACAAGGAATATACACAATTCACGAGTTGTGGAAAAAAGAAGGTAGATAAAAATAACAGATGACCTCCCGAGGTGTTCATTAAAACGCGGAAAGGAATAAATATTATTTGAGTTAATGAAATAAAAATTTTTGTTGTATGTTAATTAAAATGAAGAGACTAGAATTAACAACATTAAGCATAGAGCGTATAAAATCGTTTAAGGCATTACTCTGTATAAATGCGATAAATCCATGATAAAAGCTACAGATGGTAATTTCCACCCCTTAATAAATCACTACCGACCATGATTTCGACGTATGTCATTGTCTAGGTCTATGGCATTTTTATGGGATTAACAATTATTTGGTATTTATATGGCTTTCATTTAATGGTCTAGCCTTGAAAATGACATGAAAATGAATGTCGAAACCATGGTCGGTAGAAGAGTTTTATATTTAAGTGTGGAAATTACCATTTGCAGTTTTTACCATGGAATACATTTAGAGGCCAAGAAAAAGATTTTTAAAATATATTTTTTGTAACCCTGTTGTTGTGCTCTGGTTCTTTCCCGGAGAACAATAGCAGTAAAGTTTTCTCGGGTTTTGCACTGGGTCAGGTCCTCCATGTCTCTTTCAAACGTTTCTGTAAGCAACTCGCTCATCGTCTTCAGGATTCAGGTATCTAATCTCCAATCTCCATAAACTGTTTCTGCTACCGTCCTTGTATTGCCAAACAGCGTAATAACACCAGTAGTAAAGGTTTCTTAGGTTATGCACCGGGTGAGGTCCTCAATGTCTCTTTCCAACGTTTGGATAAGCAACTCGCCCATCGTCTTCAGAGATCCAGGAATCCAAATTGGAGAATGGATTCCTGAATCCCTGCAGACGATGTGTGAGTTGCTTATCGAAACTTTGGAAGGAGAAATGGAGGACCTGACCCGGTGCAAAACCCAAGAAACCTTTTCTTTTGGTGTTATTACGTTATTTGCCAATACAAGGATGGTAGCAGAAACCTTCTCTATGCTGATTTTCGCCCTCTTACCCTACCTCAATTTCCCCTCTCTTCCTCTCCCCTGTTCGTTCTAAGGGTTTGGGAGGCCAGCACAAGGCATTCTTTTGGATTGAAACGCACAAACAGGGGAGGAGGGGCCCGCCCTCCCCCACCCCCTCACTACCACCCACCTGCCTTTATTGCCTCGACTACTATCCTCGCCCCCAGCCTACCCACGCTCTTGAGTCCGGAGATAAAGCGAGCTCTATTTTCTCATTTGTTAACCCTCCCTCGGTTAACTCTCTTTGTTGCTTTCTCTTAGTTACTCAAGTTAATCCTTCGCAAGTATCTTCGTTGTGAAAGAACGGTTTATCTGAGCGGCTGATGGTTCTCAAAGTAAATATGAAGCATAAGAATAATGGTGCTGGACATTCGGGATGAGGTGATAACGAAGAATAATGAATGGATTGACCTAGTAAGTAACGAGGGAGTGATAGGAAGAGTGGAAGAAAAGAGAAGTCTTCTTAAATTCGTAACGAGAAGACGGGAAAACTTGATTGGCCACATTATGAGGAATGCTCACCTGATGAAAACTATCGTAAAAGGACAGGGGAAGGGAAGAAGGGCAAGGTACGGCTCCGTGTGAGTTACATAGGTCAGTTTATAAAGAATGTGAAAGACATGAAATACGTCACTATGAATAGGCTAGCGGATAGGAGAGATTCAAACCAATTCTTTGAATTTTGACTAATGATGACAAGGAGGAGTAATGGGCTTCTGCACATTTTACCTAGATTGCAACGACAACGTCAGAGGTCACGTAATGTATCTGATTGACTGATTCCGACGATAGTTTTTTTTTCATGCTCTGCATATTTTATGGAAATTTTATTTCCATTAATGTCAATGCTCACGAAGTAGAAAAAGAATCAGCAATTTAACAAATATTAATTTGTATTCAATAGGCCGTATCATGCGTCACGAGAGTCTCATAAAAATCATCGTTGAAGGACTAGTGGTAGGAAAAACGGCACAGGTATGCCTTGGATAAAATATGTACATGGAGAAAGTAATAAAGGATGTAAAGGAAAACATTATATGGGTTTTAAAAGATAAACCGAAAGAAGAACTGAGTGAAGAGCTGCGTCAAATTTAATTTAGAATTTATAATAATAATATTTATTGTTCTTGTACAAATTGTCCATTAAGAACATAAAAGATATGACATGCAAAAGATATTACAAAATAAACTTGTACAAAATATTTCCGAATGGAATTAAGCACAACTAACACATCAGGGCATAGAAATGAAATCTTGAAGTTAACTTAATCAATCATAGCAAAAAAATACCTAAGAATGCACATATACCCATCACAACATTTAGGGTAGAACAAGAAAAAAATAAATAAATAACTAAATAGAACATGAATAATGATAAATCATTTACTCCAATAAAGACGGCATTCGATTTCAAACAGACCTGAGGTAAATATTATAAAACATTAATTATGAATAGTTGAAATCTCAATGACGAACAAATAAAGGCATACTTAACAAGTTTGAAAACCAGTAAATACATTCCAATAGCATGAACATAAATTTTTAAACATACTAATAGTATTGCAACTGCGATATATTAAGTATTTCACATTATGCAAGAGTTTGCAGGTGTTTTTTTTTAGCACCATCGCTTATTGCAACCAAATTCACATCTATACAAACTATAACGATTTATAAATGGTAACCACAGGAGTAGGCAGACACATTACAATGAAAAACAATACTAAAGCACAAAACGACATCATACATTTTCGAGGGTTTTGATGAATTGGAGAAATCTTTGCTTGAAAGAAGACCGAGACATAGAATCATTTGCATTTTTTGGAATGCTTTTCCACAGACGTGCTCCAACAACAGAAAATGATTTTTCATAGGTAGTGGTTCTGTGTCGGGGTTTATGACTTTTGATAAAGATTAAACATGTTATGTTTTCCATTTTCAAGGATAATATGCATTACACGTCAATACTAGGGATGAAATATATTAAAGGGTATATTGGGTATAGTTTTTACAGGAGTTTTTGGCGATAGCATGCTTTCTTGACTTATTTCCCCATTTTCTTATATGATTTTTTTACCTTATTATTTAAAAACCTCAGCATGGTCTGTTACTTTAGTAGGTGCTTTTTATAGTTACTTATAAACTATATTTCTCATCGTGATAACATTAAACTATAACTTCAATTTTTTTTACTTTTTTCGGGTAGAATATGATACTATACCAGATATGATATTATACCATAAATTTTTAACTCGAGGGGTAAGTCCTTTTTCTATTAAGTGTGGTACCATTTTCATTAAGAGCTTTTATCAAGGTTGATGTGATTTTTTATTCATATTTTGAGGGCTTCAAATTTTATCTTCAGATTGGGTCGTTTCGCTGCGTTCTTGTTTGCATATACTGTGAGTTGCTAACGTAGAATTTGCACGCCCTCTCTGGGTGTTTAAAGGAGTTTATTCTGAAACGTTGCGTCGCGTCAACTTTGCATTTCAAAGAGACGATGAACTCTCACTTTTTAATTGCCATTTAATTTCAACAATTGTTCCACGTGCCGACTTTAGGGGTTGGAAGAGGGAGGAATGAATGTAGTAATGACGACAAGAGTGGTTTAGAATAACTTAAGGTTACAGAGTTCGCTCAAGGACATCGGTGAGAGATGGAGAAACGGCCACACGCGGGACAGCTTTCCTCCCCCAATCTGCGGGATTTAAAAAGATCCGCCGCCGCCAACAATACGATGTTGTATGCTGCGCAACCCGTCACACACTTACGACGGGGATGCCTCGAATGGTGAAAGTGATTGTGCAACTAAGCTGTAAACAATTGAATGCTGATACCCCTCCCCGAGTGAAGCCAAGAAATTTCGTTCCTTCAGAGTGGTGCCTTAATTAAGTACATGGGAAACGGCTACTTGATAATGAGAAACATTTACGTGCTTCAGCAATTAAGAATTGAAATTTTCCAGAGCGACACGAAAACTTCGTCTTAGAAGCAGATTCTATTCCCATTTGGAAAATAAACGATTTAATAAGAGAGAGATTCTACCGAACTGATACATTTAGGGAATCGTTTTCTATCGAACAGTAAAAAACTTGGATATGTGCGACGTCAAATCTCTGAAAATGAAGATCATCAAACCTCAATGCGTAATGATACACGTGGTGATGGAACAACACACAAACTTTTGTATGGTTCCTCTATCATCATGATGGAAAAATTCCACCAAATTTAACATGATTCTACTTTTTTTTATTAATATTACACATGACCGCAATGCACGGTTTAGCGCAGATTTGAGGCTCTCAACCTGCTGTGGCCTCGTTGAAGTCCTTTCTCCCTCGCGTTGCCATCCTTGATGAATCGCGAGTATAGTCAACCATTTAGTACTATTGGCCTCCGCACAATCGGTTACCTTGGGATCCTGGATTAGTTTTCCAGTCTTTGGTAAATATTTATCATGCTAATTTGCGCAACCTGACCTCGATGTCTTTAGTAATACTCTTAGTAGTTGACGGATGGTGTCCTCACACCTTCCGCCGTGCGTCTCATGTTAATCGACTTGCGGGGTTATAGATGTATAGGGTGGAGGAAAATTAGTTCACGAAATTTTAACCCTGGATAGCTGATGCCAGCAGAAACCAAAATTGCTTACGATGTTTGGGTCGAAAACACACAATTTTTAAACTACAGAAACTTAGAGCCAAGCGCTCAAATTGGGCGCGAGTTTGCCCTGTAGCCGGATGCTCTTGCAACTAATGACTTCCAATGCTTTGCCTGCATTTGCCTGTGCCTTTGTCCAGAGCACGAATATTACAATAGAGGATCCTCAAGTCGGCCACATAATTTGTTGTCGCTCACCGCGCATTTAAATGGGTTTCAAAAGTAGCCACTCGCGATTCTGATGGGGAAATTGATCCAAGTTTCGCAGAGATATAAAGTGCACTTAGGGGTTTCAACCGATATTTATGTACTAGATGATATGATCTATCAAATCCATAACTCTTCAATGCTATTTCACGCAATGACAAACGTTACATTGCAAAATATTGGATAAAATGGATCGCGTTGCAGTCATCACCGCGTCGCGGATATTTTTGAAAACCGATCAAATTGCGACCGAGGGGACGACAGAAATCAATCTTCTGTGAGATGAAATTGGCCCTCCTCTATGCAGTCCCCTTGGTCCAGAGTATCCGGCAAACTCACGGCCAATCAGCGCGCTTTCCTCAAAGTTTTTTAGTTTAAAAATTGTGCGTTTTCGACCTAAAAATTATTGGAAGTTTTGGTTCCGACTGGAATCATGCTATCCAAGGTTTAAATTTTGTGACACAACTTTTCTCCACTCTCTATGTTCACATCTTTTTACACTTGGAAAGTTTAGCTGTGTTCAATCCGCATTTTTGTCTTTTAAAGCATACCCATATCTATGTTTTGTTGTAATTTGACTGAATTTAATTCCAAGAGTGACTTGACAATTTATTCCCATGCAAATATTTAATGTATGACGAGGGGTTAAATTGAAGATGGGATTTTCTTGTCCCAATCTCGCCCAATAAAGACGAATTACTATTATTATTATAACTTTAGATTTTGTGGAAAGGAGGAGTTTGTCCTCGTCAGTGGCGAGAGGGTGGCTATCATGAGACAGTAGCGATGGCGATGTCTAAAATTGCCTCTCCACCCTTTATCTCATGCTCGGTTGTTGTCGCGTTACAGCGAGGGAATCGGAGAAGGGGCGGGGGAGGTGTGGAGGAGGAATGGGAGTGGAGGTGGGGAAGAATAGGACGAGAAAATGACCCTGCTTGTCTTTATCACGGCCGCTGCGTGTGGAAGAAGTCCTTGCTACGAGAAAAATTATTCTGGCATCTACCTCGCGGTTCCTTCGTAATTTTGTATCCGAAATGATGTTTTTTTCAGTCTATCATCATTATGAAAAGCTTGAAGCTCCGGGAATAAAGTCTTTAAAAAAATCTAATGCTATGATATTTATTCTTTGCTTAACCATTTAAAATTTATATATTTCCGTCCATTACTTGACAGAATTTTAACCGTAGTCACATAATTTTAATTTCACAAAAATTTTAATTCCATCCCATTCGATTGGCTTGCAGCATCGATTGGCATCGTCGGGTCGTATTAATAGTAGAGTTTGTGAAATTAAAATTATGCGGGAAGTACCATATCTTTGAGTATCAATTAAGATGCTGTTCCACGATATCTCTCCGGAGGAAGTTGACTTCATTTGCACAAGTTTACAGACTGTTAAGTCTCACTTACCACGTCTGCATTATTTCAATAAATTTGATCAAAAACAAATTGATCAGTATGAATTATAATTTTAATGTTTCTAGATCAATATCTCTTTTAATTGCCACCAGAAGGTAGAGTGTTAAGTTTTACGTACAAGTTACATATACACGTGCATGTAACATACGCGTAACTTGTAACTTAAACGTGCGCGTACTCATTCTACGTGTACCTACAAGTGTGAAATGTTTCATGTGCAAATTACAGAATGTTAAGTTTCACGTACCATGACTGCTTTATTGTAGTAAATTTGATCAAAAACTAATTGAGCAGTATGATTTATAATTTTAATATTAATAGATTATTTTCTCTTTTAATTTCCGGCGGAAGGCAGAGTAAGACAGGATCGTTCAACTATCTACCTTGTAATAAGATTTAATAAAAAAATTTCGACCAAGAAGTCGGGCCTGCCATCATAGTGGAAATCATCAATACCTTCATAAAAATACTAATTCCTTGGTAGAAGCTCTGATGAATGATTAGGATTATCACCCTCCACGCATTATCTCCACAGCCTCCATATCAGATTCATCCCCCTAGGTGAGTAGACGTTCTACCCGTGGCTACCGTCCTCAAGCCTATTTTCGTCCCCTTCTATTGCGACTATTTCAACGCTCAGACAAGCAAGACCGCAGTGATGTGGGCGTATATCTTCGGTCACTCGAAAATGCCGCTGCTAAGGTCGAGGATGCCTTTACTCTCGTGTCGTTGCCCTTGGAGACCTTTTCATCTCGTTGGGCCGGGATCACATCACTTTTTTAAGGGGCAAAAATGCTGCGGAAGAACGCGTGTCTATGGGCCCATCAGTGCTAATAATATTTTCGAGCCACGCCACCCACTGTTGGCCACACTAAGTGCTTTAAGGGGACGTAGTATTACCGCTCGATCAGGCTTTTTTCAAGAAGTATACAAGAAGGCGTTTACACATAAGTCGGCGTCTGCGGTGGCGGGGTAAAGCCCTCATGTGCCAAACAATAGGTCGTGGGTTCGAGTTTAGAGATGGGGGGGGGGGGGTCGCAGGGGGCGCCCTCCCCTTGCGGGGTCGCTTTCAATGCCGAGCATTGCAGAACCCCACAATTGTAACTTTTTTATATCATAAGATGCCATTGTCTTGTAGTATATGCGTATTAAATCGAAACGTGAAGCACGTACGTGGTGGAAGGGCTCCATATTAATATATAATGCAAGACACTTTGTTTCTTCCACAAGTTTATAAAAAATCATATTTTATGATCGGTTTCGGCTATTACACGATTACCAACCAATCCAAACCTCCTACCCTCACCCCTATATTAGCAACCATAGTATATATAAACCTGCTCCCACCACATATGTTCTTTATGTGATTTAATTTTGATTTAATAGCTGAAACCGGTAATAAAATATAAATCTTTATAAACTTGTGGAAGAAACAAAGTGTATTTTATTGTTAATATAGGCGTATGTTCAGTTTGAATAAAACTTTCTAAAACTTTGCATGTAACTTGATTATTTTTCATGGCAATAAAAATAAATATAGCACAAAATATCTTTTGCGACCGCACCTTTAGTGTTTTCTGTATCCGCTACTGTTCCAGTTCCGCCTGGGTAGGTTGCCCCCATCCAGGGCATGGATGTTCGTGTACGTATGGTTGTTAACTTGTAAAAAAGCCTCGATTAAATGACCAATATCTTTTTTTCTGTTTTCGGCGGTATGGTAAAAAAAAACTAGCGTCTTGCGAGTTTCAGGATAAATATAGTAGATCCTTGTCAAATTTTGCGTGTATCTCAAATTTTAAAATTTTGCTCAAAATTTTCTTATATGTATAGTTTTTATATGTTTGATACGGGTAAATGTTGATGACGGTATATTTTATTTACCCTGAGATTTTCAAGGCGATAGCTACGTTTAATACAAGTTATGGAAATTTCCAACATGTTACTGTTTGAGAGAGAGTGATTTGTCTTCTGAAAACGTCCAAGCTATCGATCCAATTGTCATGCTTTTTCCATTAAAAATGATAAACCCGATACTTTTTTGATGAAACTGTTTTCCAGTTCCTGGTATAGTAAATCGCCGTAAAAAAAATCTGTTTTCCCATTGCCCAACCAATTTCGGGAATGAAATCGTGATCTCAAACCAGAGTTGACGAACTGATGGGCATATTCTCAACAAAAAAAATATCTTAAAATGGCGGAATCATCGCCGTTCCTAATTATATTTTCAAATTCCGCATTCATACGTGCTAGAAAATTACTCACATTAATCAAGAAGGCGCCTTAAGACAACCAGTTCACTTACGTCATCTCTTCACAACCAGAGATTTCATCACGGAACTTATTTATTGTTCGACTTCTGATAATTGATAAATGTCGATTTTCACGTTAGATATTTATGAATCCATCTGAGAAATTCTTTGTAAATACCATCCTTGAAATTTATTTTTAATGCTTAGGGTGCTATTGAAATTCAAAATTAATTTGCTGAATATTGGGATTCAACATCCTTTTACGAAATGAAAACCGGCCCTGAAAAAAAATTTTTGAACTTGTTGATAGTTGTTTTTCCGAATTTCTCCCCTTCCAATTTTCTTACGGGCGCTTCATTCATGGAATGAGGGAGAAGGATAAGTTTTACTAATATTTAACCTCCAACAAAACATCCTACTGCCTAATTACGTACTCAAAAACTGTTAGTGAACATTACAACTTTTTTGCGATTCTGTCCCACTGTTTGACGGTATCATTCGGGAAATGCCATGCTCCGTGTCGAAAAATAAAAGATAGTGTCTTTGCGACAGGGCGGAGAGAGAGAAAAATCTCCTTGTGCAAAACAAAACCTCAATGGCGCTAGTCGGAAAAATTTATCCCACTGTGCGCTCCGATTATTTTCGACCGAGGCGCTGACAGCCCTTGGCTCTCATCCAATCGAAAGCCTCAGCCAATTTATTCGCGGAACGAAAAAATCACTACTCTAATCATAACTCGTCCTTATGGTGGATGTTGTGAGGAAGTACTTTGGTGAGAACTTCTTTGGCATCTACCTTCTCATTTAAATTAACCACAATTTGTTATATTCGTATTATCCATGTTAATGTGGGTGACATTTGTTTTTTTTTTGCATTTTAAATTTGAGTTTTTTATTAATTTAACATTTCCCAGCCTGTGCGGTGGCGGTGTAAATTCTTCACATGTCAAATTGAAGGTCGCAGGTTCGAGTCCCTCCGGTGTACTTTGCCCTTTTTCACGGTATTGGTGTTTGTGATTGTCCATCGTTGTTGGTTATTAAAATCCCCTGATATAAAGGCTTTAAATGTGCTGTTTTCGGGGAGATGAAGGTAAATAACAAATAAGTAGCTAATTTATATTTTTACTTATAATATCTCCGTGTAAAACAATTTGACTAGGATTAAATATTTTCCATATTTAGCTCATCCACGTGAAATTTCCTACTTAAAGACTCATTTTTCGTAAGTTGCTCCCTTGGCAAAGGCACATAATCGTTAGTATCAATAATGTTAGCCATTTTTTCGATGGTAAATTCTTAATTATCTATTAGATGACTGAGTAGAAGACTCTACTGTGAGACTTATTTAAACTTATTGATAGTCAATATTCGATTTTCAATGTTACGTAACATAGTGATATGAGAAACTGCATTTAAAGAGGATGTTACATAGTTACCATAAATGAAGCCGGTAATCATTATAAAAGTAACTACAATAGCTACTCTTAATTATGCGAATATTATGGAGAGATTCCTCGAGGTAAAGCTTTAAAATTAGCACGAATGGAAAACGGCTTACAATTAGTCTACGGATCTAGGTAGTGAAATCGGACGTGTATCCGGTGTCGTTCCATCAATAATGAAACAAAATGGAAATTAATTACGGTTAAATTTTCAAAATCAAATCTTAGATACCATTCTTAGTGAGGAGATAACATTTGAACGCGATGCTTTCTCGGCTTCGGCCATATTTTAGGCAGGAATTGAGAAAGCAATTTCCGATTTTTGATTGCCTATTTTTGGCTGTTTAAGCACCATATTTTAAAATTTTGATTAGGAGTAGGTACGAAATGTTATAATCTCCGCGCGTGGAAGAGATTCTTAATGTTACCCCTAATAAAAAATTATGGAACTTGGCGCTAAGTATGGTCCATTCAGACCTAATTGTGTCAACTTTTGATTTTAATTGTGACGGCTTCGGAATATTTTTTTTATGTTGCGTACGGTGCGCCGACTTCCACGCCTAAAGTCTCGTCGGAGCATTTTGGCAAACTTGCTGCAAAAAATTTGTTCCAATTAAAATTTACTGCAAATAAAGACTATAATAAATTTGCAGCCTTGAATGAGTAAGTTGGAAAACCAACCATCTTAACTTAACTTAGTGCCGCGGAACGATATATCGGCTTTTGATGGTCATCCGAAAAGTGCCACGAGCCCGAAATATCGGCTTTGAGGTAGCTAATTGCTCAAATTAATTATTATGCAGCAACTAAGCTCTTGAATAAAAAAATCAGCATAAAATTTAAAGTAAACATTATCATAATAAGAGTTAAATTTAAAAAAAACATGCTGATTCACTAAAAAATTACATAACCGAATTTTTTTCTCGAAGAAGTTATATTTGCTTTAAATACCTTTGGCATTTATCGCCAGTGGTACTAATAGGACAAATGATGTTATCTCGAGCAGACTAAGCGTCGGCGTTCCGGCGTACGGGTGTCAGAGGCGCGTTGGTCTATTTCAGTTTTCATTAAATTTAGTGGTAAATGTAGCCTTGTATTCATTCAATTTTGAATGAAAACCTTTGTATTTTGGAAATGACAGATTTGAGGATACTGATGGAGGGTTACGTTGTTGTTATCCTCTACCATCATACATCAAAACGTTTCCGACTTCGCGACAGACTTCAAACAATCCCTCGCCTCTTTGTGAGCGACCAAGGGTCTGTCCTCATTGATGCGCCAAAGTTACCGTGCCGATCGTCAACCCAACGACAAAATTGCTTCCCTTGAAATCTGCCCGCTTTCAATCCCTCGTCAGACGAACGGGAAAATTATTCGAGTCGACCGGAAAACGGATTTTCGGAGGCCTTTATTCATGTTTACACGTGCTGTCTCGCCTTTCTCCCTTTGGGAAGCCTGTAGGGGTTGAATTGGTGGCGCCTGCCTGTTGGCCAGCCCGTCGGTATCCGATTGGCTGCTGTCTTCTGAGGGAGGAGGGCAGGGGCGGTTGGAGGAAGACAGAGATAGAAGGAAGGAACGGGTAGTCTAGGAAAAGGAGGGGAGGCTTAAAAGACTTGAGTAATTGAGGATTGTTCTAAATGTACGTTCTACCACCATTTTCAATGATGTTGAAACTATATCTATAAAAAATCTATTATATAATGGTTGACACGATGTGGTGGAAATTAGTAATATTTGGTTAAAGAAGACATTTCATTCAAATTTTCACGGAATTTAACTTCGCACAACGCGTTTTGCTGTTCCTACAACATTCTCAAGAAATTCTCAAGTGCGAATTATCAAGCGTTATGCGAAATTAAATTTAGTGGAAATGTTGTAATGTTTTGTTTCACCCATATTTGTAATTTCCGCCTCGTCCTTCCACGTATCATACAAGAAATTTATTATTGATATAGTTTCACCTTCGTGAAAAATATCGAAGATACATTTAGGACATAATGTACGACCAATTTCTTCTTTAACTAGGTCCTATAGGTGCATGACGCACTTGAACATGTTTTTGTTACAACGAAAGGCTTTGTGCGAAAATAAATTCAGTATAAATACTTTAATATCTTATTAAACCAATGTAAAGATATATTTAATGGTATCTGTATTTAATTTTCAGTTACGTGGCGAAAATTGAGCGAATTTAGCTACTTTGTCGCTCAGTGATTCAACCTTCACGCTCATTTGAATTGGTGGATGTAAAGCTCACCCCATTTTACTCACCTTCTTTCTCTACGCACACGAAAACTCGTCGGCGATAATGCGAAGCCTCCTCCTCCTCCAGCCTCCTGAAAGGCCGATGCTAGCGAACATTTTTTCAATTTAAGATTCATTTATAAATTTTTTTTCGTCTTAATTTCGGTAACATTTTTCCACCTCCCTCCTCTCTAAATACTCCTTGACCAGTGATTCAACCCTTAGATTGGCTTGGACAGGTTAGGGTAGAACTCATCTCAAACTAGGTCACTGCCGTAAGAGTACACACTTTCGGCGTACTGGAAGGCGATTCCTTTCTTTGGGTCACCTTGCACATAAATAGAGGTTTGTTCGAAGGCTTTATCACCTAGATATGAACCCGGGACTCTTTGATCAGCCGCCAAACGCTCTACCCACTGGGGCACCCCGCTCCCTGTAAATAATTTAATCATTTAAATGCAAAAAAAACGGTCCTTCGAGCCACATGGCTTGTAAGAATGTTCCGTGTAGCGTACTTAGTGGGTAACTACAAGTGCAAGAAGCACATATATGAAACAAAGTCCAACTATTGTTCATCATACAATTTTAGAATATTGAATTGGTTCCAAATTATTGAATACAAGCTAAACGTCATGGAATTTATGAAGGCATAGTTTTAATTCCCATTCCCTTTTCTGGTTATTTACGTGTTTATTAGGTTGACGCAAGCAATTTTATAGTTATACCTAGTAGTGATCGAAGGTATCGAAACCATGGCCGTGGATTATTATGATAAAGAGAGTAAAATGCATGTGATTGCATGATTTCCTCAATAAAATCATTAAGAATTTTCCCTTTGGAGGCAGGGACGGACTGTCCAGGGCCAGCGGACGGCGCGGCCCCCGGGACCACAGAGCCGAGACCACTGCAGTGATTACAATCTGTCTACCTTTCTCTTCGCACTGGTCAACGCTCTAGCATTGTAAATATCAACACACATTGGGGATACACAGGACACATCACGGTCCGTTTTCGTTTTAGTTTTCACCTTTCATCCTCTAACTTTTTAAGGGGTGTTGAGGACCTTTCGACATTTTGCCACGTGGGCTCTTGGGTACCCAATCCCTTCCTGCTTGAAGGAACCCTATCTGATTGGAAAGGCTCCTTGATTTTCGCGAAAAAATGTGTTTTAGGCTCCGTAATTTTTACATTTTGACTCGATTTTCAGTATTTGTTTCGTTATTTTCGAAATTTTCCCCAATTTTCGATAGTTTTTGGACCTTAAAAACTGCAAACAATAATGAGAACACCAAAGTTCCCATTCGCGAAAATCAAGGAGCCCTATCCGATTAGTCTTCTGGCCAATGCGCAAGTATCCGATTCGCTCGCGTCTTTTGAGTGGGAGTTTTGGGGGGGTGGTAAAAAGGAGTCTGGGGAAGAAGGAAGGGATGGGTGGTCCGAGGATGTCAGGGGAAGGGGGGGCTTTAAAGAGGGGGAATTCCGAGGCCAGAGGGGAGACATTTGGGATCTTAGCCAGCAGCACTGTGGCCAGGCTCCCCCAACCAGACCGCGCTACATAACTCATTAGAGCGCGCTACACCGCGCTATGCCCTCGCAGTAGTGCAGCCATTAAATGGTTCTCGGAAGATCTCAAAAAGATCAATCGAAAAAGAGATTTCAAATTGTATGATCACTGCTTCCCATAAAGAGCTTATTTATAAAATCTATATAATCGTTACACTGCAAATGCTGGTATTAGTTTTCCGTATAAAATATGAACGCTGTAAAGTCTTCATGAAACTCAGATTATCTTTGATTGTAATATGCACGTTGATCAAAATGATTTCATCATCGGTCGACAATTTTAAGTTCATTATATCAAGTGGTATGTCCTCGTAGTAATGCAGCCATATTGTTCTCGGAAAAAGAGCTTATATAGTTACATAAACACTGCTTTTCAGAAAGAGCTTATTTATAAAATCTATATAACTATTACACTGCGAATGTTGATATTAGTTTTATCGTGTATAATATGAACACTGTAAAGTTTTCATGTAACTCGGTATCTTATTATCTTTAGTTATATTATGTACGTGTATTAAAACATATCTATTGTCGGTCGACAGGTCGTGTCTAAGTTAATTTTATCAGGCTCAACTAGGAGGAATTTGAATTTCTCAAATGGCATAGTCGCTTGGGTGTCTTTTGTAAATTCATTTTCTTGGTACATTATTTTTCAACTCATCGGTGTGAGTAAATAATAGTAATAGCGGCGCGTCGCAACATTATGTTGCAAGAAAATATATCCGTGGAAGGAAAATAAGTTACCGTTTCATTTGTTTTCCAATCCTAAGATCAATTTGGCAGGTAATGATTTATCTGTTTTTCTTCCTACCTGTTGTTGTTTTGCACGATAGCCTTAAACCTTAAAGTATTTATTTTTCAACTGTAGAGGCAAAATATTAAGTAAAGTGGTTTTTATCAATGTTTTTCTCTATAAAATTAGATATAGCCCATGAATAGTCGTCTGCGATTCTCCCCATATGGACAACAATGAGAGAGATCTTTGAACATTGGGGAAGAGAGTAGACTGGGAGAGATCTATGTAAATGTCAGTGGGAAAAATGATGGGCAGAACTAGGGAATTAAACAACAGCACCATACTTGGTGAGAAAATTGATCACAAGTGCTGGTCACAAAGGATCAGTATACCATTTTTTTCACTTAAATAGGACAATATTTCATTGTAACGATTTACCAGCAAAGCTCTTTGAGCCATCCTTAAAAAACTGTAAATATAAAAAAATGTAAAAGAAGTATATGGGAGTTTGTTTAATGTATTGATTGCATCTTTTCTGTTACCCTCTGGCAATGTGCCCGCTTTTGACTATTTTATTGATAAGAACTAATAATAATTACACTAATAATATTGATGTAGTTTCAATGAGAAAATTCAAAGTGATAGCTTTGGTAGATTTTAAGATGAACAAAAAAGATAGAAAATTTTCAAAATATGCTGAATGGAATGGCGCTGTTTTGGAATCCACGGCCTCGATTATCTCACCGGATCGGGAACGCGAAAACTGCGAAACGCTCCCCCTAGTAATAATAAGGGAACATCTGGGAGCTGTATCTAATACCAGACACTAAAGACGCTTGGCTTAAGGCTAGGAGGAAGAATGGAGAATGGATCACAGGAATAAAGCCAGGTATAGAGTTAGAGTTGAGAATGGGCAGTGTGGTTACGTTACTTCTGATTAAGGGTGAAAAATGCGTTAAGTCGACGAGTGTTTAACGATTTACGAGATTAATTTAACCTGAAATGTACTTTGCCTTTGAATTTTGAGGCTAGCTAGATGTAAATCAATGTGGGTTGTTTATGTAAGGGGAATTATTCTGTTAGCTCTTATAACACGAGGACATTAATCCGATGATAAAATTGGGGCGTTTTAATTTTTAAAGGTTCTCGTAATTAACTAAATCTATGAAATCCATGAAAAGTTTACAATAAGTGATATTTTAATCGATATTCATGTTATGTTATTTAAATCGACCAAAATTACTGTTCACGGCCGCTGATCTTGCTTGAGTCCAAATTCTTTTATTAACCTTTTTATAGTATACAGCCCTGCAACTGATTATTTTGGCGCTGCTATCGAGTAAGATCGAGGAATAGCAGAAAAAAGAGTAAAAACCTGTTTACGCGATACATTAACACTTGCGAGTCAATGTCTGTTTGCATGAAAGATTTTTCTGGGCCGGAACGGAACTTTTAAGAATGCATGAACCAAATTAGAACAGGTTCTATTCTCTGTAATTACATTCGCACGAGCAGGGTGGTCACACGGTGAATTTTCGTGTTCATTCCCGCGTTCATATATTTATATATTAACTCGCACGAGTTAGTTAAACAGGCGCAAGAGCGGATAAAACTTTAAAAGTTCGGTAGATAGTCGAAAGAGATGGAAACACGATCATAGGTATACAGGGTATTGAGTAAGTAAAATAATTTCTTCAGAATTGGAATGTGGAAAATAAGAAACATTCCCCCACGAGCAGTAATAATAATAAGCGAACGTCTGAGCGCCGTTTCATGTAGCAGACACACAAAGAGGCTAGGCTCAAGACAAGAGGAAGAGCGAAAAATGAATCAGAGGACGAAAGCCAGGTATAGAGTGTGAGGTAAGAGGGGGTATGAGAATGTAAGCGAATGAAATAGGAAGAGGAGTCGGGTGATGGAGCCAAGTTAGGTGGTGTGAGTTGTTTGGGAGAAGAAAGAGAGGCCGAAGGAGTCCCATTGGTGTGAGTCACGGGGGGAGGGGGAAGAAAGGGACCTGGGAAGGATAAGACTGAGGTAAGAGGGAGAAGATTGTGAACTTATGGCTCCTGGAGTGTTGGTGAGGAGTATTTACGAAGAGAGTATGATGGATAGTACGGTAGACAGATGGATGAAAAAGGGTTGGCAAAGTTGATGACTTATCGTGGAGGAAAAAGCACTACAAAGTACATAAA
This sequence comes from Ischnura elegans, assembly GCF_921293095.1. NCBI lineage: Eukaryota > Metazoa > Arthropoda > Insecta > Odonata > Coenagrionidae > Ischnura > Ischnura elegans. The sequence goes on along the minus strand of NC_060254.1, from coordinate 29,441,175 downwards.
TTCATTATCATGAACGAAAATGAAACTTAAGACGATTCTAGGTATTCATTTTGAATTTGTATTATCACAATAATTGCTTTCGCTGTAACCATGTGGAATATTTGTAACTGTAGCTCATAAATATTATCCTTGGAAGAGACCAAATCAATGTGAGATTAGAACAAGTACTTTCAAATAAGGACACCCTATGGTATTTCATAAGATAGATAAATGGATAAATTTTAGATAAATGAAATGTGAAGAAAGCACCAGGTTTCAAGTAGATGGATAGGAGGAACTAAGCTATCTAGTACTACGTGTGATTAATAATGTTTAAACAAATTTACTATCTACTTTTATTTTAAGACTTGCCTTTAATTATAGCGCATATGTCTTTTAAGTATTTAGGCTATTAAGTGAGGTTCGTAGAATATTAAGAAGTGTATTTACTAAACTATTGAATTATACGAACATGAAATAATAACAATAACCACTTGTAGACTTTATGCAGTCATCACTGTCCTACGTTCAAAGTTGAAACGTGTGTTATTTTATGTGTTATGTACGCTACAGTAAATATATTGTCCTCTTGGACGTTCTATCTTCGTGCGAGTAAACTTTTAAATACATTATCAATTGGGAAATACTTATCTAAAACGTGTAATAATTCTTTTATAGTGAAAGTCTTCAAGCATGTACAAATTAGCGACAAAATGTACACTTTTTTAATAGTAATCAACCAATCGTCAAAAACGGTGATGACCTATCATGTGAATCAGTGGCGCAGCGAGGGGGGGGGTTTTGGGTGATAAACCCCCCCCCCCCCGAGCTCACAGAAATTTTTAAAGTGAATCTATTTTACTTAATTGGATTAATATTACCTATAGAATAGTGTGAGGATTAATAAAATATCCCTCAGAAGGCCGTAAAACTAACCATTTTAAACCATTTATCATATTTTTTTCTGGCGGAGGGCCTCCGAACCCCTTGCTTATCCTGGCGGGTATGCCATGCCCCCAGACCCCCCAGTATTAGTTGCGCCTGAAACCCCCCCTACCCTTAATTCCTAGCTGCGCCCCTGATGTTATGAAAGATTAACTTTCGTAATTTCAGCATAGCAGTATAGTTAACACCTTTAGGTAGATAAATTATTTCATATTTTTTTGGATAATTAGCACAAGCAAACAGTTTAGGACGTAATGAATTGTTAACCAATTATAATCGTTAACGCAGTCATATCTACAGTGGTACTTATTGGACCTGAGAAATCCTAACTGTAACGTTAGCGAATTGTCCAAGGAAATGTTGACGGGGAGGAAGATCAGAAAATTAATCCTATCTCTCATAGCAGTATCTTTTGTGAGGTACACTTGCTGGTTTTGAACTCAAAACGGGTGAAATAAATCGCGGAGAGGATTTTAAATTAAATTGTGCTACCCGATGCCCTCTTACTTGTGACTCGTGCCTTTTGATAACGAGAATATTCGTCGAAACCCTCGTCAAGTTGAAATAAAATGTTGTGGTATTAGTAAAAGTTGTATTTCTTCATCCTCAAACGATCTCATACTCCTTAACCGGGTGGTTCACCTCTGAATCTGATACGACTCGTGACCTAAGTGTTAGGTACTATATATTTGATCCTACAAGACCCGCAGTATCACAATGGTGAACTTAGGGATCACGCCTTTGGGAAAGTAGAATCTGATCCAGTGTGTAAGCCAACGTTTTCCCTCCTCATCTAACGTCTCTCGCCGCTGGCGGCGCCCCGGTAGCCGCGGAGGGAGGGGCGGGAATTGACGCCGACGAGGACATCTTTCGACGGAGGGACTCGCTATCCAGGGATCCGAACAAGTGAAGGTCGTTAAAGAGTGCCATATCGAGAAAGAGTGAGGCTGTGAGGAGGATGTCATTCGGTTTGGGTCGTTCGTGAATGGTCCATGAAAGTGATTCGGGAAATAATAATAATATTTCGCCAAAAAATACTCTCGTGCGGGGTCCGTATCATCGGATCGGAGGATTTTTGTAAGTGTGGACGGAAATAGAACGCAGAGGTTGGTGCACGTGCCAAACTGGGAGAAGTGAGCGGGAAATAGATATAGGAAGGGACTCTTTTGAGAGAGTCTCGCCGTCATCTTTCGGTAAAGTTGCACTGGGAAATTGTTCATATCGTAATCATCCATTAAGTATTCGTCGTTGTGCTTAATGTTGGGGTCAAGCCCCTGACTTTCCCTACTCACTAGAAAGTGAACACTTCAGTGTCATCGAGTATCTTCATGAAAATTGTGCTGTAAATCTCTCCTTGTGAATGAACTAGGGATACAGTGATAATATCGTGAGTGTGAGCATCATTTCAGAGTAGGACTTCTTTTTGTGTCGTCAGTAACTTGTTAGAAAGCAAGCGGTGCCAGAATTAAGCCCTGTCGCACCCATAATATCGAGTTTATACCCACGTACAGGAATACACTCGTATCTCCGGCGTCAACCGTCTCGTAATGAATTCCATTTCGCTAAAAATAAGTGCTAGCTTGCATCCTACCTGAAAGACCAAGACTTGGTGTCCACTGCAGTTACATCTTGAGGAACTTTTTTGTAAATCCCCATTTTTGGTCATCACTGACTTTGTTGAAACTGGCCATCAAAATCCAGTCCTGAGTGTGCTTTAGAGTGAATAAACGTGACCGAAATTAGTGCCAATTGAAGGCCAGTGTATTTTGTGTGAGTGGAATTGTTAAGAACCAGCCATGTGGCGAACGGGGGCTGATGAGGAGCAGGACATAATGGAGGAGGAGGAGGCTCTGATGTGGAGCCCGGCGCTGATGGCACGCCGGGCCAGCGAGAGTTGGATCGACTCTCCGCCATCGATATTCGATGAGGTATCTAAAACTGGGTTAACTCCTCTAAGTGGATCGCTAAAGCAGTGGCTCCGGAACGATATCTCGCTACCAGTACCTACTGAAAAGTGTCCCTTGAGTGCCAAAATTCTTCGTAGTGGCACAGATGGCAAGCACGTTCACATTTCTATCAGTCGACTTTTTAAGCAGTCGACTTTCGACGTATTAACGTGGTTTAATATTTTCAGTCAGACATTTCTTTCTACGTTGATGAAAAATATTGTTTTTGCTATTTAAATTTAGTTATGGTGTCATGAACACTTTGCCAAAAAGATTGAATTTTTGCGAAGTAAATTGTATGGTCCATAATTATGGGCAAGTATGCACATTGAAATACCCTAAAAATCATGTCCATTTTAATGGATACAATGACTGAAAGGGTTAAGAGATAGGATGTGTAACATAATGAAAAGTGCTTGTCTATTTCCACAGTTATTTGTTCCAACCGACCCAGGTTTCGTTACATAATGCCATACTGCGATCATAACCTTCAATATGGCATTATGTGCCGGAACCCGGCTCGGTTGGAATAAATAAGTGTGGAAATAAACAAGTACCTACTTCTCATAATGTTAAGTATCAAAGATTTCCACCGAATTACGCTAGAAACTGTATCTTTACATAGAATATGCAGTATTCCTTTCGCACCTAGCAAAAAGAGAAGGCAAAACTCCTTCTCCACTGGTCTTTTTTCGAGACTTGTCGCTCATTCAAAGCTTGGTAATGCTTATATATTCAATGATATGCAGTTTTCCTTTGTTGAACTTGGGAGTACTTGGCTAAATAAATATATATAATAAACTTGGTCAATGCCACACAGTTTTGTTAGGTGAAGCTTAGATCGGTTGCAATACCCCCTTGTTGAGGGAAAATATCTAGTTTCCACAAATGCATCCATTACCTCTTGTTAATGACACGGCAATGTCGAGGCCAGTGGAAATTTTACCTATAAGAGCTGTGAGTAATTGACAAAGTCATCAATATACTTTGCCTAAGAGCTAACTTCCTGAAGCACACCCTTGCCAACATTAGCCTGAAATTAAATTATTGAAATTTTACTCCAGTGTTTTCTCTTATGATCAATTTCTGTGTACTCTGTTTAATAATTTCAAAGTTTGTGAAATAATTAATGAGTAATTAACAAATTTGTGTTTAATTCTCAATTGGTCATAGTTGCCTTTGGCTTTTTATATCGTGTCCAATGTAATGATTACGTCACGTACATTCTTCACAACTTTTACTTGGAGATATTAATGTAGGATATTTTTACATTAGATAAAATACTGGGGTAAAATTTTAACATTTGAGATATGTTGATAATGATAGTCTTTACATGCCTTGAAATGTAGAATTTCATAGAATAAGTTTTGAGCGATTCTTACTTCGTGAAAATAAGAAAAACAGTGTAGCGAGAGTGATACGTCCTCCTAAGTACAAAGATGCCTGATGTGTGATTATATCAAATGCGCCCGGAACCCCATTCAATTACCGTGATGCTCCGTGGCAGTTTCACGCAGTGATGAATGCTGCTGTTCATGCAACCACGCTACTACTGCGTGTTTTTAGATTTAGTGAAATAAATTACTGCAGTCATAAATAGCTTAGATTTTATTTGAAAAATCAATTTAAATTTCACCTAGGGGAGCTACATTATGAAGGCTACCACATAACTCCCCCTTAATCAACCGTATTTTGTATTAATTGGTTACGTTAATTTCTTAAACATTGGCACTATCATTTTGAAATTTGCAGGGTGTATGGAGGAGAGCCTTATCAACCTGTATATCTCTATATCAGTCATAAAAATGTTATATCTCAGAAACTAAGAGGGCAAAACTTTCAAATGTGAAGCACAGGAATATTTTTGACAAGCGTGGCCTCTAAATATCCTAAACATGTCCAGGTGATGGCATTAGTTTTAAGCGATTCACGAAAAATAACGGCCGAGTGAAAATGCTGCGTCCACTTACAGTTAATTGTCTAATAACCATAGGGGGAGAATGCGTGGATAACAGTAGGCACACCCCTATTTTTCTGCTCAGTATTTTATTCAATTATCAAGCTTCACCTTCCGCCGCATATGCCTGGTATTTAATTTTCAATGTAATGTTAACATCTTGCACCTACTTAGCGAATTTTGTTTTGAATTCTGACCAAATCATTCTTAGCTTTAGGCTTCGTTACAACGGGAAAAATTAATGCATCAATACTTTTCAGAATTTGATGATGGAGACAGGTATTTGATTCACGGAGATTTTATAATTTGATTCCGAAAATTCCTCTTTCCCTTTATACTTAGCTGAATAAATTGCTCACTCACTTAATGGTACGGATACTGGGGCATTCTAAAATGAAACTACTGGAATAAGATTTAACGTAAAGCTATTAATTCCCCACTGCACACAAAAATTCTACAAATACTTCTGCGCCTGTGCTGCCAGCTTTGTTTTCATTGTGCTACAATGCAATGTTCGATTTTTGAGGACTTCTGGCCCCAATGCACTGTTTGAGTTAGCAACCATAAGGCATTTAAAGATGTTTTAAAATATTATTCTTCCTCGCCTTTCTTTGAGTAAGCTGAGAAGTGACTGTCATTTACTCCCGTAAGGTTGAGTTTGACGATATATTCTTGGAGAAATTCCAATAGATAATCTAACCCCAAGTAAAGTATATTTCGTGAGCCATGGAGATGACTTTTCTCTGCAATACATCTTGTGTTATATCTTAGGTAGTATTTCGACTGCCAAATTTCCACATATTATCTAAGGAAGTTGCTGTGACTACCCTTGAGTTGGCTATTAAAGTCAGATGACATCTGTGAGTTCTAATTTTTCCCGAATTAACTGCGCGCCGAATGACTTTTAAGAAGCAAAATATTGGCGGTGATTACTTTCACCCCTGTGGTCGATATATAACCCTATGGATTCTTCATTGTTGATGATCTCGTACTTATCACAATCTGCATGCCTCATTTTTTTATTACAATTTCAATATTCAATTCGTAATAATAACCAATACTGCATATTTTGGCAGTCACATCCAGTAAATGTATTTATCTTACCACTACTTATAAGTATCATTATTGTGACAAAATAAATATTAATTTTCCTTTTGTTTCTTTAACTGTTGTCTCGGTTTTTGATTCCAAGGAATTTTTCAGTACACGTATTTACAAGAATTTTAGCACTTACAAAACAACTTTTATTTAGAAATTTAGAAATTGTAGGCACTTCCAATACATGTCAGTGTGTATTAAAGTCCATGGTTTACACCCTTCAGGAATTTGGTCCATCAAAAACCTTGAATGCTTCATTGAGCACTGCGTAACTCAGTGGTTACACTCAATACATTCCCTCTTACGATTATTTTAAGTATCTGCAGGTAGGTCAGTCCACTAAGTATATTGATTGTTCAATGCGTGATACGTACCGTTGTTATTTTCGCGAGTGGGTAACATTGCTTTTCCGTAGCAATGACCAATGATTGCCTGTCACCAGTGTCGACCTCAAGATTTATTATTAAGTATATATATATTAAAGAACAAATGACACCTTGTAATGGATTGATTATGACTCAAATTCCTTGCAACTTACATGTTTTTGGGATTTTTCAGTGTGAACGAATAACTAGTCATAATTTAATCAGACCAACGGATGTTTAAACTGTGATAGTGATATTGTCGCTTGCATGAAGTTTTTGAAAGACCAAAGCAGCTTTTTATTTGTAGCGTGGCAAACATCAAACTTTGGGGAAAATATATTAGATGAAAGCTGTCTATGATTAAAGAATTTTTAAGGGACTTGATAAAACTTGCTATACGATGACTGCAGTTTTTCATTTGTTTATACTTACGCTATTATTCTGAGACCCTCAGGGTAAACAGAATGGACTCTCGTCAACATTTGTGTGCATTTAAAATACGAAAAATTTTCCTCAGTATTTTTCAAATGCTAAATTTTTATATTTGAAATGTGTCAAAATTTTGAAAAGGGTCTATTTTAAAAATCCTTAAGATTCCAACATGCTTAACAAATTCCTCAACGAGGAATGCAATCAAAAAATACCAAATACGACCTGTCGAGAGGGAATGATGTTCTTTTTTTTGTCACTTTTCTGGTAGTCCGACAATTATTTCATTTGTTTCATAAGTAAACTTCCTATGTACTTAACTTGTTTCTGTTGCAAAATTAAGTGCATAGGAGTAGAGATGAATAAATGGCATAAAGTATTCCGCCGGTTAAGTAAGTTTTCTATGGAGCATTTTGCGAATTAATCCGTCTTGTCTCCCCTCCCAAATCGGAATACCCTTTTCATTTCACCATAAGGAATTTTCCCTCCCATTCCATCAATGAATCCTATTTTCTTCTTCCTACCCAGTTTACCAAATTTAATTTCATAAATACGTTTTTAAACAGGGCCGGCTCAAGGCAAACTACTTACCCGAGCAAACTGTTGTTGTGTCGCCCACCCACCGGTATTGTTTGGTATGGCATTCCCCCAATTAAACGGGAGGTGCAGGCGTTTGGTCGCCCCCTAGCTACGTCCCCCAGGTTGCCCAGCCCTTAAGCCGGCCCTGGTTTTTCAGGTCCTATTTCCATTTAGTACGCGATTTATCCAAACACTCTTGTCTCCTCCGCATCTACTCTACCAGTTTTCCACCCACAATGTCTGGCACTTCGTCGTTCCTTATCCTCTCCATCAATGTCTCCTTCTTCTCTTCAAACGTTCAAATATATTTTCTTCGATAACCATGCATTTCACTGAAAAAACTCCCCATATTAGGAAGTCTATATAGGGTTTGTATTTATCTTATCATTGCATCCTAACTTGCTCCGGAATTTATCCTTAGCGACAGGAATTTTGCCATTTGCAGGTGACCCTGGTTCTTTACCCGTTAGCGGACAGAAGCGGAAATGGGAGATAGATGTGACGTAGGTTCTAGTGAGAGACTGCATTCATTTATTCGTCATCTGGAGGTGCCTTCCGGTGAGACCTCTTTTAATAGAGGTTGGAGTGAGGCCAGAACTATGAATTCCTCAAATTGCAAGGCGCCATGTGACTCTTCGTTACGGCTGAGCTGGATGCGAATAAGGATGGTCTTTTATAAGCCTTGGGCCAAATTCCCGACAACTTTACTCGACGTAACTTGGTTTAATATGCCCCAGACCCAGTGGCGGATACAGATGGGGGCACAGGGGGGGCGCCCCCCATTGTGGGGCCGCCCGTATTGCCAAACATTGCAGAACCACAATTTTAACTTTTTTGTACCATAAGATAGCATTGCCTTGAGGTTTTACGTGATCACTTTAATTAAAACCTTCTTAAACTTTGCATGCGACTTGATTATTTTTTATTACGATAAAAGTGAAGGTAACTCAAGGTATCTTTTGCGCCCCCCTTGAGTTTTTCTGTATCCGCTGCTGCCCCGACCAAGAAGTAAATCATTCGACTTATGTCCTTAGTTATCATTCGACTTATGTACCCTTAGTTATTATCGGTCCCTGGACGATATTTACTCGTTTTGGGTGAACCTCCTTAAGATCAAGAGGGGCCTTCATTCAAATTGTAATCAAAATTAAAATTAGGCTAATCTAAAAACAGCGAACACTAAAACAATGGACCGAAAACAAGGATAAATTTTAGACATACAACTAATAAACAAATATAGAAATTATGTATTTTATTTATCTCTCATGTAATTTACATGTTAATAAATGGGAGGTGGACCTCATAAGTGGAATAGCCTAGGGCCTTATTTCATCGAAATCGAGCCCCGGTGAGGAGACTGAGAAGTGGGTACGCACTCGGCATGAGCTCGCGCGAGAGATTGCGCGCACGCATCGATCACGAAATCGATTTGGGAGGACTTTCAGTATTTTTTAGGATTATTATCAGTAGGCAGTGATGTCTTTCCTGCCATTCAGTATAAACTAGACAAAGTTACGCTTTTCTCGGTTATTACCTAGACAATCGAATCTCTCCGTTTTATGTATTTGAAAGTGCTCCTCTGAAGCTCTAAACTCAGCATTCACCTCGCGTTACGTAGAGGTACAGTGGCGTAGCCAGGAATTTCGTTCGTGGGGGGGGGGTCCAAAATCAGGGTCGAAAGTTTCTGAAAAACAGGAGACTATAATCAGAGGGTTTTAAACTAATTTTAACACTTTTCATAATCGTAATAACTTCATTTGTTGAAGAAATATATTGTAAATTTATGATTTTTCAATATATTGTTTTCTTTTATGAAAGAAAATAATTGCGTTTTTATATTTCGGGGGGTCCGGACCTTCCCTGGCTACGCTAATGTAGAGATACGCCTTTTTGTTCCATGCTTCAAATGCATTTTCATGTATTGCAACGTGACTTCTTCAACCATGCATGTATTTTCTTGTATTCTTGAGAAATATGGTATGACGGCCTATGCTTGAATACTGCATTGAATGTTTTGGTGACCTCGCCCATATATTTCTTGCGGGAATGTTTGCTTTCTCTTCCCCAGATTGTGGTCCTGATGTTTGGTCGCATCGAGCCGTAACTATTAAAAGTGGGCTATTCTTGAAGATATGGTCATTTATTTGCCAGACCTGGGTCGTAAATTTTATGATACAAGATGTTCTTTTAAGACGTTATGAACGGTTTTTATGGTATGGACCCTGTCAACATGGTGAAAAGGGCTGTAATTAGACCGAATATTGGTCTGCCTACGACCAGTAGATTGTAGTTCACCACATTTTGGGCGTATTATGGTCTTGTGTGGTTGCTCATATTTCAGCTAACGATAGAATTACCGATATGTGGTCATTCTGGCGTGATAAAACGACTAAAGGCGATTAATTTTTTTGGAGAATACCAATGAAATGAAAGACCATGGTTATGCGGTTTTGTAAAGCATCGCGAGCGAGGAATGTGAGATTAAAGATAAAGGTGGGTAGGGAAAAAATTTAGCCGGTCGAGAAATTCAACTATTTTAGCAGCACGTTCGAGGAAAACGGACACAGTAGTACGGGCATCAGGAAGAGAATTCCATTAGCAAAGGAGGCGTTCATGAGCAGGAAGGAGCTTTTGATTGGATCGTTTTGTAAGAGTTTAAAGAAAAGTTTAGTAAAGAGTTTGATATGGAGTGTAGCTCTTAACCGCGCGGAAACGTGGACACCTGGGAAGGAGGACGAGAGAAGACTGGAGACATTCGAGATGTGGGTGCGGCGAAAAATGGAGAAGGTGAAGTGGATGGAGAGGAGATGGAACGACGAAGAGCTAGACAATGGACATGGTGGGTGAAGAGAGGCAGCTTTTAGATGAGATTCGGAGGAGACAGAAGGTATGGATGAAGCGAATGCTTAGCGGGGAGGGGATGTTGAAAGCAGTGTTGAAGGGAGGAATATTAGATTTTCAAACGAAGGAGAGGAAGAATAAGAATAAGATTTTTAGATAGAATGAGAGGGAGTAGGCCTTATTGTGAATTATAGAGGGAAGTGCACGATGGAGGGGGATGTTCCCAGAATGCTTGTTAAGAACTCCATGGAAACTTTTCCTTAATCGTTCTAATAGTTTAATTTACCAATGAAATTTATATTTTTTTATTTCCATTCACTTGCTTTGGAATTTGATTTTTCCAAGCATTGAGGTGCTCTTCCAAGGTTGAGGGCGGCAGAGAATTTTCATAGGATATGAAAATGCTTAAATGTTAGGGTGGATGACATGTCAACCACAACACTCTTGTCCTTCTTGAGTGCTTTGTGAAGGGCACTACAATGGTAGTACTCCGTCCATCGGATGGGACGTTAAGCCGTAGTCCCCTTGGCATCTTCCGTTTAGAGTAGGCAAATGCCAACATAGGGTTTCTCTCTACCCTTCCCTCCCTACCCTTTACTCATGGCGCAAATGACCATAGTTGTCGGTAGCCTTCGGCATACCTTACCATATTTACTGGAATAGCAATGCCATTATTTCAAAATGCGTACATTAATTACGTGAGACGTTCACGGAGGGAGAGGGTCAAGCCGATTCTCACTCAATCTCACATGGGGGTAAAGGGGATCCTGGCAAGATCTCGAAATTTTTTCTGCAAGAAATAATGCAAAATTGCGTGAGAACTGGGTTGAATTCACTGACGTTAAAAAATATTTAGGCAAATTCTTTTTTCTAATAAATCCTGCGCAATTAAGCGCAGATTAACGTATTTACAGTGAAAATACGCATTTTGAACCATCTCACGTCAGATTAGAGGGAGGGGGTCGGGCCATATTCCACTAAGGGGAAGGAGGGGGTCCAAAAATCACCTCACGTCATGGACGAACCCAGCGAAGGGCAAGAAGGGAGCATCCCCCTTCTAGAAGCAAAATTAAATTTAGTTTAAAACGATATTCTTGAACAAATTATCTTTAAATCCAAGAAAAGTGAGATTAGTATAAAATATATATGTAATTAAAATAAAAATATTTTTTCCGAGTACATTATATTAAAAACTAAAAAAGCGCAGTTATAATTTACTTGAAATTTTAGCTTCATAACCTTTTCTGGTTACACTTTTTGCACACGATTTGCCCTCCTGGAGTTTTTATCCTGGGTATGCCCTTACCTCGCGTAACTAAGGAACGCCTCCTTAGACATGGAGTATAATTTTAGGGTGTCCTATTGTATACATTGCATGCCGTATAATATCAGGGTGAGCAGTAATGTGTATGGCAGAGAGTAAATTCAGGGTTTTTACCCATATGTAAAGGTATTTCTTTAATTGTGCAATGTTCCAAGAAGATTACCTTGTTTTTTATGTTTTTGTTGAATGATAGGTACGGAGTACTCTCCCTCAGGTAGGCATCTAGGAATTAAGGATTAGGGGGTTTTAGGCACAACTAATACTGGGGGGAACGGGAAGTATGGAATATGGGAGGGGCAGGTGCCATCCCCCATTAAATATTTAAGGTAAATGGTTCAAAATGGTGAGTTTTACGGCTTTCTTAGGGATATTTTATTAGTACTTACACTATTATTTAAGTAATGTTTATCTCATTAAGTAAAATGAAAGTAAATTTTAAAATTTCTCTGAGTTCCAGGGGGGGGTGATTTATCCCCCAAAACCACCTCGTTGCGCCGCTGCTCGTCCTAAGTGTCTTCTATATTATGAAGTTAGTTTTATTATAATTTTTGTTCTTCACTCAGCACAACAGCCGGCTGCTGTTCATATAAATTCCAGGTTACTTAAAATCTGATCAATTTTTGACATGTTGACTTTGTGAAAATTCATCGATAGTAATGATAGCAAGTAATTTTCCACACCATTATATATGCTCTAATAAAAAAAGTTTGGAAATTTACTACAACTGTTTGTATCATTACTACTTAAAATTTGTTTATATTGTTTGATTATTGATTTTGTGAGAT